>NC_061118.1:47047709-47060473 GCF_002878395.1 Capsicum annuum
AAACATAAAAGACCATATAGAAAGAAGAAATCTATAAAAGAATGTAAATGTTATAATTGTGGAAAATTAGGACACCTAGCTAAAGATTGTAAAGTACCCAAAGATCCAAAAAAGAAACAAATATCATAAATTAAGATAGAAAATACACAATATATGCAAATAGATTATACAGATTATGAATTAGAAAGTGAAGATCGTATATATGAAATCTCAAAAAATTAAACAGATAACAAAATACATAGCGAATTAGATGAATTAAATGACTGAAGAAAGTATACAAATAATAAAAAAGGAAGAATATTTAAATAAAGAAGAAATAGACCAAAAAATTATATTTGATAGTAATATATTTGAAGAAATAAAAGGAAAAGAATTAGACATAAGTGTAGAAAAAATATTTAAAATACCACCAATAAGGAATATATTTAATAGACGGAAAGAAAAATACTACGTAGTAAGCCAAAAAGAATATTTAATAGATTGTAGATACGCGAAAGGAAAAGCTAGTATACTACTAGTAACAAAAAGAATAATTAATAAAGAAATACAAGATATAAAAAGTAAAGACCCAATAAAATATGTACACCTTGGAGGAACACAAATATTAATAAAAGCATGTTTTAGAGAAGGAATAGATACACTAATAGAACTATATTTAGCAGATGATAGGATCGTAAAACCTATAGAAAAAACCATAATAAGTGATATAAGAGGGAATCTATTATACCAAAAATTTAAATTTATAATAAGTGCAAATTATTCGGTACCAATAAAAGGGCAGCCCGATGCACTAAAGCTACCGCTATGCGCAGTGTTCGGGGAAGGGCCCCACTACAAGGGTGTATCGTACGGAGCCTTACCTTGCATTTCTGCCAGAGGCTGTTTCCAAAGCTTGAACCCATGAGCTCCTAGTCACATGGAAGCAACTTTACCAGTTACTCCAAGGCTCCCCTTCAAATTATTCAGTAACAATAACAGATAAAAATATAGATAAGTCATTATTACTATATTGGAAAATATCAGGAATAGAATTAACCCCAGGAAGTAAAATATTTACAGCAAGATGTAAAAATTTATATGATTAACAACAAAGCATAAAATAATTGGAAAAAATAAAATAAACAAAATACAAATAGAAAGCTCTTTTGAGCAATTTGTAAAAATCATAGATAATAATGATTATAGCTACCAAAATATAGATATAAAAGAAGATTTGGAAATAGTAAATGAAGAAATAGGAACACCAAGAAGAATATCTCGTGAAAAACCAGAACCATAAAAAAGAATAGCATATGAGATAACTCCAAAACCTAACCTAACTCAATATTATATAATAGGAACAATAGATGAAAAAAATATTTAATATTAATAAACATCGTACAGGAAGATAATTATATAATGAAATACTTAGTAAAAATTGAAGAAATTAAAACAAATAATGATAAATGTCCAGATTTTCCAAGAAACCTAATAATTATTAAAAATACGAATGAAAAAGAAATTATAATAGGAGTCAGAAAGATAATAATTGAATTTGAAGTAAAAGAAGAAACACAAAAAGCAGATATAATATAAGGAATAAAATGGTTGGAACAAGTAAAACCATAAAATCTAGAACATACCCAATTAACAATAACGTATAATAAAGAAAAATTGTTAATAAAAAGAGCTTTAATATGAATATTTACATACTCATGAAGATAATAGTAGAAGGATATTATAATAGATATTATACGTCAATGATAGATACAGGAGCACAAGCCAATTTATTTAGATATAACTGTTTACCAAAAAGTAAATAGGATAGGTTAAGAACACCAATAATAGTTAAAGGATTTAATAATGAAGGGATTCTAATTACATATAAAGCTAGAAATGTAAAAATACAAATATGGGATAAAATATTAATAATAGAAGAAATTTATAATTACAAACTAACATCAAAAGATATGTTTTTAGGAATGCCATTTTAAGATAAACTATATCCACACATAATAACTAAAACACACTGGTGGTTTACTACACCATGCAAACAAAAGGTAAGAGCAAAAAGAGTTACTAATAAAATAAGAAAGAAAACAAATTGGATAAAAGGAAGTGAAAAAATTACACAAAAATTTGAAAATATAAAACCACTGAAAACACGATAGAATTAATTATATTCTCTATAAATAAGGAAGAAATGACCATATTTTCAATAGATAAAGTAGAAATAATCAAAAATAAATTAAAACAACTATATAGTGAAGATCCATTAAAAGGATGGAAAAAACATAAACTACTGTAGAAATTGAACTAATAAATAAAGATAGTATAATAACTCAAAAACCACTAACACATAATTTTGACGATCTAAAAGAATTTGAAATGCATATAAATGAACTATTAGAAAACAATATATACAAAAAAGTAATAGTAAACACTCTAGCCCAGCATTTATAGCAAATAAACATAGTGAACAAAAAAGAGGAAAAAGTAGAATGGTTATTGACTATAGAAACCTAAACGCAAAAACTATGACATATAATTACTCAATACCAAAGAAAATATTAAAAATAAGACAAATACAAAGATATAATTATTTCAGCAAATTTGATTGTAAATCGGGATTTTACCATTTAAAATTAGAAGAAGAATCTAAAAAATTAACTCCATTCACAGTACCATAAGGATTTTACGAATGGAATGTACTACCATTTGGACATAAAAATGCACCAGGTAGATATCAATATTTTATAGATAATTATTTCAAACAATTACCTAATTGTATAGTATACATAGACGATATATTGCTATATTCCAAAAATAAAAAAGAACACCTAAAATTATTAGAACAATTTATAAATATAATAGAAAATTCAGGAATAAGCTTAAGTGAAAAGAAGGCAGAAATAATGAATAATCAGATAGAATTTTTAGGAATACAAATAGATAAAAATGGAGTAAAAATGCAACAACATATAGTACAAAAAATAATAAATTCAAAAGAAGAATTAGATACGAAAAAAAAAAGAAATTACAATCATGTTTAGGATTAGTAAATCAAGTAAGAGAATACATACCAAAATTAGCAAAAAAATTGAAACCATTACAGAAAATTTGAAAAAGGATGTAGAATATAATTATAGTGAAGAAGATACAAAACAAGTGCAAAAATTAAAGATACTTTGTAAAAAACTGCCAAAATACAATTTTTAGATGAAAATAAAATTTTTACATATATAGTAGAAGCAGATGCGAGTGAGCATAGCTACGGAGGAGTACTCAAATACAGGTATGAAAACAAAAAATTAGAACATCATTGTAGATATTACTCAGGAACATTTAACGAAAAAGAAATAAAATGGAAAATAAATAGAAAAGAATTATGTTCATTATATAAGTGTTTATTAGCATTTGAACCATATATTGTATATAACAAATTTATTGTATGAACAGATAATACATAGGTATGATGGTGGCTAACTAAGAAAATACAACATTCAGTAACAACAGAAGAAATATGAAGATTGGTATTAAATATATTGAATTTTACATTTACAGTTGAAATAATTAGTACTAACAAAAATGTTAATGCAGATTACATATCAAGACAAAGCTACACAGACTGATATAACAGAAAATGATACATTAGAAGAGATACTCAAAACCCTAACTACACTTTCACTGAAAGTGGACAGTATGGGCAATGAGGTAGCAAAGCTAAAGACTAATGAAGGTAAACTGAAGTCTAAAGCTAAAAGTCAGCCGCATGACTATAAAAATGCAGAGCTATGTCGATTGGAAGACATCAAAATTCTAGAGCTAAAAGGAGACGTTGGAAAACTCCATAAAACCCATAATCTTTATCAATCTATGTCTATAGGTACAAGCAAAGAAGCTAATAGACAAGGATTAAATCGGAATAAGATATTTGAAAAACCATTTATACCAAAATACCAAAAGACCCTCTATTTATACCCCTACAAACTACCACATATCTAGAAAGTTTGAACCAAGACAAAAAAACATATAACTATATAACTAGATTATACATAGAAACCATCCACAAAATACAAACTTACTTGAATCTTAAACCCAGAGCTACAAATATCCAAGAACCAAACACAAACTATATAACCCAAAAACTATAAGGATACAACAAGTTAATTGCACTACCAAAAACCAATCAAAACCTAGTTAGAACTTGTTTTAGTTATGGACTATTGAATACCGTATATACTCAAGAAGAAAACGAACTAACAACTATACCATAAATATACAAAGCATTCCCTACTTACAAAAAAATAACCAAAGAAAACCTATTTTTTATAAAGTTTTATACCACACTAGCTGAGATATTATATAATGAAATAAAACCAGCTATACAAGTTGTGAAAATTAGATTAACCAGAGATATGATTATACTAGAAGATATTAGGCAATAACCAGAGATACCAAAAGTTGAGATACCTAATTTTTACTCATATAAATGAATCATTGGAATATCTATAATTATCCGAGAGCTAGCAAATAACTATCCTAATGGAAATACGATTTGGAGTTACTATTCACGAGACTAACTAATGATCTATTCAAATTCAAGGGAGCTACGAAAGTCAGATATGGAAGAAGTCCAAAGATGGATTTTGACATTACTCAATCCAGAAAAACAATCAACCACAAGATCAATTAAGAAGGAATTTATTTCAGAAGAGTTACTGACAAGATATTGTAAATTAATGAGACATAAATATCCTGACCACCTATGCTCAAAATACAATAGAGATAATAATGTGATCCCGAAAGTTTAACTAGAATAAAAGAAGATACGGACGCCAGCTGGAAGACAGACAAAAGATAGAAAAAAATAGAGCAATGAAGAGATAAAAAAGGAGACAAGATATTAAAAGCTATGAAAGTGACATGTGAATATATTTTTTGACTAAAAATGTAAATTATTATATAAGTCTTTATTAGTTTTGACTTTTTAGGCAAGTGCCATTATTAGTTTTGTCTTTTTGACAAATGTACAATAGGAATAAGCTTTAGGATTTTCATTAATTTTTTAAAAAGTAGACAGGTGTAAAGTTAGAAATAGTAGTTTACGCATTTTTTTTATCTTTTAGAGATTATAAATAGAAGAGCCGTTGGCAGATCTAAGGCAAAACTTTCTACATGGAAAGCAAGCCTCCTTGTACACAACCTAAAATCTCTCAAAATATTGAATAATATATTCAATTTTATACTTAACTATGGAAAATCAAAGCTCAATCAAACCTACAAGAACAGGTATTTTCATTTATAATTATGAATTGCTAAATTCATAAATTCTTGACAATCATGATATAATAAAATAAGTTCATGTTAGTTACTATATAGTAGAATTATTCGAAGGTTAATATGTTCTAAAGTTTATTAGCAAAGAGGAAAAAGAGAAAAATTCCCATAACTATGCCATCCTAAAGATGAAACCAGTAAGGCAGAGAAGCCGTGATAAGGTAGTAACCAGAGTTGAGGCACTGTTTAGGGAAGAAGTATCCAAACGTACCATACTAATAGTGATAGAGGAGCATAATTATCTAAGGATAACCTAGTACATAGTGATCTAAGATGACCATATTTTGTTATGTACATGATTGAAGGGAATATTTTGAAATAAGCATCATATGAAATAAAATGACTAACTACTTATCTGATGAAATGATAGATAGGGTCAAGATAGTTATTTTGTATATACTTAAGGATATAGGAATAATAGATATAAGAAAACTCATATGGATAAAGATATTTGATTTTGAAGATGAGTTACTAAATACTAAATAGATAGAACAAGAGTTAGAAAATATAGATTTTGATGGTAGATATTATTATTCAGATTGGTATTACTCAGACTAAAATGATAAATTATGAATACTTATAATATCGGAGGAATGATATGGAGAAAATAAGATTAATAGAAATACTTATGAAAAAGAATCTACTCGGCTACATAAAAACTAGAAATATGGAGCATATAGTATACCTTAAAAATAATATAGAAGAATTAATAAGGTTAAAAGAAATAACTAAGGAATGCTATGACATAGCATTTCAACAAATATGATAAATCTGGTACTACAAGTACCCCCCCCCCCACTTTGGTATCTGCCATCTCCTTAACTTGTATTGGGGCATATTAATTTCTTAATATAAATATCTATTTCATCAACTAAAAAATATTAGGTTAAAGCAATCAAGAGTGACAATCTAAGTATACAATTTATACTCCCTTCATCTATTGCTTGTCTAATTTATTAAAAATATATATCTAATAATACTTGTTTAGCTTAAAAAATTAATGAATAATTTATCATTTGGACATTTATGCTTGCCGTTAAATATTATTCTTTATCCAATGCACACGTTGAATATTTAAAATGTGATATAGTAAAAAATTTTTTATTATTTATTATTTTTAAAATTATATATTAAATCAACAAATAAATAAAAATGAACGAGGGAGATACATATCATAAAATGATTAATTCCAAATCAAACTTAGAATTCACATCATGTCGTTCATTATAAGCTTAGGAAGTAGGCAACAAGACGCTTTACGGTTCCTACACATTTGATGAAACAATTGAAAGTGGGCACTTAGTAGAAGTTAGTACTGCTGAGTGTTGACTCCTATTTTGGCTAGTTGTTAACTTGGTTTTTTTGGGCTTAAGTCATCGATAGGACTCTAAACTTGTCTCAAAATTTCACTTGAACCCCTCAACATAGGTTGTACCTATCAGGCCCCTAACCCTCCCGAAATTTTATCCATCTAGGCCTTTTTTGCCTACATCTCATGAGATCCCTTGCGTGTCACCAAATGTTGCTTATGTGGAAAACTAGTCCACTTAAATTTCTCCATGTGGATTAAATATATCCACGTAAGATCCTAAGAGTTAAATGGTCAAATAGTCCATGTGGAAAAAAATTTTAACATCAATTTCTCTCTCCTCGACCTCTACTCTCTCTATCTCTTTGATTTTAGCCTTAATCTAACCAAAATTCTTGTCAAATCAAAGAAGAAATTTAGGGATTTTTCTCAGATATTCCTCATGTAAGTGTTTTTATTATTTGTATATGTTAAATTTGTTAAATTTTAGCATAATTTAGTTTTTAGGGTTTGAAATGTCATTGTAAGAGATGTGTTGTTGGAAATATTCCATCACTTTCTTCGTATGCATTAAAGGTTGTAGGTTTTACCTTGTTGGTGTGTTCTTCGGGTATATTCCATTTACCAACTTTGATTGTTTACCATTTTTTGCAGGTGACCTAACAAATGGAGATTATTTTTACAAATTTTCACCATGGGCGAGTGGAAGGGGGAGGGGCTTTTCCAATATTCCTGTCCCTACATATGTTGGAAACTGTGTGCCAAAACTAATGTATATTGATAAGTACCACTTTTCATTAGTGAAATTGTTATACTATGCTAGAGAATTATGGTATGAAACTGTTCGGGGGTTTTATTACCAAAATGTAGTAACTAAAGAGTTCAAATTGGTTGAAAATGACCGACATCTCCTAGAACTAGTTAAGAACTATAAGCATGAGCACTCTTTTGACTTTTATGTTAGCAATGTTTTAGATGAACTAATACTTAACTTTGATAGACCTGCAGGTCTTTTACCTAAATCTATGGTTATAGATTGTGAGAGGGTGTCAGCGGATAAGGTTGGTGAGGGTTTAAACTAAGAGAGAAACTATTGGTGTTGATGAGAGTATTAACATAGAGATAAAATCTATTGGTATTGATGAGAGTGCTAACATAGAGAGAAAGAGTGTGTTAATTTAAGTTAAGAGAGAGAGGCTGATATAGAAGATGTTAATATAAAAGGTGATGAGGTAGATGTAGAAAATGTAGAATATATCTATGTACAAGATATTAATATAGAAGATGAATTATTAAATTACTTGAGTAGTGATTTAGCTCTTGGAGATATTTCTTCAGAAGATGGCTTAGATATTAATGAGGATTTGAGGGCTTTAAGATAAGAAACAAAAAACAACAAAGCCAACAATAAAGAAATAAACAAAAAATAAGAAAAAATGTTGTTGAAAATAAAGAAGTACCTGTGGGAGTTGTTGGTTGTTTAGATAGAGGCTTTGAGGATATTGGAAAAAATAAGGTTAACAAATGTGCAGGACATGGGTGGAGAAGAGGAATATTTTGATAGTTCTGACTGTTAGAGTGAAAAACATAGAATAAGGGTGAAGTGCATTATACCTAATTGCAACTTGTTGTTTGCTTCTACTGATAAGGATTGTGATTTTATGGTTAAGAACTATAACCTTATTCATAAGTGTATTCCTCTAAAAAAGAGCAAGATGTGTGATTCAAAGTTGATTGTTAGAAAGCTCAAGGACAAAGTTGTTTCTCAATTATAAATAAGGATTTGGGAAATTCTAGATTTGGTAAGAGAGGTGTTGGGTCTTCATATAGGTAAAACTATTTGTTATAGGGCTAAACAGATTATTATGAGGGAGAATATGGGTGATTGGAAGCTAGAATTTACCAAATTATATGATTATGCAGATATGATCAAGAAAAAAATTCGGAAAACTCTTGCTAGATAAAAATTGACAAATAAACTAAACTAGGGAAGAACCTTTTGTTTATTTCTATGTGTTCTTTCATTCCTTCAAGAAAGGATGGTTAGATGGGTATAGAAAAATTATTGGTTTTGATGGATTCTTTCTCAAAGAATCTTGTAAGGGTGAGTTGTTGGTTGCTATGGGAAAAATTGAGAATGACCAAATATATCCTATTGCATGGGTAGTTGTGGATGGAAAAACAAAACTAGCTAGGATTGGTTTATTACGTATCTGATCGCTGATCTAAATTTGGTAATTGGTGAAGGCTTAACTGTAATTTCAGACCAACAAAAGGTACCACTATTTTTTATTATTATTATTTGACTTTAATTTCTATTAAAATTCCTATTCTAATCATACTTACACTTATTACAGGGTATTATTCCTATTTTGATGGATCTGTTACCAAATGCTGAGAGAAGAATGTATGCTAGACATATTTGGAGAAATTGGCATGTGCACTAGAAAGAACAATAAAGAAGGAAGTAGTTTTGGAGATATGCAAAAGTAAGATTGAAGTCAAGTGTAGAGAGAAGATGAAAGCAATGTCAAGACTAGGTAAGAAGGAAATAACTAAGGACATATTGGTTAATCCTTATTCTTCTTGGTGTACGGCATATTTTAAAACGCATTCTAAATATGATATTGTAGAAAATAACATATGTAACTGAGAACGCTCAATTCACTCCCATGATTTTGGAGTGAGGCAGTCATTGTCAAGTCACCCAATGTTAATAGGGGTCGAATCTCAAGCAGTGAATGCTATAGACTTCCAACCTATGATTACTCAAGTTACTATAAGGTTACCCAGAATGCTAATGGAAACAACATGTATAATTAAATAGGGGTATTTGATTTGTTTGAAATTTCTTCACACAAACTTCAACAAGTGTGAGGTGAATGCTATCTTTGGTTTAAATTCAAGATTTGGAGAAATCTAGGGATTATGTCTCCTTAGAGGTGAAGCATCTGGGACAATATTGGTTAATCATGGGATTTAGTTATTAATTAATGGATAGGCTAGGTCGAAGACCATTGGGGTTAATCTCTTGACAAAACCCTAACAATTTTACCCATTAGCCCTTTCGAGCACCTAATAAGTCTGGAGTTTATATTGCCACCCAAAACCTCAACCAAGCATCCTTATTTCAAGGATGATGCTCTTGACATGATTTACACTCCCTAAACACTTATTTCTAAGATTGCAAAGGTTAGTAAACCATAGTCTTAGTTGTTCAGCATTGCTTTGTCCCCTGATAACCCTCTTTCGAGGATGTTATGGGTTACCTAATATTAACCTAAATCCCTCTTTCGAACATGACAAAGGGTTTATAGATCTTGGAGCTTTCACCCATTAAACCCATTTGGATATTTGGATTTTTCATCCATCAATTTCTAACACATAAGCTAAAGAAATGGTGAAAATCCATACTCAACAACTGAAATCCATACTCAACAACTAAAATCCATGCAAACACAATAATACTCATACACAATCACATTCTAGTTTAACATAATCCCAAGAATAAATTATTTAGTTACTCATGAAGAAAGTAAAGAGAGATATACTGTAAGACCCCGTAAAATCCTAAGTCTAGAATTTAGCTATTTAAGCTTCTCAAGCTCCAAGACTTAGAAAAATTTTGCAAGTGTTCAACACTTAACCTCATTTTAGACCTTCAAACTTTGGATATTTATTTGACGACCTTCCCAGCAGTTTTATTTTAGACCTCCAAACTTTGGGGATTTATTTAATGACCTTCCCGACCTTCGTTTTTGGATTTTCAAGTTGCGTTGCGATGGGGCAAGGTTGTTGTACATCCCAGGAAAGTTTTAGAATTTTTTGGATAGCGTAAGGGCGTGTTTGGGTTTACAAAATAGTAGCTCAAGGCGAGAAGCCCGCGTCGCCCCAGCTAGAGCACGGTTATAGGGTAGGCGCCGCTTGGTGGATCGTGGGCTATAAGGCAGGAGCCGCCCCCTGGATCTCCCCAGGCTAATTTTTGCAGTCCAGCTCCCTATCCTTGAGGGTATTTTGGTCAATTTTCATCCATATATAAGTCCCAAACATGGGATTAAGTCCCCAAATCATCTAATTTCACTACTTTTCATCAAAATTCACTCAAGAAACATCAATAACAAGTCTAGGGTTCAATTAGGGGTTTCAAGTTTCAAGTAAATTCCATCGTAAATTCCACGAATTCTTAATCTAAGGTATGCATAGTGTTCATCCACGGACTCCTTTCGTCCGTGGAGTTCAAGAATCAATGTTTAAATACTAAATTATAATTGTTTCGTGGTGATATGATTTTATACATGTTGGTGGTTGTTATTTGTGTTGTAAAGTAGTATTTTGTTGTATTTTCATGGAGATTATGATAATGTTAGTTGGAACCCATGAATTTGAGTGGTTTAATATGGCGAAACCTATGCCTTAAAGAGTGCATGCAAGGTGTTTGATAAAATGCTTAAGATGTTAGAAATTCATGTTTCCATGGTTCCAAAGTATCTAAATGACAAGTCAATGTTAACTATTATAATTCAATATGAATTCCATGCTAGTGTAGTGTTGCTATTGTTGTGGTATGAAGCATTCATGATAATGGAGTTATACAACATGTAAATGATATATATATATATATATGCACTCCCTACCATGCATAAGATGTTGAAAAATTACATGTGATATACTATCCCCTACTTATGATGTTATGAAGTGTGAACTCCAATCTTGTGATTAAGTCAGTCATGTGCGTCAGCTTCCTTCTATCGTGTCTGGGGGTATTCTTACCTAAAAATATAGTTGTGTGCCTAGAGCCATGTCATGTTTCACGAAACCTGAAATTAAGCCATGATTCAGTAGAAATCAGTCAGTCATGTGACTTAGGAAACCTCATGATCTCAGTCAGTTATCAGATATCAGTAGTATTCTATCAGTCAATAAAATATAGTAAACTCAGTCAATGTCTAGTCAGTTAATCATGTTCAGTCTCTTCAAATGGGAGTAGGAGTTAGCACCAAGTTAACCCAAGGATGGGAACACACTCTGTCAGATTAGGGTATGATTCTTAGGAGACATCTTTGCATTCCAGAACTATGTAGCCAACATAGGTTGAGAAATCAACACTGTCAGATGAGGGTTGATGAGGTGGCTTAGCACTGTTAGATGAGGGCCCCACAATTCTCTTTTGGGAACACTTTCAGATGAGGGTTATGCACAGTTTGTCCTTACCAGTGGCGCGGTATTGACACCCTTCCAGTCAGGGTAAAGATTGGACCCTTGCTTAGCCATAATGAGACATATGGAGCATGTCGGTTAAACAACTACCTCCCACAGTTTTAGACTCAGTCTTAGTAAAAGAACTCAGATAGTTCTTCAGATTTTAGTATACCAGGACTGTCATATATAGTCAAATTTATTTACAGTACGAAACTCAGATAGTTTTATCTGATTCAGGACTATCAGACACAGTTGCCTATGTTATCAAAACTATAGTATCAGTCATATTAGTTATTAGTAAACCATGTATTAGCATATAAATCTAGATATCACGTAATCACGATTCCAGTTACTATGTATGCATGTTTGAACTCTCACGTTCAATCAGTCAGTCAGTTAGCATTGTTCATACATGTAAACCCTTTTGCATTTAGCCTACCTACCTCATATACTTAGTACTTTCAATTGTACTAATCCATCTGTGCTATGGTGCTTCCTTTTATATTACACCATAGGTTCAGAGACACGACTTCCTGATCAGCAGTAGCATTCCAGTCGCTGAGTTGCAGTGATTCCTCATCCATTCGAGGATGATATTATTTTATTGCATTCATTATTTCAGTTCAGTTTTGTCAGACAGAGTTAGTTGGAGACATATTCGTTCAACTCCTTATTTCAGATAATATTTCGAGGCTTTTGGATTTACTTTAGATTTGATTTAGTTTTCAGTTATTTTGGGTATTCGTTACCCAATATAGATGTTAAGTCTTATCAAATTATTTATTCAGTTGAACCTTATGGCCTATTGTTCATGTTTTTTGCATTATTACATCATCTATTACAGTGTACAGGTACAGATATTAGTCATTTATTAGTTTGTGGTCCTTTGGGGCCATAAGTACCGTGGAGCATTCCGATTCAGAAAATTGGGGTGTTA
>NC_061118.1:47063473-47123592 GCF_002878395.1 Capsicum annuum
TTTCAGTCTCTACCCCAGTGGGTAAAACTATCATAGCTCGGCGGGTATATAGGAACTTCCCAATTATGATATTTCATAAATCCATGTCAGCAGATTTAGTCAAATTAGAGATAACTGATTTTGATATCATTCTCAGCATGGATTGGCTTCATTCCTGATATACCACCGTCGATTGTAGAAATAGGATAGTTCAATTTCAATTCCCAAATGAGCCCATCCTAGAGTGGAAGGGTAGCACTTCATCTTTTTGAGGTCATCTTGTTTCTTACCTTCGGGTATGGAAAATGATTTCTAAGAGGTGTGTGTATCATCTCGTGCACGTTAAAGATTCCAGTTCCAAATCTCCTAGATTGGAATCAGTCCAAGTGATTAATGAATATTCAGATGTTTTTCCCAAAGATCTTCCAGGAATTCCTCCCGAAAAGGAAGTGGACTTCTGCAAAGACCTTCTTCCAGATACTCAGCTTATTTCTATTCTGCCATACAGAATGGCACCAACAGAACTCAAAGAACTAAAAGATCAGTTGAAGGATCTCTTAGATAAGGGATTAATCAGACCCAGTGTATCCCTATGGGGTGCACCAATCTTATTCGTGTGTAAGAAAGATGGTTCCCTCAGGATGTTTATCGATTACCATCAGCTCAACAAAGTTATGGTTAAGAACAGGTATCCACTTCCTATAATAGATGACTTGTTTGACCAACTATAGGGTTCCAGTTATTTCTCTAAGATAGACCTCAGATCAGGCTATCATCAGCTTTGATTTAGAGAATGTGACATCCTGAAGACAGCTTTCCGTACTCGGTATGGTCACTTCAAATTTCTAGTCATGTCCTTTGGTTTTAACCATACCCCAGCAGCTTTCATGGACTTGATGAACAGGTTTTTTATATAGTACTTAGACATGTTCGTCATAGTCTTCATAGATGATATTTTGGTCTATTCCCACACTGAGCATAATCAGTCAGACCATCTCAAAATTGTTCGTCAGAATCTCAGAGATCATCAATTGTTTGCCAAGTTCAGTAAGTGCAAATTTTGGATAAGATCAATAGCATTTCTTAGCCATATTATTTCTGGTGATGGCATTAGAGTAGATCCTCAGAAAACCAAAGCGGTAAGAAATTAGTCTCGCTATGTATCTCTATCAGATATCAGGAGTTTCTTGGGTTTGGCTAGCTATTACAGATGGTTTTTTGAGGTATTTTCTTCTATTGCATCCCCTATGTCCAGATTGACTTAGAAGAAGGTCAAGTTTCAGTGGTCAAATTCATGCGAGAAGAGTTTTCAGCTATTAAAGTCTCGACTCACCTCAGCTCCAGTCTTAGCTTTTCTAGATGGTTCAGATGGGTTCGTAGTATATTGTGATGCATCCAGAGTGGGTTTAGTTTGTGTCCTCATACAGCATGGTAAGGTCATAGCCTACGCCTCCAGACAGCTAAAGCCCCTTGAGAAAAATTATCCTACTCATGATCTTGAGTTAGGTGCCATAGTATTTTCCTTAAAGATTTGGAGGCATTATCTATACAGAGTTCATGTAGATGTTTTCATATATCATAAGAGTCTCCAGTATGTCTTTTCTCAGAAAGATCTTTATCTTCTCACAGAAGATAGTTAGAGCACTTGAAAGATTATGACATGAGTGTCCTTTACCATCTGGGCAAGGCCAATGTTGTGGCCGACGCTCTCAGTAAACTCTGCATGGGTAGTGTTTCTTACATTGAGGATAGCAATAAAAAGATAGCTCAGGAAATACATTAGCTTACCAGACTAGGTGTTTGCTTAGTTGACTCTTTAGAGGGTGGTGTATGTGTTCAGAGTAGTTTAGAGTCATCTCTAGTTTCCAAGGTGAAAGAAAAGTAAGACAGGGATCCTAACCTTGTCAAGCTAAAAGAGCCAGTTCAAAATTAGTTAGTAGAGGTTTTCTCCCAAGGGGGAGATGGTGTTCTTCATTGTGAGGGTCGTCTGTGTGTTCCAGGAGTATATGACTTGAGGCATCAAATTCTTGCAAAAGTGCATGGTGCGCAATACTCTATGCATCTAGGGGCCACTAAGATGTACTGCAACTTGTGGAAGATCTATTAGTGGAGTGGGATGAAGAGGGATGTTACAGAGTTTGTGGCTAAGTGATCTACATATCAGCAGGTTAAGATAGAGCATCAAAAACCTAGTGGTTCCATGCAGGAGTTCACTATTCCTACGTGGAAGTGTGAAGAAATGAAAATGGATTTCATGACGGGTTTGCCTTGAACTCATCATCAGCATGATTGAGTTTGGGTCATTGTAGACAGAATGACCAAGTCAACTCATTTTCTTCCAGTTCGTACCTCTTATTCAGTCAGGATTAAACCAAACTCTCTATTAGAGAGTTGGTTATATTACACGGTGTTCCATTATCTATCATCTCAAAAAGAGATACCCAGTTTACCTCTTACTTCTAGAAAGCATTCCAAAAGGGTCTTGTCACCTAAGTCCATCTCAGTACAGCCTTTCATCCTCAGATAGATGGTCAAGCAGAAAGGACCATTTAGACTCTAGAAAATAGGCTAAGTGAGTGTGCAGTTGATTTCAAAAGAAGTTGGGATGACCACTTGCCTTTGATTGAGTTTGAATACAATAATAGCTATCATTCCAGTATTCAGATAGCTTCATTTAAAGCTCTCTATGGTAGGAGGTGTAGATCTCCAATCGGTTGGTTAGAAGTTAGTGAGGCCTCGGTCATAGGTCCTGACTTGATATTTGATGCCTTAGAGAAAGTTCAGTTATCAGAGAGAGACTTCGGCTGCTCAAAGCCAACAGAAGTTTTATGCAGATGTTCGTAGAAAGCATCTCAAGTTTGAGGTCAATGACTATGTCTATCTCAAGATCTCTCCCATGAATAGATTAAAGAGGTTTGGTAAGAAATGAAAACTTAGTCCCCGATATATCAGTCCCTTCAGGATTCTTAATCTCTTCGGCAAGGTAGCATATGAGCTGGAATTGCCTTCAGATTTAGCCTCAGTTCATCAAGTCCTTCATGTCTCTTTGCTCAAGAAGTACATAGGTGACCCAGCAATTATAGTCCCTTTTCAGAGCATTGACATTCAGAACAGTCTCTCCTATAAGGAAATTCCAGTTGAAATCTTAGACTATCAGACATGTAGATTGAGGAACAAAGAATTTCCTCTAGTTAAAGTTCTTTGGCGAAATTGGTCCGTTGAGAGATCTACTTAAGAAGTAGAAGTATATATGCGTACCAAGTATCCTCACCTCTTCTCGGCCAATTCAGATCAAGTGCAAGGTAATAGTTCTCCTTAAGCTTATTCAGTTTCATGTTCATGTTCCCATTATAAACTTGGTATCTACTACCATTGGATGCATACTCAATCATGCATTTATGTATCAGTTCAGTTATAAAAATCATGTATCAGCTATGCATTCTCATCTTGAGAAACTCAGTTTATAAGAACATTCAGTTATGCATTCATGTATCAGTTATCCATGCATCAGATATGTATGAGCTCAGTATATTTCACATGTTAGTCATGAAGTCATGTCTCAGTTATTCATGTACAGTTCATGTTCATCTTTTCTTTTGTCCCTCTCAATTAATTCTAATTCTAGGACAAATGTTCCCAAGAGGGAGATATTGTAAGACCCCGTAAAATTCTAAGTCTAGAATTCAGCTCTTTAAGCTTCTCAAACTCCAAGACTTAGAAAGATTTTGCAAGTA
The DNA here is from genome assembly GCF_002878395.1 of Capsicum annuum. NCBI lineage: Eukaryota > Viridiplantae > Streptophyta > Magnoliopsida > Solanales > Solanaceae > Capsicum > Capsicum annuum. The sequence continues at coordinate 47,067,187 of NC_061118.1, forward strand.
TTCAACACTTAGTCTCATTTTAGACCTCTAAACTTCGGGGATTTATTTGACGATATTTTTGACCTTCGTGTTTGGATTTTCAAGTTGTGTTACGATGGGGTAAGGTCATAGTACATCTCAAGTAGGTTTTAGAATTTTTCGAATAGCGTAAGGGCATAATTGGGTTTCCAAAATAGTAGCACAAGGCGATAAGCCCGCATCGTGCAAGCTAGAGCACCGCTATAGGGCAAGCACCGCCTGGTAGATCGCGGGCTATAATGCAAGTGCCGCCCGGTGGATAGCACTCTATAAGGCAGGTGCCGCCCCCTGGATCTCTCCGGGCCAATTTCTGCAGTCTAGCTCTGTGTCCTTAAGGGTATTTTGGTCAATTTTCATCCATATATAAGTCCTAAACACGGGATTGAGGCCCTAAGTCAGCTAATTTCACTACTTTTCATCAAAATTCACTCAAGAAACATCAAGAACAAGCCTAGAGTTCAATTAAGGGGTTCAAGTTTAAAGCAAATTCCACAGAAAATTCCACGAATTCTTAATCTAAGGTATGCATAGTGTTCATCCACGGATTCCTTTTGTCTGTGGAGTTCAAGAATCTATCTTTGAATACTAAATTATGATTATTTCTTGGTGATATGATTTTATACATGTTGGTGGTTGTTATTTGTGTTGTAAAGTAGTATTTTGATGTATTTTCATGGAGATTATGATTATGTTGGTTGGAACCCATGAATTTGAGTTGTTTAATATGGTGAAACCTATGCCTTAAAGAGTGAACGCAAGGTGTTTGATAAAAAGCTTAAGATGCTAGAAATTCATGTTTCCATGGTTCCAAAGTATCTAAATAACAAGTCAACGTTAACTATTATACTTCAGTATGAATTCCATGCTAGTGTAGTGTTGTTATTGTTGTGGTATGAAGCATTCATGATAACGGAGTTATACAATATGTACATGATATATATATATATATATATATATATATATATATCCATGCACTCCCTACCATGCACAAGATGTTGAAAAATTACATGTGATATAATATCCCCTACTTATGATGTTATGAAGTGTGAACTCCAATCTACTGATCAAGTCAGTCATGTGTGTCAGTTTCCTTCTATCGAGTCCTGGGGGTATTCGTACCCAAAAAATATAGTTGTGTGCCTATATCCATGTCATGTTTCACAAAACCCAAAATCAATGCATGATTCAGTAGAAATCAGTAAACCATGTATTAGAATACAGATCTCGATATCACGTAATCATGATTCCAGTTACTATGTATGCATGTTTGCACTCTTACGTTTATATCAGTCAATCAATTAGCATTGTTCATGCATGTAAGCCTTTTTCATTTAGCCTACCTCACTCGTATACTCAGTACTTTATGTTATACTGACACATTTGCGCTATGGTGATTTCTTTTATGTTACACCATAGGTTCAGAGACACGAGTTCCAGATCAGCAGTAGCATTCCAATTGCAGCATTGCAGTTAGTCCTCATCCATTTGAGGACGATATTATTTTATTTCATTCATTATTTTAGTTTAGTTTTGCCAAAGAGAGTTAGTTGGAGACATGTTCCTTCAACTCCTTATTCCAGACAGTTTTAGAGGCTTTCAGATTTACTTTAAATTTTAAATTTTTTTGGATATTCATTACCCTTACCCAATATGTATGTCATGTTTTATCAGATTCTTCATCCAGTTGAACCTTATGGCCTAATGTTTATGTTTTCTGCATTATTACATCATATATTGCTCTGTACAGGCACATATATCAATCATGGGTTAGTTTGTGGTCCTTTGGGGTCATAAGCACCGTGTAGCATTCCGGTTTAGAAAATTAGGGTGTTACATATACCATGTAGGTCAACCAAACCATTAATTCTTCAACAAGAAACTAAGAAATTTGAGCCTCCAAGGTTGATTACACACTTTCCCAATTAGGGTTTCAAGCTTAGAATTCAAAACTACGTTATGAGATAAGTAATACCCAAAGAAGAAAGGGTTTTTGCTTATATATGATTTGGGATTCATCCATAACATTTTACAATTTTGCCCTTGACCCAGTTCCTACTGATACGTAATCGCATGTGTTTGACTGCGACCACAGTTAGGTTCTGCGACTACTGTTAGGTTCTGCGATCGCCTTTGCTGACCACCTGGATTGACGGCGACTGCGGTAACCAAGGCTGACTGGTTCAAGTTTCCAACTGCACTCCTTTTTCTTTCATTTGCTCCATTTTAGCTCCATTCCATATATGCTCGTCTTTTTTACTTTATATCTACAAAATATAGGTGTTAGCGAACTTAAATTTGGATAATACCTTATTTTCTAATACAAAACATCGTAGTGTGTGTGTATAATTTGTATGAATAAATGGTAGGATTACCACTCATCAACACCCCCAACTTAGACATTTACTTCTTCTCAAGCAACACTACCTCTTACCATGAGACCTTTATCATGTGTGCCCTTATTTGTGTTCCCAATGACCATGAAGACTCCAACTTCGTTGCTACCACAAAAAATTTTTCACACATGGATAGAAAAGTATTATCAATGCCCCTCATCATAAGATGGAGTGAAAAAGTATGCAATGGATCTTGGGGAGCGACTATTTGACAATTACTAACACTCTAGAAGTGACTCACAAGCCGTCTCCAATTATGTTATATATCCACTTATCCCATTGTGTAGAAGATGACAAAATCACCTTCCTTAATTAACTTGCATGCCCCCTCACAAGAAAGAAAGGTTCACACACCTAGTTACCACTTACGCTACAAGTAAAATTAAGTGCAATCACTTGCTCTCTCAAGGAATTCTCTATAATACAACTACCATGCCATAGGCTTACCCTTATTTTCAATCGCCACTACAATGACCAAAGTTGTTTGGATATCACAAAGAGCCTTTTTAGCTTGTAATGTAGGTTTAGGGTAGGGTAGGATAAAAATTTCGGAGAACAAGGCTATGCCCTCCTTGAACTTCTACATCAAATTCTCATCACTTTTTGCTTATTGGACCACTTCTTTTTCTTTTGTTGCTTTACTTGCTTTGTCTCTTCTGCGTTACTCAAAATATTTTCACCTCTTTTCTTCAATTATTACGCTTGCATCAAGCTTCATGCACTCATTCTTTTGACGGACTATCTTTTCCTTCAAAGCAAAATGCTTAATTGCTAGGCTCGTAGGTTCTTTTCCTCTTTATGGCTTCGTGGCTCAATCTACACTTTATTTCTTTTTCTATCACCCCCAACTTAGGCGTTTGGCCTTAATTTCTATTCTTACATTCAAGAAGGATAGATTTCAAGAGAGGATAAATAGAAGGATCACTGCTTATAATGTGGTTAGCAATTAAAAGTCCAAAAGGGTCAAAGAGGGTGACTACGGGTAACTCATACGTATTGGTAGGTATTTTATGCTAAAGTAGGTTTCTAAAATCATAAAATGGCCTATGATTATTTTACCCACCAAGCAAAACAAAAATTTAGTTTTGAAAGACTAATGGGAAAAGTTCTAGATGGTACAAGTATACATGAAATGTAGACAATTAAGCTCACACACATGACATGTGAATCTTGTAAAGGGGGTTAAATTGTTCTCGTCGCTTGAGAATAGGGTGGATTATCACCTATTTTTCAGCAATCAACTTTCGGAGTAAAAGAAAGAGAAAGAATTTTGTCACAAAGTTGCTCACGTCCTTGCCTTTGACTTCTTGCAAAAAATTTTGGATGGAGGGGGGTTCTTGCTTTTGTACCTAGACCATGCATAATTTTCTACCCCTGGCAACAAACCAAGCTATCGTCTTACATGGCAAACTATAGTATGGGCGAACTTCCATATAGTTACTAAGACTTCACCAATAAGTGTGAACGTCAACCCCAATCATCGATTCCATGGGTACAAAGACTTCCCTTGCATCTATTGTTAGAAACTAAAATCACGAATTAACAAAACAAGAATAAAATAACTATTCCGTATAGGTGTGAGCAGCATCAGAGTGCCCGAATATTACAACCCAAATAAAAAGTAAGAATTATCCAAAAGAGCAAAAAAGTAGGCAGAATGTCAATAATACATGCCCAAATCAAATAAATAAGGAGACACCCCCAACTAAAAAGATAGCAGTGTCCCTACTGCATAAATAATTAAAGAAAAAAGAGATAAGGGTTCTCCCTGAATTCGCATAAAGGGCTTCTATCACTCTCGGACCCTGCATCATTACCATCCTCCTCAAAATCTGCAGCTGGGGCCTCATCATCACTGTCCACCCAAGAAGCTGGAAGCCTGCTTTGGGGTTTTAGAACCTTCTTAGACCTTTTACCTCTTTCCACATCTTGGTAAAAACCTTGTCCCTCTTTTTATTCCTAGTGATCATTTTTTCATGTGCACTCCGAAAGTTCCGGTGTTATGCCACAAAAGAGGAGTAGGCTTCCTCAAGCCAATAAATATTAGCTTTTTACTTCTTTTGGTCCTCTCTAAACTCATCATAATCGGCATATGACACATATGAGTGATGGGTGGTGGAGGTCTCTCCCAGCTCTTAAGGTAAGCTAGACACAAGATCTTTAATGGTTACAATATTAACTCCAATCTCTTCAAAAGGTCCCATGGTGGTTGGCTTATGAGGATCGGGTTCACTACATGTTGGCTCTTTCAAGTTGATCTTTCTTTTCTTTCTCTTGCCTGGTACGCTCTCTCTTCGAATCCATAATGGGTAGATGGGGGCAGTAGGACACACCTATGTATCACTAGCATACTTTCTACCCATTCTCTCTTGCAAAGTTCAGTAATCGGGGAGGGTTAAAAGAGATTTGTACCACCTTGGTTTTTAAAATGATCAATTTTATTGACCATGAGTTGACCAACATCCAAAATGGATACCGTCTAAAATACAAGCAACCATCTGAGCATGCAATTCAGGGACTGTTATTATGTGGGTGCAAGGTGAAACTCAGCTACAAATGATATGCAACCATATCCAAGCCTCAGAAGTGAAGTCATTCATGGAGATGTTGCTTTTAGTTTTGGTCCACAAGACTTCCTTTATGGGACATAGCCGTAGTGCCAACCAATTCCCTAATTTACACCTCTTTACTTTGAATTTACCCATGTCTGCCTTCTTAAGCCCATAAACATCATTGATTTACTTAGCCTAAACTTTCACCGACTTTCTTCATAGCTTTACAATCAAATTGAGTGGGTCTGAGAAAGATACTTCACTAATGTTGGCATAAAATTCACAGAGCCATTATTCATTTGCAAGGCATGGATCAGGGGCAAAGCACTTCCGCCCTGTCGCTTTAGGTTTGTCGTGAAAAGTTGATAGCTTCTTTGGTACATTCTCCAAACAAATTCCTCTTTCCAAAAAAAAAACTTCGTCTTTGAAAGATCACTGTAGTAGTGAGTGTGGCATTCAGGTGCCATGAATCTAATGTGATCAAACTTATCCACGAGGTTATCTTGAAAGCACTAAACACATATTATATCTTTCAATGTTATTTGAATCATGTAAGCTTTGCTAGATTGATCATTAAAGTTCATTGGACTAGGTGCTTGGGGTTACTTGGCTAAAAATTAGAAGTACGGGTTTTTTGACATGGTAGGAACCTGCCCTCAGTTACCGCAATCACAGATCAGAACTGCATTCACATTATTGCGGTAACGGTCTATAACCATTATCGCGACACCTAAGGTTGGTTCCATGTCTGTTCTGTATGTTTAACTTCCTCCCAATTCTAGACTGCTAGCATATTATACAATATGGGTGTAAATAACGGTCATGTGAACAATGCTACCGGTGTATGTAAATGTTCCCTTCAAATGTAATTATCTACCTTTCTTACACACTATTGGGTACTCAAGGTTTCCCAACTTATGTGCATACCTCAATCAAGAAATCAACACCACAACCATGATAAGTATGTCAACATGTAAAGTATAACAATTAAAACTCCAGGCCCTTTCTTAGTCATGCACTTAATGGCCTACTTGCAAAATTAAAAATAAGGATTCATTTCACCTAACCAAGTTGTGATGCAAGAGGGATATGCCCGGAGGTAGTTTGAGAGCTTACAACTTGGCCAATAATATGGCTTAGATTTGAGAGGACAATCTTAAAAAGGGAGTGTAAGCGAAATGAAGGAGACTAAGGGTTAAATAACTGAAATGACCATGACTACAGTAAAGGGTCGCGACCGCTAACACCCATGTAACCGTGATCGTGCATGGGGGCTGCGATCACAGTGACTGAGAGCAGTTCTGCTCCCCTATTTTCCCCTATTCAGTATTTTACTCAATTTTCACAGATTTTTCCCTGTTCAGTTGTAATCCAAGGTACCACAAATACATGGGATATTCAAATGCAATCCAAAGTACCACAAATGCATGGGCTATTTAAAACTCATTCAATGCAATCCAAAGAACCACAAATGCATGGGCTATTCAAATGCAAAAAGATAATATCTACACTATAAGAATATAACACAAAGGATACAAGCCACTCTCGTGGCATTTGTGGGTTACCTCCCACCTAGCACCTTAGTTATCATCGTGGCATAATGTCTTCCTTCTGTCAATCTTATGGCGGGTCCTCAAATCCCTCATTTATCACTATCTCAATTTCAAAATGCACCACAGATACTACTTGGAGCTCTGCGATTTGCTTATTTGACTTACAAATTTTGAACGAGACCTCATTTTCTTGTACCCAAGATTTTATCTCCCCCAACTCTAGATCGACAATACCTCTCTCAGTGGCCAAGAAAGGACAACAAAGAATGATAGGAACCTCTTGGTCTATCTCACAATATAATACAATGAAATTCGTTGAGAGAATAAATTTGTCCACCTTTACAAGGACATCAAATAATATACCCACTGTCCTTTCTATGGACCAATCCGCCATCAAAAATCATATCGAGGTTGGTATAGGAGTGTCCAAGCCAAGTTTCTTATAGATGACATACGGCATTAGGTTGATGTTTGCACCAAGGTCTCAAAGAATTTTTGTAAACACATGAGTCTTATGGTGCAAGGGATAGTGAATGCTCCAGGGTCGTTGTTCTTTTTTGCAACTTTGCTATGCATGTTAGAATTACACCCATGAGAAACTTCAATGGTATCACCTCAATGACCTTCTTCTTGGACATTAACTTAGCATATCCCAAAATCTCTTATATCGCCTTGAGTAGTGGTATATTTATTAAGAGGTTGCTAAATTTTGTCATAAATTTTCTCAATTTGCCACTCTCTTTCTTTTTATACAACTGTTGAGGGAACGGAGGAGGAACATGGATGGTTGGATTTTCTTCTTCTTGAGGTTTTTCAACTTTGACCACTTCTTCATCTCTTTTATCTATCTCTTTATCATCATTTGCTTTTCTTCTTTGAGGTGTCACCTCCTTTGCCTTGGCCTTGGGCATATTTTCACTCACATCTCCTCTAAGGGGATTTTCAAGTGATTTTCCACTTCTAGTGAAAATTGCTAGGACTTTTTCTTTACTCTTTGGGTTATCAATTGTGTCACTCGGAAGTCCAACTCTATCCTTTGCATTTAGTTGTATGGAGATTTGGCCGACTTAGGTCTCCAATTGTTTGATAGAGGTGGAGTGAGACACCACTATTTGCGAGAGTACGGAGAAGTCACCCTTCAACTCACGGACCATTTTGTCCGTACCTTCAACTCTACTCAAGATTCATGCCAAAACATCTTCAATCTCGAACTTTTTGGGGTCAATGATAGTTGACTCTTTGGCCTTAACCCTATCATAAAGAGGAACGTAGCTGTCATATTCATGTTCCCTATCTCTCCAATCTCTATCTCGGTCATGATCCATCCAACCTTGATTCTTACCTTGCCTTTGATAGGCGAGGCGGGAACACCCCGAGTAGTTTGCCAAGTACCAAATTTCTTCATCCAACTTTGTTGCCTCATCATCATCTTCATAAGGCTTTAATGTTATGGTATTTACCACTTTTGCGGGTACACCCATAACATGTTTTGTTAGAAGCTTACGTTGGGTCATCATCTTGGCCATTATTCTCCTCCTTCTTCTCTTATCACTTTCTTTGATTATTATTCACCATAGAGGTAGTAGAAGGGGTCTTAGGAGCATCAGCATCATGGGTGTGCCACCCCCGAGTTTGTTTGGATACTTCACTTACCAAACAAAAAGCTGCAAGATGATGCAATTTTACAATAGAGCCACCTACCGCATTATCCACAACCATTTTGTTCAATGAGTCAAAAACTCTATAAAAAATTTCAAGGAGCAACTTATCCGGGACCTCATGATTTGGGCATTGGGATAGCTTTCCATTAAACCTCTCCCACGCTTCAAACAATGGTTCTCTATTCAATTGCTGGAAGTTTACAATCTCATCCCTCTTTTGAAGCATCTTTTATAGTGTGAAGTATCTATCAAGGAACACTGTGGTGAGCTCCTCCCAAGATGTGATTGAGCCAGGTGGAAGTGAGAGGAGCCATAAAACTGCCTCGCCCATTAGTAAAAATAGGAAGATTCGAAGACGGATGGATTGTTGTGTAATATATGCTTTGTTAAATGCCTCACAAACTTCCACAAAGTTTTTCAAATAAACATTTGGGTCCTCATATGCTTGACCCCCATGTAATCCTTTCATTTGCAACATGTGAAGCATAACTCTAGTCATATTAAACATATTATTTCCGTTGGTTGGCGGGATGCGGATAGTGCTTGTTTGCCCCACTTTATTTAATTTTCCCTCATTATCTTGTGGGATATCAAAGGGGAAAAATTACTTGCATTATCGCTCATCGCTCCATTCACACTTTGATCACCCATAAAATTTTCAAAAATAACAAATAAAGTAAATTACCCCACTCTGGATATTCCCAAGTAAGAATAACACCACACAACTAAAATCTATATTTCACTCCTCGACAATGATTCTATTTTGATAACGCTCTACTCACTCCAATGATTTTAGGGTGAGGCGGTCATTGTTAAATAACCCAATGTAAATTAGGGTCGAATCTCAAGAAGTGAATGCTAGACTTCCAACCTATAGGTACTCAAGTTACTATAAGGTTACCCAGAATGCTAATGGAAACAACATGTATAGGTAAATGAAGGGATTTGATTTGTTTGAAAATTCTTCACACAAACTTTAACAATTGCGAGGTAAATGCAATCTTTGGTTTGAATTCAAAATTTGGAGAAATCTTGGGATTATGTCTCCTTAGAGGTGAAGCATATGGGACAATATTTGTTTATCCTGGGATTTAGTCATTAATTAATGGATAGGCTATGTCGAAGATCAATGGGGTCAATATTTCAACAAAACCCCAACGATATCACCCATTAGCCCTTTCAAGCACCTAACAAGTATGGAGTTCATATAGCTACCCAAAACCTCAACCAAGCATCCCTATTTCTAGGGTGATGCTCTTGACACGATTTACACTCCCTAAACACTTATTTCTAAGATTTCAAATGGTAGTAAACCATAGGCTTAGTTGCTTACCATTGCTTTGTCCCCCGATAACCCTCTTTTAAGGATGTTATGGGTTACCTAATATTTACCTAAATCCCTCTTTCGAGTATGTCAAAGGGTTTCTAGATCTTGGAGCTTTCACCCATCAAAACCATTTGGATATTTGGAGTTTTCACCCATTAAATTCCAATATATAAGCTCAAAGAATGGTGAAATCCATACTCAACAACTAAAATACATGCAAACACAACAATACCCACACACAATCACACTCTAGTTCAACATAATCTTAAGACTAAATTACTTAGCTACTCATAAAGAAGGTAAAAAGAGATATACCATGTGGGTCAACCAAAGCATTCATTCTCCAACAAGAAACTAAGAAATTTGAGCCTCCAAGGTTGATTACACACTTTTCCAATTAGGGTTTCAATCTTAGAATTCAAAACAATGATATGAGATAAGCAACACCCAAAGAAGAAAGGGTTTTTCTTATATATGATTTGGGATTCATCCATAACATTTTATCATTCTGACCTTGGGCCAATTCCCACTAATCCGAGATCACATGATTTTGCCCGAGATCATGGCTACGCGATCATGGTTAGGTTCTGCGACCGCACTTTGCTGACCACTTAGACCGATGGCAACCGCGATCTTGATAACTGAGGTTGACTGCTTCAGGTTTCTAGCTGCACTTCGTTTGCTTCTATTTGCTCTCTTTTTAGCTCCATTCCACATATTCTCACCTTCTTCATGTCATATCTGCAAAATGTGGGTGTTAGTTCACTTAAATCTAGATAATGCCTCATTTTCTAATGCAAAATGATGTTGGGCGTATTTATACATCTAAACACCATAACTTACTCATGTTTTAGCTAAGTTTTAAGGATAAAATACATAATTCTTGCACTTCATCTATTTTTAGTTAAGTGAGCTGACCTATGTGATTAGCATGCTTTTCAGGTACTAATGAGGAAGATTATGACACTTTGGGAACCTGTGTATAGCAAAGGAAACTTCACATAAAAGGAAAGCAGCTTTTGGACTAACTATGATATATGGGAACTTTTTTCCGGGCAAACTCAATATTTTTAAATAGTTAAGGATGCAGTAGCAATTTATTAGAGAAGGATGTTATTAAAAGCCTTATGGATGAGTTTTTAGGGATGATTGTATTATTTTGGAAAACAAGAGAAAGTGGCTTAGCTTAAGAAGAAAGAGAGAGAAACATTTTTCTCTCTTATTTTCGCTATTCATCTTCTCTACCAAGATCGTTCTAAGTTTTGGTATGATGAATATTTCTATTGTGATTTCCATTTTATTCATGAGTAGCTAAGTTTATTTGTTAGGGTTATGGAAACCTTGTAGTATACTCTCTATTGCTATGGGTTTTTGAATTTATGATGTGTTAATTCACTTATATCATTACTCTCTTCGTTATGATTGAATTCTCATAGTTGCAAACATAGGGAATGTGCCATTATAGCAATAACTTGTTCGATAGAAAAGTTACTATTTGGAAAAGAGAGTAGTGACAAGAAAATAGGGTTTCCAATCTCTATTTTACACGTTAATGACTTAGCAGGATTAACTACTTGGAGAGTTTGTATGATTGGTTGTACACTTTGGATTCGAGAGAACTAAGGTGAATAAATCATTGATGGTTGAGAAACACTTGGATTTAGTATTAGAATACATCTCTCTATAAGTGCATGCATGTATAAATCCTTATTACTCATAGTTAATAGAGAAGTAAAAGCTACAAGGTGGACATAACCCTAACTTGTCATTCTCTATGATCAAATATTAATACACATATTGCTTCATTGTTATATTGTAACCATCATTTCAAATATAAACCAAAACCCCCCATTCAAGAACCTTTGATGAACAGTCCAGTAACAACTACAATACTTAGTAACACAGTATTCCCTGTGGGATTCGACATCCAACCTGGTTGGGTTCTATATTTGACAGTGACCGCTTACTCTTTTGTAAGAGAGGTGTAATTTGGGCGTATCACAAAACATAGTAGTGTGTGTATAATTTGTACGAATTAGTGGTAGGATTGGAACTCATCAGAAACTTTCAATTCTTAGATCTTAGGAGCTAAACATAAGTCCATAATCACCATGTTAGAGAATATCAGGCATAAAATAATAAATAGACATGTCGATATGATCAGATTTGTTGAAGCATTGATTTTAGACATTGCACCTATGGGAAGAACTATTTTGGAAGATAACAAGGAATATTCAAATAGGTGTAGAGTACTATGGAATAGAATTAATGGTTTGGAAATTGGGTATGGGGGGTATAGATTTGTAATTCACTTGGATAAGAAGTATTGTGACGGTATGTTATGGATGTTAAGAGGTATTCCTTGTCCTTATGTTATTTATGCTTATTATTAATTACTTGAATGAAGATCATGATCGGCATGTAGAGTACTGGTATAGGAAAGAAACCTTTCTTAAGTCTTATAACCATTTCATTCAACCAATTACCAATATAAGAATATGGTCTGGAACAAAAAACCCATAAATTGAGCCTCTAAAACCAAGAAATATACCAGGAAGACCTAATAAGAATAGAACGAAGAGCAAGGATGAGCAAAAACGTAGGCCAAAGTATCAAAAAAAGATATTAACATGACCTATTCAAGATGTAATCAAGTCTACCATAACAATATTATGCGTCCAAAAAGAGTAATACCTAAATCAATTTCATAATAGTTACCAATTGTTGTAAAGTTAACATATTGTTTAACTTTTCATATTTCTATTTGTCTGCTATAATGGGATAGGGAGAAGCTATAGTACTCAACCTAGCATTCAACCTACACCCTCACGAAATTCACCACAACAGCCATAATCAAGTTCTATTTGTGGTGACACTAGTGCAATGCCAAGAGATACCTACACTGAAAGTCAGGCAGCAAAAGTAATTGATATATGTTCTATCTTTATATTATCATTATTATTATTATTAGTGAAAACTGTTGAGAATATTATGTTGTATTTATTTTTCTTTCCAGCATCATGGAATTATAGTCTAGGATGGGGTATTATTTACAGTCAAGTTTCACGTTCCATACATATGCAACTACATAATTTAGCCAATCAGGATCTATTTGTGCCAACACATCTATTGTGCCAAGAGTACCTCAAATAAAGGTATTAAGTGGGGTCGGTAGAGGTTAAGGTGGTGCTGGTAAAGGTAAAGGTGGGGCCGGTAAAAGTCAATGTGGTTCTAGTAAATGTCAATATGGTTTTGGTAGAGGTGAAGGAGGAACTAGCAGAGGTCAATATGGTGTTGATAGGGGAGGTGAAGGAGGAACTGGAAAAGGTCAAGTAGGGAATGGTAGAGGATTGGGAAGAAAAATAGCTCTATGCAAGAGGGACCCATTTGAAAGTGGAAAAAAATGCTTCTTTTTGTCAAGTTCCACCTTTGCCAACAAACAAGAGGCCATACAATGCTATCTCATTTGTTATTGCTACTGGATACAAAAGATCTACAACTTATTTTGATGATTAGTCTGATCCAGCAACTGGAACCTAAGTGTACAATGTATTTATCTCTATCTCATTCTTTACCTATAACTATGTTTTCATTCAAGTTTTCAATGATCATTGTCTTGCAATTTTGTCTGATTTTGCACCCTGATACACAAGTGAGAGGGTTCTTTATAGAGGTACAATTTAAAAGAGTTCTTCACCAACCAATATAGATATTGGTTTTAAACCTCGTGGCCTAAAGTGAACTAGTAAAAATGCAGTCATTAGTACACAATTGTAATAAATAAAAGCAAATAAGAGAAACAAAGTGGATGCAACCAAGTTTTATCATCAGTGTGATCTTCTAAGACTTGTTAATTTCGAAATGATCTATATGCATGATATTCTAATAAAAGTTATACTCTCATTTTGAACAAATTGTGTTATTAGTTTTTGAACAAATTTTTCTTAGGCAACAGTTAATGACTTTGTGGTATGCTGCAGTAGTACTATTATTCTCAATGTTGAGCTATTTTATGCACTTTATGTTGAACACCTTATTTAGTGATGTGATGCACTTTTTAGCTTAACTTTGAGTAGTTTTCATATGATATGCTTCTTAAGTGTTTTAGTACTTACAAATACTTATGTTTTAGTTCATTTTTTAGCAATACTTTTAGAAGCTACAAATATGTGGTTATGCTTAGTTGGGTGGCAATACTTTGTTGCACAACTGGACACAAATTAATTGATAATGTGATTGTCATACAAAATATGTTAATTCATTCACAGTAAACATGTCAAAATGATACAAAATAGACTGCCCAAACAACTTTATTACATACTAACAACGATAAACTACTCAATATCCAATTGTCTTTTCAATACCCAAGATTAACTACTACCTTACACTAAACTAATGAACTACTTTACGGTAAGATCAAAGAGAAGAAGAAGAACAAGTCTATTAAATTTGAACTTTGCACATTCCCTTTCAAGTTTAACTTTTTTGAGTTTTACATCAATGCAATCAACTTCTCTTCACTATCTTTAAATTTCTCACACAAAGTGTCTCTCTCTTGTTCAGCCTCTTTGATCTTTTCCTTCAGTCGATCACACAAATTTTCATCATCTTTGCACCTATTCACTAAGCTTGATTCTACCCTAGAATATTGATGCTCGAATATTGAAGGTTTTAGATCAATCCGACTAAAGTAGCCACATACACCAATTTTCTAAAATACAAAAACAATAACATTACCAAAAATTCACCAAAAAAATAAAATTTAAATCTTTAGAAATGTTACAAACCTTTGAAAATTTACATCCAAAAAATCTACAACCTAAATTTGATGAAGACCTTGAATTTCTCAAAGGAAAAAATTCAGAACAGTAACACAAATCGGGTAACTCATGATTAATTGAATTTTGCGATATTCTTGAATAAAATGAGAAAAAAATCAACTTAAGAGAAAGATGAGAGAAATTATTAGACAAATGTGAGAATTGAATGAGAGAAATTATGAGAGATTAGAGGAAGGTTAAAGAATGAGAGATATGTGAGAAATAAGTGTTTTTTTTATAATTTGGGAGTGAGGGGAGAGAAATTTAACATTAAAAAACATTAACTTTTTTGCCACATCGAATGATTTTTAGGGTTCACGCGCTCATAGTGAGTAAATAACACGCGACATACCATGTAGGCAAAAAAGGCCTGGATGGATCGAATTTCAAGTAGGATAGGAGCCTAATAGGTACAAGTTTGAGTTGAGGGGTTCAAGTAAAAATTCGAGATAAGTTTAGGATTCTATTGAAGGCTAAAGCCTTTTTTTAAATTTCTCATCCAGTTTTCTATATCCATATTAATGGTACTTGTTAACTTGTTACATGCCCTTTTGATTTTAATACTATATTTTATTGGTCCTTAATTCATGCACTCCATCAATAAGGTCCATAATTATTTTCTTCATTAAGGTTTATTCATTCATAAGGAGAGAAAATGGCAAGAATGATCCCCACTCATTTGATACGCGATATAAGATGGGATATCTCTTGGATGAGTTTGTTATTAAATTTATATCATGTTTAGTTGACGATATAAATTTCTTTTGAAACTAATTTATATCATCAATCAAATATGGTAATAAATTATTTTATACCTTTACCATCTAACATATGATATAAATTAGTCCTCAAATTATAATTCTAGAATTATAATTTTAATATGATTTAGTCTAAGTACCAAATGTCCCTAAGATTCAAGTATAGGTTCGAAATTATCCTTTAAACATGTACCTTTCAATTTTGATCTTTTAAGTTTACCACAAGGATTAATGTAATTATAAATTTCATATAATTGATGGGTTTTAATCTCAACTCATTAAACCTAAATTCATTTTAAAAAGATATTCAAGTGAGCTTAAGTAATTCCCCATTTCAACCCATTTAATAAGAAATATGATTTCCTTAATGAAAGAGGAGAAAACAAGTGAGAACAAAATTTTTGCATAAAACTTATTTAGAAATTCTTTTCTTATCACAACCTCTTACCCATCCCACCCTCCTACCCACTTGACACCCGCAACCCCACTCCTTCCCCTCCCCCCCCCTCTTAAAAAATTAAATATTTTTTCTCACCCCAGATACACCCTCCTCCTTCCTCACCCCCCACCCCTTAAAAAAAAGTAATTTAAGAACTTTTTCATGGATAATATTTATTGAAAAATATTCTTCCTCTTTACATAACACACCATAGTATATTTAATTCTTTGTTATAATGTTTGGTGACTTTTATTTTCACAATTAAGAACTTGTTTTTTATTTTGTGAAAATTATCTTGCATATAATACTTAGTAGATTGTTTATTGCAAGTTATAGCAACACTTTTTCATAGTTTTTGAATTAAAGAAATAATTGTCAGTTATAGTAATTTTTTTAAAAAATAATTTTTTAATTAAAAAAAATATTTTTGTAGTATTATTAGTCAAATTATCTCCTAATTTTTATTCTTTAATATCTATCTCTACTCATTAACTCTTTTGATAATTATGGTAGGAATAATTGTTGATTTCAATAATTATTTTTATTTTTATTTTTTTAACTTTATCAATTAAATTATAAAATATGTTCTTAAAGAATAAAATTTGGTAAAGATATTTTCTACATTGATATACATTTTTTTTTAGTTTTTTAATATACACGACTCTTCATATTTATTTTATTGATAAAATATTTTAATTATGTTGATAATTATGGAAGAAGTAAAATATGATCTCTATTATATCTTCATTTATTATCCTTCTTACCTTTTAAAAAAAAATCTCATGATTTTTCGTTTGGTTTCTCCCCTTTTCTCCCTATTCTTCAGCATATTACAAAGATTAGCCAATCCATGGTCAGTGATATTGATTTGATAAATTCAATTCGTTGGTTGATTATTTAGTTGATTATCAAAGTGCAAACACAAAATTCTTTCAAAGTTTCATTTATGGGATGCATGAATTCTCAACAACTCAAAATCCTTTTAAATTAAAACTCCAATTCAATTAATGTATTGAGTTTTATTATGTGTGAAAAATATTTAGAAAAGGGTCAAAAATGCCCTTAATGTCTAAGAAAAGGCTCAAAATTTCCCTCCTTTCACCTATTGTTTCAAAAATGTCCCTTCATTCACCTATTTGAATCAAAAAATGTCTTTTAACATTAAATTTAAGTCCAAAAGTACCCCCTCCTTTTAACAAATTCTGATGCGGAATATAATTATTTTAAATTAAATATATGACATTATTTTTATTGATCCACATATAATTAGACTCAAATTCATTCACAATTTAACCCATTAATCCAAACTAGTTTTAAAAGATCCAACACTAGCTATTCTTCATCTTCTTCTAGTATAAAACCTTACTGTGAAAGAATAAAATGAAATTTTATTCTATATCGACTTGCTTTCATTTGCATTTATTGTTATTGGAGTTTTTTCACAAATCACACATTACTTCTTAGTTTTTCAATTTACAGTTCCATTCATAATGCACGCAAAGCCCACAAGGGAACAAGGTCCAAAAGCATGGGGAAAATATGATAAATGATATTGGATTTTGATCAATTGGAGCCTTGCTTAGTTGGCATGGGATTTTCTATTCGATGCTCTTTGCCTCTTTCCTTTTAAGAACTTCACACTGACATAGATCAAATTTGAAACTCAATTTCAAAAGCACTCCTTAATTATTTACTGCAATTTGCTTCTCAAACTCCCTTTTCTTGCTTCTTGTAACATTTCTCGGTTATTTATTAAAATAAAATTTTTTCTTCCGTTCAATTGCTTAAATCACATCAAATGATGTTAGATTAAAGTATGTTCAAGGCAATACAAATTTTTTATACAACGTGAGGAGAGAAAATGACAGGTAGTGAGTAGTGACCTAAGATCATGTGCTGGAGGAAGAATAAATGTTAGGTCTTTTTAAAATTTGTTTGGGTTAATGGATAAACTATGAATGGTTTTGGGTCAAATTACATGTGGAATAATAAAAATAAGATCAGATATTTAATGTAAAAAAATATATTTCACCTTAAAATTTGTTAAAAATTTGGAGTTAAATTAAATGTGAATGGCATTTTTGATTCAAATAGGTGGATGAGCGGACATTTTTGAACTAATAGGAGGAATAAGTGTATTTTTGAGCCATTTTTAATACATTAAGGGCATTTTTTTACCTTTTTTTGAAATTATTTTATATGTACTTTTTAGGTTGTTTATTGTAAGTTGTAATTTTATTTTTGTATAATTATTAAACTATACTGATTATCAGAAAGTAAAATTAATATAGTAAATCAACGCCAATATATATTAATCACGGCTAATACTGATTACTCTTTTTATTGCAATGAAATATTATTTGATATCAAACAATAATTTATTTTCAATATGTATGGTGATAGCTTTCACTAAATATGGGTGTCTTTTTTCACGGTTAGAATCGCTAGACACATGGGCTCAACTAAAGTATGTATTAAATTCTGACAGACCCTTTACTCGGGTAAAAGGTTTTCATACAGTCAATAAGCTATATGAAATTTTTATATATTTTGGTTGGTTTTCCGATATTAACCTATAGGTCTGGATGGCTACGCGGATTATCGCCAGCCCTCAGATCCTATAGTCTAGTATCAGAGCCTAAGAACTTTCATGGTCGTTATATAATAGATCTAAACTATTCAGCATAGATATGAATTTTTCTACTCATAAAAATGGGAGATGTGAGTACTAAGAGTACTCAACTTGAAGAGCTAGATATACCTCAAAACCTTGACTTGTTAAACAAGTGGACTATTTCAAAGGTTGATATTAAAACCATCTATTATTTTGGTTGGCTTGATAAAGTTTTTTATAAATAAATTATAAAGATGACTGAACAGTCTTTGGCATTAAATTAGTCAGAACAGATGATCTTTTTATTAAATAAACAAGATATTAATTTATACGAAAATTATTATAACTTTATGCATATCGGAATGGTTCAAATTACTTTTAAACCATTAACTCTTAGAGGGTTACCTGAGACATTTTTAGCAGCTCTTATAGATACTAGAAACCTGAATTTCAGACAGTCTCTAATGGGTTCGATTGAATCCACTGTGGCCTATGTACCAGTTTATTTCAATACTTAGCTAAATTTACAATTATCTTTGACTGATGCAAATATACTTGATGCTTTGACATTAAATGTGAAAACGCATGATTATAATTATGCGTCTGGATCTGACTTATGTGTCTGTCATATAGAATTTACTACAGATTATTAACTATTTTAAATCTTCGATGTAGGTTATACAATACATCAAATCAGACTATATTAGTCGAGACTAATTTTGCAAGGTCTAAGGTCACCACAAGGAGACCTATTAAATAGCCGAGATTGATTTTTTCACTACATGGACCTTAAATTCAATTATATCTCTGAATCAAGTCACTGATGATTTCACTAATAATGAATTATCGTATGTGATTCAAAATTCAGATGGTAGGATAAGTATTCAATTTGATGAAAGTTCTACTATTTATAACAGACATTCATTTTTATGCCTAAATTATTGCCTGCTATGCATCATATTTATCCCGTAGAACCATCATATGGTCAAGCTAGAAGTTGTGCAGCTTTTTTACACACAATTGACTCAACTTCTACAAGATTTGTAGAGAAAGTTAAAGTAAATCCTCGAACAAATATTGTTCAAGAAAATGACAATATCTCGGATAGAGATATTCCTACTACTTTTGAAATGCACTTTGATCCAAATGATATTTAATGATTTCACACCAAATTAATTTTAGTTTTGGATCTCAGGCAAGAAATTATATTAAAAAAAAAATTTTGATAAAAAAATGGAACCAGTTTAGAACTTGGTTTTCTAAGATTTATAGTCCTGATGAGATGAATAATATTTCTCAAGAATTCTATGAAACGTGTGCATTGCATAATCAAATTATGTATTTTGTGCTTTGGTTTATAACCACATACTTGCCATTATATGTTAAGGTGCTTGAAAGATAATATCAAAATAATAGTGATAACATTGTTAAAACTGTTTACCCTCCCCAAGCTCCTTTTATATTGCCAGATAATACTTGTATTACATTTTCTGCATTTCAAAAATTCATTGATAATGAATTTACTAAGGTAACTATTGCAGAAATCAATAATTTGATTTCTCAAAATAATTATTTGAGCTTATATGTGAAAGTTTTAGAAGAACATATTTTTTCTCTTGATAAAAAACTTGATGAGTTAATTGATTTGATAAAAAAGCTGAGTATTAGTCCAAATTCTATTGATATTATTTCTTTTTTCGAAAGTAAGAAAGAAGATTTGACGACTAAAACCAGTATTCAAAACTCCTTTGCATGATTTAGAATAACTTCTTGATAAAAAACTTTCTAGTTTAAATATTAGACCTATTGATTTGTCTAATGCCTCTGCTGATAGCCTTGAGTCCTCTCCTGATTTGAAAAATCATAAAAAATAGAGCTTAATAAGCTCAGAGGAATGATTAAAATTCATCTGACTACAAATCTGAAATATGCCGATTTACCCCGCATGCAAATTTGTTACTATCTGCGATCCACTCCTCAAGATCTTTTGATAGAGGAAAGGGATAGGAATCAGACTAATACGTCTTATAGCAGAGATGATATTTATGAATGGAATCTTGATGGCTTAACTGAGAGGCAATTAACAATTCTCATACACCGCATTATGATGTATTCAACGGTGTGCAAAGCCACTGGTAATACCAATAATAGAATAGATAAATTTATTTGTAAAATGATAGTTGTTGATTTTACTGGTCAACTTCGTGGCTAGTGGAATAATTTTATGACTCATGAAAAAAGAGAGTCAATTTTTAATGTTGTGGCTACTGCTCCAGGAACTGATAACCTAGGAAGAGCCCCAGTTGCAAATAGGAAAAATGTTGTTTATACGCTCGTTCTTACAATTTTGAAACATTTTAATTGTAGATTTACCAACCAATATGAAAATATTTGTACCGTCTTAAATGGTCTTAGATGTAAGACCCTAGGAGAATTCAGGTGGTATAAGGACACCTTTCTAAGTCGGGTCATGGAATTACCCAAAAATTGATATGAGCAATGGAAGGCCAAGTTTATAGACGGACTTCCTCCATTATTTCCTGAAAGGGTTAGAAAAACTCTTAGAGGTTCCTATGGTGAAATTCCTTGAAAAACTACACCTATGGTTATTTGATAACAGCTTGTTCGTAGGAAGGATTAAACTTGTGTAATGAGTTAAAATTGTCTAGACAACTTAAGCTTAATAATCTTAGAGAAAAATCTCAGATAAAAATTTTTTGCACCTATTTTGGTATACCTGAACCAGCTTTCACTACTAGGAAAAAAGGACATAGATATTCCAAAAGTGAACAGCCTTATCGGAAAAGGAGATCTAGATATAGGTCTAAGGAAGAATGTGAAATGAGAAAAGCCTATAGAAAATCTACTAGATTTGCCAAATATAGGTCTAAGTGAGATTTTGCTAAGATTAAGTGTTACAGATGTGGTAACTTTGGACATATTACTCCAAACTGTAAGCTTCAAAAGCTTAAATCTTTAAGTCTTTCTGATGATGTGCAGGATCGAGTTTATGGTTTGTTATACACCTTAAGTTCAGAATCTGATTATAATGCTGAATATGAATCAGAAAATGATATTGAGTTGCCTAATTTATCTGATAGTGATAATGCTAATGCTTGTTCTTATTGCCAAGGTAATACCTGCACTTGTGATGACACATTTTTTAATTTGGAATCCCAGTTTGAAGATTTAAATATTCAAACCATTACTTCAGATAATGTGTTAGAACTTTTGAAAGAAGTTTCGAATGAGAAACTACGAGAAAAAATTATTAAGTTGTCTACTAGTTCAAAACCTAGTACTTCTAAAACTGCTGATAGTAATATCTTTACTCCTAAAACTACTGATAGCAATACCTTTTCTCCTAAAATGGCTGATAGCAATTATTTTATGCCTTATTCTATAGCAGAAGTTAATAGACACCTTGCTATGAGTTATGCTCCTGGTAAACAAACTTCTTTTGATGATTTAAAGATTAAAGTTTAAAACTTGAAAAAGGAGATTAAATCTATTAAGTAAAACCAAATGATTTGTGATCACAGAATTTTGCAAATTGAGAGAGATATTTCTCACACTGAAATTTCTAAAGAAAAAGAGAAGATTTTTAAAAAGGACAATATTGATGATATTCAAAATTCTTTTAATTTAAAAATGAGAAAAGACATTTTTTCCCCCTGAACTTGTCCTCTAAACTCACTTTAGCACTTAAAACTTAACTTCTATTTATTTACCCCCCTTAACATCTTTAAAGTGTGTGTGTGTGTGTGTGTGTGTATATATATATTAAAAAGTGGGGCCATATTAGTTTTTAAATTAAAAAATGCACTTTTTTTTCTTTTTTTTAAATTCCACGTCAGTTTTGGAGGTGAAAATAACACACTTTAAAGATGTTATGGGGGGTAAATAAACAGAAGTTAAGTTTAAGTGTTAAAGTAACTTTGGAGCACAAGTTCAGGGGGAAAAATGCCTTTTCTCTTTAAAAAATAATTATTTCTTAGGAATGATGCAAATTGTTACTGCTCATCAATAGTATATTAGATGTACTATTTTGATAGATCCTGAAACTAGAGATATTAATGCTTTAATTGATATGAAATAAAGACATATCAATTTTTTTCTACTTGAATTACTTAGCATGAATATTTTTGATACTGTGAAGTCTGCTAATATACAAGAAAAAATTAAATTAATTTCTAAATAAATAGCTATTGTGTAATATCCCGAGACTCTAACCAATAGTGCAACCATGACTCAAGCTCATGAGGAATAAATTATAGTACTTTTGTTGTTTTCTGATCTAGGGTGATATGTATTAAGGCCTCAAAGATGTCCTAGCGATTAGGTGAATCGAAACATTCCTTACCGATTGAATTCTTAGGAAGGATATTGCCATATTCAACTTTAAATGAGCATAACTCTCATTATACTATGAATTATTGAGCTCATGACTTACCAATATATATATAATTGAATTATCTTTCCAACGATACCAATTTCACCCAAATTCGGTATCGGACCCAAGGGTTATGCCCATTTTACTCTAGCATGTCAAGATGGAAAACATAGTGACGACATTTGTGATAAGTCATCACAAGTGTGATGACTTATGACCAATGTCGTCAACCTTAGGCAGATTTCCACCCCCAATGATGAAATTTATGAAAAGTCATCACAAGCGTGACGACTTATCACCAATGTTATCAACCTTAACCAGAAAATCATAAAATCTACCCTTTTGTGATGACATTTTGTGATGACTTGTCACAAGTCTGATGACTTGTCACAAATGTCGTCAGCTATTTTTTTTAGCAATTAAAGGACGTTTTTCCAAGGATATTTCGGTCTTTTCCCATCTTTTAGAGGCTTATATATATATATATATATATATATATATATATATATATGAGAATTCCCATCTAAACATCAATTTCTTTATTCTCTCTTCCAATTCTCTTGAGAAATATATCTAGGGATTTTATTTAAAGACATTAATCTTCCAAAAATTATCCATAAATCTGCAAGATTTCTTCAAAAATCAAGTTCCTCATAGTGTGGGCTTCGAGAATCATTTATTACAAGTGTGGATAGAGTCTCAAGCACTAGAATTCATCTAATTTTAAAGATTAAGGTGTGTGGGGTTTTGAAAAAGAGCAATTCTTTCGTTCTTGTACCCAAAGCTTTGATTTCTATCCTGGATTTATATGATTTTGCAAGTGGATTTATACCCAAATTACTTCATCATGAGATTATGAGAATATAAATTGTTTAAGCTTTATTATACATGATTATTTTGCTATTCCCAAGTTATGACTTGATATTTAATATTATAATTTTTATTTTTCTACCATGAGTTGATATTTCAAGTGCTTTCAAGATATGTGTCAAGCTTTAAGCTTCCTTATGACAAACTGGATTATTGAGTGCATTGATTCATGAGATTGAGTTGTTACAACGAGTCTTGATATTTCCTCAAAGTTATTGATGTTCTCATGATTTAATGAATTTATACATTTTGATATTTAGAAAGATTGATTTGATTTGAGTCGAGTTAGGAATCCACAAATTGATTATGATTTGATAAATGAGAAACAGATTTGATTTGCTCTTCATGATAGACCCTTGTGATATTTGTGGTAGATTTCCTAACGCGTTCTGAGCTTGTGTTTGGGGGTAGTATTTAGCACTGAGCGGGAAATATGGTATTTCCTTGAAAGAACGTGCCATCGTAGGATTGATATTGATAATTTTGGGCCAGAGGCCGAGTATAAGATTGTGATCACTAAATTTAGGTTGTACTCCCTGGCAAGACTACGATGCTCCCTCCAATGTGGGGTTCTCTCCTTAGTAGGGCAAAATATTGGACTCTATGTAGCTCACATGGTTTATGTTGGTTATAAGAACCTCCCATGTCCATAAGAGTTGAGTTTCTTGAATTACCGAGTCATTCCGAGTCTTAAGTCTTGAGTTGAGTTATTTATGATGATTTATGAGGTTTTTATCATATGATTTATTCACTATGAGATCATGAAAAGTATGTTTCAATCAAACTCAAGCCAAGTGAACCATTATTGTACATATGCATATTTTTATGAAATTGATGATGATATTTACATTGCTGCATAGACCCCCACATATTCAGTACATTCTAAAGTACTGACCCACATATTTTAATATGGGCTATATTTTCTCATAATGTAGGTTCAGGTACTCAGCCGCAGCTGCGTCAGTGATATTCGAGTGCCTCAACTATGTTCCCTCAGTGGTGAGTCCTCATGGTTCGAGGATCGTTTCTATATTTTTGGTGATATCATTCTGTTGTTATGGCTTTTAGTACTGTTTGAGTCAGTTGGGGGTTTTTCCAATGGCTTCTTGATTTTGATGTATAGAGGCTTTGTTAAACTAGTAGGTTGGTATGTACAGACATTCAATATATTTTGATTGTACAGTCTAGTAATCTCCAGTATTTCTCTTGAACCCGATGTGGTATATCTCTTTGTTGTGCATGACTAGTATTGAATTAAATTCCTTGAGGTAGTGTCTAGCTCCGAGGATTATCTTAGGGCTACGTGTAGCCCTAAGCACCGTATGGCATCTCAAGATAAAATTTCGGGGCGTTACAAAGCTTGGTATGAAAACCTAAGGTTTAAGGAGTCCTGGGGAGTCTGACAAGATGCGTTACATAGAGTCTTGATCATCGGTGTGTATCACACCACATCTATAAGCAAGAGGCTACAAAACATTTTAGGAAAAGTCGTTTCTTTCTTTGTAAAGTTTATCGTGCCTACAACTGTCTCTTTATCTGTGATTAACTCGTGCTCTCTTATAATAGAAAATGCCTCCTTATCGAGCTCATAGAAATAACTAGAAACCTCAACCCGTTGATCCCTTGAATGAGCATGTGTCTCATGCAGAATTTCGGGAAGCTTTTTAGGTGCTAGCCCAGGCAGTTACTACCAATGCTCAAGCTAATACCCAGGCTACTATTCTGCCTTCACAAGAGAATAATTCTATTGCAGCTCAAGTTCGTGACTTTATGTGGATGAATCTGCCTGAGTTCTATGGGTCGAAGGTAGGTGAAGACCCACAGATGTACTTCGATGAAGTGAGAAATATCACCCAGATTATGCATCTTACTGAGGAAGAGAGTGTTGAATTAGCTTCCTATCGAATGAAAGATATTGCATATGATTGGGTGGAGATATGAAGGATGAGTAGAGGGAAGGATGGCACTCCCATGACTAGGCAGTTATTCCAGGATGCGTTCTTGGACAGATTCTTTTCTCTTGAGATAAGGGAAGTAAAGATAGAGGAATTCATGAATTTGAGACAAGGCTCCATAACTGTTAAGGAGTATTGCCTTAGATTGAATTAGTTATCCAAATATGCTCCTAGTATGATGGCTGACTCCAAGACCATCATGAGTAAGTTCGTGACCGGTGTGTTGAGTTACGTTGTGAAAGAGTGTAGATCTGCTATGCATAATAGGGAGATAGACCTTTCTCGATTGTTGATACATGCCCAACAGATTAAAGATGATAAGGTGAAAGAGAGGGAGAGAGTAAGAGGGAATAAAAGAGCTAGATTAGAGAAGCAGGGATTTGGTTAGTCTAGATTCTATGGAGGGAACCTCCCTTGATTTTAGGGATCTCCGTTATGACCGTGCCTTCCTCAATTAGTGCTCCCGCACCTAGAAGCGGGAAGGAGTAGAGGAATGGGTCTATCCCGTCCAAGTCTTAGGAAAGTATAAGTAACAGAAGTCGTCCTTCTTCATGTGCCAAGGTGGTAAAGATCATTTTGGCGAGTGTTTAGTTGATCAGAGAGGTTGCTTTGGTTGTGGCAAGTTGGGCCACCAACTTAGAGATTGTCCGTATGCTAGATAGGAGAGTTGATATGCTCGTCCCCAGAGTTAGGCTACCAGTATCCCCACTCCCGTAGTCTGCCCAGTTCCTCCTCAAGGCGCTTCGTTTAGTACTGCTAGCGGTTTACGCCAAAATCACTTCTATGTTATACCACCTCACTAGGAGAAGGAGGACTCTCTAGATTTTATCACTGGTATGCTTCGTGTCTTTCATTTTGCTGTGTATGTATTGATGGACCCCGATTTGAGTTTCTCTTTTGTGACACCTCTGGTTGCTGTAAATTTTGAGATGGACCCTGAATGGATTTTTGAGCCTTTTGTAGTTTCTACCTCGGTAGGAGAATCTTTTATTACTGAGTGTAAATGAAGTGTCCTGTCACTGTCCTTCATCGGGTCATATGTGCTGATTTAATTAAGCTAGATATGGTTGATTTTGACGTCAATCTGGGTATGGATTGGCTTCACTCGTGCTATGCGTCTATAAATTGTCGTACCTGAGTGGTCAAGTTTTAGTTTTCTAACAAGCCCATTTTTGAGTTGTCCGAGAGTTCTGTAACTTCAAAGAGCCATTTTATATCCTACCTCAAAGCTAGGAATTTGATTTCCACGGGTTGCATCTATCACCTAGTTCGAGTTAAAGACCTCAAGTCTGAGACTCTGACTAGTCAGTCAGTTACCATTGTTAATGAGTTTGCCAATGTTTTTCCAAAAGATCTCCAAGGGGTCCCACCTGATAGAGAAATAGAATTCAGGATTGATCTCCTTTTCGACACTCAGCCTATTTCCATTCCTTCGTACTGTATGGCTCCCGCATAACTTAAAGAGTTGAAGAAGCAACTCAAAGATCTCTTAGACAAAGGCTTTTTCAGACCCAGTGTTTTCCCGTGGGGTGCACCTATTCTATTCGTGCGTAAGAAAAATAGTACATTACGTATATGGATTGATTACCATCAACTTAACAAGGTAACTATTAAGAACAAGTACCCTCTTTCTCGAATTGATGACTTGTTTGATCAGTTACAAGGTGCGAGCTACTTCTCAAAAATAGACCTTAGATCCGTCTATCATCAGCTTAAAGTGAGGGAGTGTAATATTCTAAAGATGGCCTTACAAACCCGTTATGGTCACTTTGAGTTTCTTGTCATGTCCTTTGGGTTGACCAACGCTCCAGCAGCCTTCATAGACCTAATGAATCAAGTGTTCAAGCAATATCTTGATATGTTTGTCATTGTATTCATAGACGATATTCTTGTATATTCTCAAAGTGAGGATGATCATGCCGACCATCTTATAATTGTCTTACAAAATCTTAGAGATCATCAATTATTCAGTAAATTTAGGAAGTGTGAATTTTGGCTAAGGTCAGTTGCTTTTCTGGGTCACATTGTTTCCGCCGAAGGCATTAGAGTCAATCCCCAAAAGACAGAAGCTATAAAAAATTGGCCTAGACCTACCTCGCCATTTAACATTAGGAGTTTCTTGGGTCTAGCTGGTTATTACCGTCATTTTATTCAGGGCTTCTCTTTCATTACATCTTCCATAATTCGGTTGACCCAAAAGAAAGTGAAGTTCCTGTGGTCAGAACCTTGCGAGAAGAGTTTTTAGGAGTTAAATACCTGACTCACTTCAGCCCTAGTATTGGCATTACCCATTGGTACTGATGGTTTTATGGTGTATTGTGATGCTTCTAGAGTTGGTTTGGGTTGTGTTTTGATGTAAAGGGGTAAAGTTATAGCTTATGCCTCTAGATAGTTGAAGCCTCATGAGAAGAATTACCCAACCCATGATCTTGAATTACCAGCTGTAGTTTTTGCTTTAAAAATCTAGAGACATTATTTGTAAGGTGTTTATGTTTATGTGTTTACGGATTACAAAAGCCTGCAGCATGTGTTTACTCAGAAGGACTTGAATCTTAGACAAAGAAGATGGTTAGAGTTGCTAAAAGACTACGTTATGAGTGTGTTCTATCACCCGAGTAAGGCCAATGCTATGGCAGATGCTCTTACCAGGTTGTCTATGGGTAGTGTAGCTCATGTAGAGAATGATAAAAAGAATTGGCTCATGATGTGAATCATTTGGCTAGGTTGAGTGTTAGATTACTTGATTTCGCTGAAGGGACTATGTTAGTTCAGAGTAGTTTCGAGACCTCTTTGGTCTCGAAGGTAAACAAGAAGCAAGACAGGGATCCTCATTTGGTCAGACTGAAGGAGTCAGTTAAGGACCAAAAGGTAGAGGTTTTCTCCCAAGGGGGAGATGATGTGTTGAGATCGAGGGTAGATTGTGTGTTCTTGATGTTGATGATCTAAGGAAGTGAATTATGGATGAAGTGCATGGCACACAATATTCTATTCATCCCGGTGCTACCAAGATGTACCGCAATTTGCGGGAAATCTATTGGTGGAGCAGTATGAAGAAAGACATAGCAGGATTTGTGGCAAAGTTTTCTACTTATCAACAAGTTAAGGTAGAGCACCAAAGGCCCGGTGGTGTAATGCAAGAGTTTAGCATTCTTACTTGGAAGTGGGAAGAAGTAAATATGGATTTCGTAATTGATTTGCCTTCTTCTTCTTATCATCATCATGATTTGATTTGGATTGTTGTAGACCGATTGACTAAATCAACTCATTTATTGCCAGTGCATTCGTCTTATACAACTAAGGATTATGCTAGATTGTATATTCGAGAATTTGTTAAACTTCATGGAGTTCCTTTGGCTATTATCTCTAATAGAGGTACTCAATTTACTTTCCAGTGTTGGAGAGCTTTTTAGAAGGGTCTCGGTACCCAAGTTCATCTAAATTCTGCTTTCCATCCATAAACAAATGGTTAGGCTGAACGGACCATTAAGACTTTAGAAGATATGTTGAGGGTATGTGCGCTCGATTTTAAAGGTAGTTGGGATGAGCACTTTCCATTGATTGAATTTGCGTATAACAATAGTTTCCATGCTAGTATTCAGATTGCCCCATTCGAAGCTTTGTATAGGAGAAGATGTAGATCACCAATAGGTTGGTTTGAAGTAGGAGAAGTAGCTATTCTTGGGCCTAATGTTGTGTTCAAGGCTATAGAAAAAGTTAAGTTGATCCGAGAAAGATTGAAGACCACTCAAAGTCATCAGAAGTCTTATGCAGATGTGAGAAGAAAAGATCTTGAGTTTAATGTTAAGGATTTGGTGTACTTAAAGGTTTCACCCATGAAAGGGGCAAAGAGATTTGGGAAGAAGAGAAAGCTTAGTCCCCGTTATGTTGGTCCGTAAAGGATTTTGAGCCGTGTTGGGAAAGTAGCATATAAGGTGGATTTACCCATAGAGTTGTATAGCGTCCATCCGGTATTTCATGTTTCTATGCTTAAGAAGTGTATTGGTGATTCTATCATGTTTTATTCTTTCAAAAGCTTAGATATTCAGGATAGCCTTTCATTTGAGGAAATTCCGGTTGAGATTATGGATTTTCAAATCCGTAGGTTAAGGAACAAAGAAGTTCCTTTGGTTAAAGTGCTTTGGCAAAATCACTCTGTTGAGAGTGCTACTTCGGAAGCTGAAGTTGATATGCGAGCCAAGTACCCTCACCTCTTTTCTATGATTTTGGAGAGAGCAGAAGGTACCATTTTTTCTTAATTCTGCCCTCTTTTTATTAAAGATTCAGCTATGTGTCTACTTCCATCATGAATTCGTGCATTTTGTATGGTATCCGAAGGTATAGAGTGAATTAAACCCTTTGAGTGAGTCGTTCTAGCTATATGTCCTCATTTTCTCTTGTTCTTTGCCTATTTGGCAACATTCGAGGACGAATGTTTTCAAGGGGAAGATATTGTAATACCACGAGACTCTAACCAATAGTGCAAACATTACTCAAGATCATGAGAAATAAATTATAGTTCTTTGGTTGTTTTCTGATCTAGGGTGATGTGTATTAAGGCCTCAAAGATGTCCTAGAGATTAGATGAATCAAAACATTCCTTACCGATTGAATTCTTGGGAAGGATATTTCTAAATTCAATTTCAAATGAGCATATATCTCATTATACTACGAATTATTGATCTCATGACCTACCAAAAGATAGATAATTGAATTATCTTTCTAACGATACCAATTTCACCCAAATTCAATATTGGATCCTAGAGTTAAGCCCATTTTACTCCAGCATGTCAGGCTAGAAAACCCAGTGACGACATTGGTGACAAGTCATCACAAGTGTGACGACTTATCACCAATGTTGTCATCCTTAGGTAGATTTCCACCCCAAGTGAGGAAATTTGTGAAAAGTCATCACAAGCGTGACGACTTATCACCAATGGCATCAACCTTAAGTAGAAAATCATAAAATCTACCCTTTTGTGATGACATTTCATGCCGACTTGTCTCAAGTCTGACAACTTGTCACGAATGTCGTCAACTATTTTTTTCAGTAATTAATGGACGTTTTTGCAAGGGTATTTTGATAGAGGCCCCTATATATATGAGAATTCCCATCTAAACCCTAATTTCTTCATTCTCTCAACCAATTCTCTTAAGAAATATATCTAGGATTTTTATTTAAGGACATTAATCTTCCAAAAATCATCCATAAATCTTTAAGATTTCTTAACGGATCAAGTTCCTCATAGCGTGGGCTTCGAGAATCATTTATTACTAGTGCGGATAGAGTCTCAAGCACTATAATTCATCTAATTTTAAAGATTAAGGTATGTGGGGTTTTGAACAATAGCAATTCTTTCGTTCTTGTGCTCAAGGCTTTGATTTCTATCATGGATTTATATGATTTTGCAAGTTGGTTTATACCCAAATTACTTCATCATGAGATTATGAGAATATAAATTGTTCAAGCTTTGTTATACATGATTATTTTTCTATTCCCAAGTTATGACTTGATATTTAATATTGTAAATTTCATATTTCTACCATGAGTTGATATTTCAAGTGCTTTCAAGATATGTGTCAAGCTTTAAGCTTTTTTATGACAAACTAGATTATTGATTATATTAATTCATGAGATTGAGTTGTTACAATGAGTCTTAATATTTCCTAAAAATTATTGATGTTCTCATGATTTAATGGATTGATACATTTTGATATTTAGAAAGATTGATTTGATTTGAGTCGAGTTAGGAATCCACAAATTGTTTATGATTTGATAAATGATAAAGAGATTTGATTTGGTACTCATGATAGACCCTTATTATGTTTGTGGTGGATTTCCTAATGCGTTCTGAGCATGTGTCTGGGAGTAGTATTTAGCACTGAGCGGGAAATATGGTATTTCCCCAAAACTACGTTCTACCACAGGATTGATATTGATAATTGTGCGCTAGAGGCCGAGTATGAGGTTGTGATCACTAAATTTAGGTTGTACTCACTGGCAAGGGTACGACGCTACCGCCAATGTGGGGTTCTTTCCTTAGGAGGGCAAAACGTTGGACTCTATGTAGCTCACATGGTTTATGTCAGTTATAAGAACCTCCCATGTCCATAAGAGTTGAGTTTCCTTAATTACCGAGTCACTCCGAGTCTTGAGTTGAAGAGTTGAGTTATTTATGATGATTTATGAGGTTTTTATCATATGATTTATTTACTATGAGATCGTGAAAAGTATGTTTCAATCTAACTCAAGCCAAGTGAGCCATCATTGTACATATGCATATTTTCATAAAATTGATGATGATATTTACATTATTGCATGCACCCCCACATATTGAGTACATTTCAAAGTGCTGACCTACATATTTTTCTATGGGATATATTTTCTCATAATGTATGTTCAGGTACTCAACCGCAGCCGCGTTAGCCATATTTGAGTGCCTAACCTACGTTCCCTCAGTGGTGAGTCCTTATGATTGGAGGATCGTGTCTATATTTTTGGTGATATTATTCGGTTGTTATGGCTTTCAGTACTGTTTGAGTCAGTTGGAGGTTTGTCCCAATGGCTCCTTTATTTTGATGTATAGAGTCTTTGTCAGACCAAAGCGCTGGTATGTATAGACATTTAATATATTTTTGTTGTACAGTCTTGTATTCTCCAGTATTTTTCTTAAACCTAATATGGTATATCTCTTTATTGTGCATGAATATTGTTGAATTGAATTTCTTGCGGTAGTATCTGACTCCGAGGGTTAGCTTCGGGCTACGTGTAGACCTAAGCACCGTGTGGCATATCGGTATAAAATTTTGGGGCGTTACATATTGATATTTGTGTTGATCACCCCAGTGATTTTTGGGATCACAAAGAGCATATTTGTACTCTTCCATATGAAGATAATTTCTCTAGGGATAATATCCCAATAAAATCATGACCTTTTCAGATGAATGCTGAATTAGTAGAATTCTGCAAAAAAAAAAATTGATAATCTATTACAAAAAGGTTTGATAAAGACTTCAAAATCTCTATGGTTTTGTACTGCTTTTTATGTTAATGACACAACAGAAAAAGAACATGGTGTTCCCACATTTGTAATTTACGTTGGTAATAAATTACAAACCTTTGAACAAATATTTAAAATAGATTAGGTATCCTATCCAAAATAAAAAAGACTTATTATCCCGATTATATGATGTCAATATTTTTTCAAAAGTTGATTTAAAATCTTGATATTGACACATTCAAATATTTAAAGAGAATACTTATAGAACTACTTTTAATGTGCCTTTTGTGTATTATGAATGGAATGTTATGCCATTTAGCTTGAAAAATGCTCCTTCTGAATTTCATAAAATAATGAATGATATATTTAGTCCTTATGTGGATTTCATTATCATTTATATTGATGACATTCTTGTGTTTTCTAAAATATTTGAACTGCATATCAAGCATCTTGATATTTTCAGTAAAATTGTGATACAAAATGGTTTAGCGATATCTAAGCCAAAAATGAGTTTATTTCAAATAAATGTTAGATTCTTAGGACATAATATCTGTCAAGGGAAGATTACCCCCATTCAAATATCCCTTGATTTTGCTTCTAAATTCCTTGATATTATAATTGACAAAACTCAATTATAGAGATTTTTGGGAAGCTTGAATTATATTTTTCCTTTTTATGAGAATTTATCCGTGATTTAACCTCGTTATATGCTAGGTTGAAAAAGGACTATAAAGAAGCTTGGGCAGATAGTCATACAAATCTTGTTAATTAAATGGAAGGTTAAAATCTTATCCTATGTAACTTTAGCCAATCCCTCCGGGCAAAAAATAATTGAGACGGATGCATCTAATATTGATTATGGTGGAATATTGAAACAAGTTAATCCCATAATCAAATTAAATACTTGATAAGATTTCATTCAGGTAAATGGACTGATAGTCAGAAAAAATATGCTACGGTAGATCATGAAATGCTAACGATTGTTAAATGCGTTTTAAAATTTTAGGATGACCTTTATGATCAAAAATTTTTGATAAAAATTAATGCACAGCCTGTGAAGTATATGTTTGATAAATATTTTAAACATGATTCTTTAAAATTAATATTTGCAAGGTGGCAATCCCAATTAGCCCCTTTTGATTTTGAGATTCAGTATAAAAAAGAAATTGATAATTCCCTCCCTGATTTCTTATCTAGAGAATATCTCAGTTAGAATGACTTTTTATACATTATTTATAATTGAAGAAACTCTGATTGCTATATTAAAGGTGATTCCGTTATACATAGACATTAAAAATCTCATAATTGATAAATTCATCCCTGATATGGTGGAAGAAGAGTTTTCTGTCTTCAGTTATGAAGAAATTAGAGATATTGACTGGTATGATTTGAAAAAATTTTATTAATTATCCTCTTTGTAGAATGGCTACTGACCCACCATTGCAGATAGCCAGAGGAAAAGGACAAGGTAGATCAGGAGGAAGATCTTTCTCTCGTGGAAGGAAAAAATCATCCACAACAATCAGATCATATTCAGGACTGTCATATGGACCCTCATCTAATTCACCAGTTATACAAATGAGAAATAAGAGTTTGATAAACTCCAAAGTATCGCAGAAAGGAAAATCCTCATCATCTGCTTCAATTCATCTGTATGATATTCCAAAGGATAGTCCGTTATATGGACAATTTCAAGCATATTTAGTAGCTCGGAAGAAAAGTAATACATTTTCCTCAATCGCTAAAGACAAGGACAATGATGATATCAAGTCCTATGAACAGCCAGAAAATAAAGAAATAATATTTCTTGTTGAAAACTCTAAGATTTAGAGACAAAATAAACTGTAGAAGATACTCCAAAAGTACTTGTAGACAATTTGTATTTTTTGGTTGAGTCATACAAAACCGGTATTTATTATGAGACTATTCTCATTTCCATAGGTAGTACAAAATTCGAACACTTTTCTGGATATAACTCAGAAGAGAATGTTTATAACTTCTCAAAAATTGTTATTAATAAAATTATATCTGTTGAAGATTGGGGGATGACCACAATGACAAAAACAGATTTTGCTTAAAGGTTCCCGTATAAATTTCACTAATGGGGACTACATTCAAGCCTTTAATAAAGTGTTTTATAATGACAATGACCAATATAAACATACTTGGTTTATAGAGATTTGTGCAAAGATATTTGCAGATCCAATTCCTAACTGGTTTTTAAATTGGTGGTCCTACCATGGTCCAACCATCCAAATATTGCAAGATCCATTTCTTAAGTTACACAAAGAATGGACTAAAATATTCCCACAATTAAATGAGTTGTATCACGCAGAGCATGTCTGCAATCTAGAAAAATTGATAAGATATATTTCTTTATTGAATTTCTATTCCTTGGATACGTAAATGTGTTTAGAATTGGGATTCACAAAAGAGCAAATCCCATGTTTATATAGGGTATTCTATAATAATTTTTGGGATAAATTGATGCGGAAGGATCCCAAGACAAATTTTGTATGGATAGGAGCTTCTAGACTCTATTGAAAATAGAGTTCGGGAATATCTAGAAGCCCCTCAAAAGGATATTTTTTAGGACAGATCAATACAGGACATTGCTAGAAGAGTCTCTATACATGACTGTAATACCTGCGCTTTTCCTAGATTAAAATTTCACCCAAAGAATGTTAGAGGCTTTTTTTGAAAGATGAATCCACTTTTATAGATGTGGTATTTCAAGACTTTTACTTTTCTTCATGTGGGAAGTTCCATAAGCTTTCCATCGATACTAAATTATCCCAGATCCGACACCCGGGCGAAGAGTTAGAGGCGTTTTAGTGAGACAGTGTATCACCTGAGCCATTAGCACATCACAGAGCCAGCTTAAATAGCAATTGTCAATTTCCAGAGTTTCTCTACAATAGTGGCGCATCACGCCAAACTTCCAAGTCTCTAACACGGTGGAAACGCGATAGCTCCGCATCATGCCACCATGTAGATTCTGAATTGTCCAATTCCAGTGACTTGGCGCGATAGTGGCGCATCGCACTAAGGATGGAAATCGGGAAATTTTCATAAGAATTAAAATATGTGTCCTAGGGTTAAAAGTGTCAATTTTCCTACCCTATATAAGCTCAAAAACACGTATTTGAGCCTTCATTACACCAAAATATACTCTATTCTCTCAAACTCCTCTCAAGAACACATTAGGGTTTTTCATAGAAGATTCAAGTTCAAGAATTTCCTCCATCAATATTTTTGTATTTATAAACCAACGTATGCATAGTATTCATTTATGGACTCCTTTCATCCATGAAGCCCAAGAATCCCTTTTCTAAGTTTAAGTCTATGGATTTCTTTATGAATTTCATGTTGGGTATGTATTGTTTATGTTGAGAATGATCAGTTGAATTCCAATCCATGTTGGGTGATTAATTTAATGTGGAATTGATTTGTATAGATGTATATTCTTGTGAACCTATGAATAAACCCTAGATGATGAAATTAGAGATGAATCATGATGATTAATTATTGTATAAAGTTGTCTACATGTGTTTGATTAAATACCTAGATGAAGGAACAATGTCCAACTAGTATGATATCATGAAATTCCCATGTATGTACAAGCTTATGCATATCACATATTTGATGAAGTGCTTCAATATATGAATTATGAATTGTGTTGTTGGTCATGTGTTCAAGTAAGCCATGCCATGTCAGTTTTTTCTTATCGAAACCTGGGGGTACTTGTACCCAAACATTTAGCTGTGTGCCTAGAGCCATGTCATATTTGTATGATCTCCTTAGTCAAGATATGATCCATAGAACTCAGTCAGTCATGCGACTCGGTAAATATCAGAAATCTCAGTAATCTCAATAGTTCAGTAATCTTAGTGATCTCAGTACTCAGTAACCTCAGTATTCCCAGTCAATCTCAGTAACTTTAGTATTCTCAGTTAGTCCTCAAAACTCAGTACATTCCGTCAACCAACGGAACTCAGTAAATTCTATTTAGCTCCGCTAAATGATACCATCAGTTAGTCAATTCAGCACAATTAATTAGTTCAGTGTCTTTCAAATAGGAGTAGGATTCAGCACCAAGCGAGCCTAGGGATAGGGACTCACCCACTAGATAGGAGTGAGATCCCTAGAAGCAATCTCTAAGTTCTAGAACTACGTAGCCAGTGTAGGTTGAGATGCACCCTACGCATTTAGGGACATATATATATCTCACTTAGCTTACCTACTAGGAGGGGTTGATGGAAGAGCTCCCTGTCAGAGAGGATATACTCACAGTAGGTCTTTACCCGTGGCACGGTATTGAAACCCTTCCAGCAAGGGTTACAGCTTGGACCCCACCAGTCAAGTTCTAGGGTATGTCAGTTAGATAATTACCTTCCACAGTCTCAGTCTCAGTCTAAGTCTCAGTCACAGTCTCAGTCTTAGTCTCAGATTCAGTTAAAGAACTCAACTAGTTCCATCAGATTCAGGAGTGTCAGATACAGTCACTCATGTTATCAGTTATAATAGTTTTCAGAACTTATGTTATCAGTATTCAGCTTCAATACTGTCAGATACAGTCAACCAGACCAGTTTTTCATAATCAGAACTATCAAAAATAGTTATTCATGTATCAGTAGCATAGTATCATTCCATCAGTATTCAGTAATACAATGTCAATCTTTCTCACTTATCAGCGACTTAGGGGTCAATAACAGTAGACTCAGTATTCAGTCCTATCACAATCTCAGTTACAGTTACGTAGTCATGTATGTATTCTCACGTTTATGTTAGTTAGTCAGTTAGTATTGTTCATGCATATGAAATATTTGTATTTGGCCTACCTCACTTGCATACCAGTATATTTAAAGTACTGACGAATTTGTACTATGGTGTCTTATACCATAGGTTTATAAGTACGAGCTCCAGAGCATTAGTAGCATCCCAGTTCAGCAGTCAGAGTTAGTTGTGAGTCCTCATCCTTCGAGGATATAATGCTTACATTACTATTTTAGCTTTCAGTTTAATTTAATTGTTGAAGTTAGTTAGGGACCTGTCCCATCAATTCCTTATGCATACAATTATAGGCTTTCCGACTATAGCATGCCAGACAGTTACTTCAAATTTGTTTTGGTATTTGTTGTACCATTCTCAGACATTGTTTTATTAGATTTTTATCCAGTTTTGAACCTTTTGGCCTTACAGCTTTTATGTATTCCACATAATTTCAGTATATTATTCAGTGCTTAGTTACAGATATCAGTCATGGGTTAGCTTGTGTTCCTTCGAGGTCATAGGCACCGTATAGCATTTCGGGCACCAGATTTGGGGCATTACAAACTTGGTATCAGATCCTTAGGTTCAATAGTGTCCTAGGAAGTCAGAAAATCCATATCTAGTAGAGTCTTGTACATGTGTGTGTCGTGCACCACACTTATGTGCAGGGGGCTATGAGATGTTTTAGGAATAGTTTCCCTTCTTTCAGTATTAATGTCGTGTCAGTGAGCATAGGCTCAAAGTTAAAATCTCAGTCAATCCACTTCTTTCCTTTGTTTACAGATCAAGCCTCCCAAAAGGGATAGCTAAGAGGGAAATAGAAATCAATCAGCACCTCAGCCCATCCAGCCTGATCCTCTAGATGAGCATCTCTCATGCAAAATTTAGGACTGCATTCATATTCTATCCAGTTCAGTCGCATCCCAGAATGAATGGCCAGCTACTATTCCAGGCAACCCAATGGCAAATTCTGTTGTAGTCAGGATTTGAGACTTCACCCAAATGAATCCTCCTCTATTCACTGGTTCCAAGTCTGAAGAGGATCCATAAGAGTTTCTCGATCAGGTTCAGAAAGTCATTGACATCATGGGAGTAATTTCTAGTGAAAGCGTAGAGTTAGCCATCTATCAGGTACAAGATGTAATCCATACGTGGTATAAATAGTGAAAGGTAGACAGAGGTACTAATACAGAGCCGATAGAGCTAGAAGAGTTCGCTATAGATTTTTTAGATAGGTTCTTTCCCATAGAGCAGAAAGAGGCTAAACTATTAGAGTTTATCAATCTTAGACTAGGTATAATGAGTGTAAAATAATACTCCCTCAAGTTTATTCAGTTAGCCAGGTACGCTCCCCATGTAGTAGCAAATAGCAGATCCAGAATGAGTAAATTTGTGTCAGGGGTATCAGGTAGAGTGATTAAGGAGTGCAGGACTGCGATATTGATTGGTGATATGGATATATCTAGAATTATGATCTATGTCCAATAGATGGAGGAGAAAAAGCTTAAGAAGAAGGAGAGCGAAAATAAGAGAGCCAGAATAGGTAGTTATAGTTTTGCACAGCATGGGTCACATGGTGGTAACTGTTCTCAGTTTTGTCAGAAATGTTCATCCCCAGTTCACTCTTCAACTAGTGCCTCATTATCAAAGTTCAGAAATGACCGTAGAAATGAGGCATCAGGCTCCAAGGCTCAGAATAGTGAAAGTAAGATTCTTGCTCATCCGTTTTGCACAGAGTGTGGTAAGCATCATAAGGGTGTGTATAGAGCTGGCAGTGGTGTGTGTTTCAGATGTGGTGAGCTAGGACACAAGGTCAGAGACTTTCCTCAGTCAGGTTATTAGAGTCATCTTAACTCATCATTTTATTCTGGTCGCCCGAATCAGCAGGGTGCCAATTCCAATGCTATCATTGGGCAACGCCCAAGCCGACTCTATGCACTTTGGTCCCGGGAGAATTAGGAAAATCCTCTTGAGGCAGTCATGGGTATGCTATAGATCTCTCATTTACATGTTCACGCTTCTTTAGATTCATGAGTTTTTTTTTCTTTTGAAACCTTGCATACAGTTAAATCATGGGGTCAGAAAGTCAAGCCTTCAGATTCTAGTTTTAGTTTCAGTATGTGTAGGTAATCACTAGGGGAAGATGATTCCCGACCTACTCTTATCTTAGTGTAATTATTTTGTACCACAGTCATCACCTTACCTGTACATGTTTCACACACTTCCCATAGGATCGTGTACGTGTCAAATTCCTAGCAGGACAGGTTCCAACACCCTCAGTAGTACAAGCCATATTCCATGAACACAAAAATTTTAGACTTAAGTCATGCAGCTCATGACTCAGGCACTCATGTCATGTTTTACCATATGTTCATTCCACATGATTCATACTCTACTCCTAGTGATCAGTCAAGCTCAGATTATGTCATGTATACCTCCAGTTTAAATCTCTTGATAAATCCATAATGTTGGTACTCTGTTCCTCAGGCCTTAGTCGATTGTTTAGGTTGATATAGTATTTATTTGAGCATCAAATCCTTGCCTATGCCTATCTTTCCCCAAGTAGTTATTAGTATCCAGTCTTAGTACTTCAATATCATTCTAAGCCTCAATTATCAGAACATAACATTCAGTTCTAGTCAAAATCTTAGTTACAGTTTTAGTTATAATACCAACTTCAGTTCACTAATCAGATCAGAATTTAGTTTAGCTCCCGACTTGCTTGACCAATGCTACAGCTATCAGTTACTAAGTTAGTAATGTTTTAGTACCTTAGACTATAGAATGTTTCCAAGCCATGATATACGTCTAGCCTTCCATTCTTGAGGTGATGCAGTTTTGGTCATTCATTCTTAGTTACCTCACGTTATCTAATCAATCATTATCTCCTATGCATAATGTTTTACAGCCTTAGTCCTATTATTCAGACTAAGTACAGACCAGTCTCTCATACCCCAAATTCAGCTATCATTTAACCAGTTAATCAGATAAGTCAGTATGTTTATGCATTCGTGCTCAGCACCTCATAAATCTTTTAGTAGTCCCAGTTGCAGTGCATAAAACTTAGTTGCTTCATATTAGATGATTTATCAAGCTTCAAGTTTCAGAGCTCAGATAATCAATCATGATTCAGATACTAGGTGCCTTGCACATCGCCTCAGTTTCCTCTCAGTAGCTCAACCAAGATAATATTTCAAGAGAGATCTAGTATCACAAGGGGGAGATATGTTATGATCCCCCAAACCTTTATAACATAAGTGTCCCATTCTATTCTCATGAAATAAATCCATTTTGAAGTAAGGTATACTCATAAGTTAACCCTCAGGTTCAATCTCAGACATGAACCATGTATTTAAGGGCTCGGATCAATTTACGAAATTCAATTTATATGCCATGTTTCAGCCTCAGTCATGTTCTCAGGTCCCCATTCATGCATACTTCTAGTATAATCATGGGGTCATCACTGCCTTTTATTCACGTAACAGTTTTCTTAAACTTACTCAGTTCTATGTTCAAACTACTATTATAAACTTGGTATTCAGTTCATGCTCAGATCCTCATTACAAACTTGGTACTAAGTACTCTTGCATATTCAGTCATGCATTCATTTATCAGTTCAGTTATGTAATCATGCATCAGACATGCCTTCTCACTGTGAGAAATTCAATTCATCAAAACATTCAGTCATGTATTCATAAGTCAATTATCCATGCATCAGATATGTATGAATTCAGCTTATCAGTCATGCATCATACATGCATGTTACGTATGTTATATTTAGCTCTTCAGTCATATCAATCATGAGATGATGATTTATTTATTCATGTTCAGTATGTACGTCAGTTCATCTACTCCCTTCTCACTCAGTCTCATTCAAGGACGAATGTTCTCAAGGGGGGAGATATTGTAATACCCATACTTTTCCTAGCTTGAAAGTTTTTCCCAAGAATGTTATAATCTTTCTTTAAGAGATGAATCCACTTTTATAGATGTGGTATTTTCAATATTTTCACTTTTTTTTATGTGGGAAGTTCCATAAGAATTTCATTAGTACCAAATTCGCCCAAATCCGACACCCGGGCGAAGAGTTAGAGCCTTTTTAGTGAGACAGTGTATCACCTGAGCCATCAGCGCATCACGGAGCCAGCTTAAATAGAAATTGTCAATTTCCAATATTTCTCCATGATAGTGGTGTGTCGCGCTAAACTTTCAGGTCTCTAACAAGGTGGCAACACGATAGCTCCGCGTCGTGCCACCATGCAGATTCCCAATTGTCCAGTTCCAGTGACTTGGCGCGATAGTGGCGCATCGTGCCAAGGATAAAAATCAGGAAATTTTCACAAGAATTAAAATATGGGTCCTAGGGTTAAAAATGTCAATTTTCCTACCCAATATAAGCTCAAAAACACGAATTTGAGCCTCCATTACACCAAAATATACTCTATTCTCTCAAAATCTTCTCAAGAATACATTAGGGTTTTTCATAGAAGATTTATGTTCAAGAATTTTCTCCATCAATCTTCGTGTATTTATGAACCAAGGTATGAATAGTATTCATTCATGG
The DNA here is from genome assembly GCF_002878395.1 of Capsicum annuum. Taxonomy (NCBI): domain Eukaryota; kingdom Viridiplantae; phylum Streptophyta; class Magnoliopsida; order Solanales; family Solanaceae; genus Capsicum; species Capsicum annuum. Next base: position 47,108,875 of record NC_061118.1, read on the forward strand.
ACTCCTTTCATCCATGAAGCCCAAGAATTTCTTTTCTAAGTTTAGGTCTATGGATTTCTTTATGAATTTGATGTTAGGTTTGTTTTGTTTATGTTGAGAATGATCAGTTGAATTTAAATCCATGTTGGGTGATCAATTTTATGTGGAATTGATTTGTATAGATGTATATTCATATGAACCTATGAATAAACCCTAGATGATGAAATTAGAGATGAATCATGATTATTAATTGTTGTATAATGTTATCTACATGTGTTATTCCTACCATGTGTTTGATTAAATGCCTAGATGAAGGAACAATGTCCAATTAGTATGATATCTTAAAATCCCCATGTATGTACAAGCTTATGCATATCACATATTTGATGAAGTACTTCAATATATGAATTATGAATAGTGTTGTTGATCATGTATTCAAGTAAGCCATGCTATGTCAGTTTCTTATCATCGAGTCCTGAGGGTACTTGTACCTAAACATTTAGATATGTGCCTATAGCCATGTCATGTTTACACGATCTCCTCAGTCAAGCTATGATCCATAGAACTCAGTCAGTCATGTGACTCAAGAAATCTCAAAAATCTCAGTAATCTCAGTGATCTCAGTACTCAGTAACCTCAGTATTCTTAGTCAATCTTAGTAACTTTAGTACTCTCAGTCAGTCCTTAGAACTCAGTACATTTCGTTAGCCAACGGAACTCAATAAATTCTGTTTAGCTCCGCTAAATAAAACTATCAGTTAATTAGTTCGGCTCAACTAATCAGTTTAGTGTCTTTTAGATAGGAGTAGGATTCAGCATCGAGCGAGCCTAGGGATGGGGACTCACCCGCTAGATAGGACTAAGATCTCTAGAAGAAATCCCTAAGTTCCAGAACTACGTACACAGCGTAGGTTGAGATTCACCCTATGCATTTAGGTACATATATATGTCTCATTTAGGTTACCTACTAAAAGGGATTGACAGAAGAGCTCCCTGTCATATAGGGTATACTCACAGCAGGTCTTTCATATAGGGTATACTCACAGCAGGTCTTTACCCGTGGCACGGTATTGACACCCTTCCAGCTGGGGTTATAGTTTGGACCCCACCAGTTTAGTTCTAGGGCATGTTGCTTAGATGATTACCTCCCACAGTCTCAATCTTAGTCTCAATCTCAGTCTCAGTCTCAGTCTTAGTCTCAGTCTCAGTCACAGTCTCAGTTTCAGTCTCAATCTCAATAAAAGAACTCAGCTAGTTCCATCAGATTCAGGACTGTTAGATACAACCACTCATATTATCAGTTATATCAGTTCTCAGAACTCATGTTATCAGTATTCATCTTCAGTATTGTCTGATACAGTTAACCAGACCAGTTCTTCATAATTAGAACTGTCAAAAATAATTATTCATGTATCAGTAACATAGTATCATTCCCTCAGTATTCAATAATATAGTATCAGTCTTTCTTACTTATCAGTGACTCAGGGGTCAATATCAGTAGACTCAGTATTCAGTCCCATCATGATCTTAGTTACAGTTACGTAGTCATGCATGTTTTCTCACGTTTATGTTAGTCAGTATTATTTATGCATATGAACTATTTGCATTCAGCCTACCTCACTTGCATGCCAGTACATTCAAAGTATTGATGCATTTGAGATATGGTGTCATATACCATAGGTTTAGAAGTACGAGCTCCAAAGCATCATTAGCATCCCAGTTCAGCAGTCAGAGTCAGCTGTGAGTCCTCATCGTTTGAGGATATAATGATTACATTACTATTTCATCTTTTAGTTTAATTCAGTTGTCAGAGTTAGTTGGGGACTTGTCCCATCAACTCCTTATTCAGACAGTTAGAGGCTTTCAGACTATAATATGCTAGACAGTTACTTCAAATTTGTTTTGGTATTTGTTGTACCATTTCTAGACATTGTTTTATCAAATGTTTATTCAGTTTTGAACCTTATGGCCTTATAGATTTTATGTATTCTGCATAATTTCAGTATATTATTCAGTGCTTAGTTATAGATATCATTCATGGGTTAGCTTGTGTTCCTTCAGGGTCATAGGTATCGTGTAGTATTTTGGGTACCAGATTTAGGGAATTATAATAACGGAGATAAAATTGAAATGATAGAGAAATACTTGGAAAAATTCAGGAGAAATATGCTTCAACCTGTTAACCAACATGATAAGTCAGACACTTCAATTAAAAGTATGATCGGTGATTATATTACCGAAGAAGATATTCAGGACTCTCAACCTATCCCCTGAGACAAACCACTATCTGAAGATGCCATTCAAAGGACATAAAAATTTCTTAAAAAATTAAAGTGAAAAAATAAAGTATGATATACTGTTTACACAGTAATTACACTGTGCACGGGACCGGATGAGGGACCTATAGTACTGTACATAGATTCCTACACAGTAGATACACTGTATATAGGACCCGAATGTGGGACCTAGAGTACTGTACGTAGATTCTTTTTCATTTTTATATATAGAAGCCTTCATTTGTTAGGGAAGGCGGAAGTGTTTTTCTTATATTTTCTCTTTTTAAGCTTTCTCTCTTTCTTGTACATTTCTTTTCAAGTTTGAATAAAATCTTGTCATCAAATACTATTCCAGCCTTGCTTCCAGTCATTCAAGGTATTTGTTAAGTTCTTTTTATTAAATTTTATATTGCTCTCTCTCCCTCTCTAGCCGTGACTATGTCCGGCTAAGCAATTTCATATCTATATTGGATATCTAACTTCTCTTACATAATAACTGTGAAATATCCAGACTCTATCAAAATATAAAGGAATTTTTCTATAGTTTCTTGGCTTGGTTCCGAGATGGTGGTACAGTCGAAGTTAGTACTGTTTCTATTGGCTTTGTTATAGTGACTACGTCTAGCAAGCCATGACTCTTAAGCCAATTAAAAGATGAGAAAAATGAGCCTCTCTTTTCACGGTTAGAATTGCTAGACACATGGGCTCAACTCAAGTATGTATTAAATTCTGATAGGCCCTTTGCTCGGGTAAAAGGTTTTCATACAATCAATAAGCTATATGAAATTCCTATATATTTCGGTTGATTTTTCGATATTAACTTATAGGTTTGGAAGGCCGGGCGAATTACCGCCAACCCTCAGATCCTGTAGTTTGATTTGGCTTCATTATATATAAAATGATTTCAACTTAATCGTATAAAATAATACATGAACAATAACTTGTATACAATTTTTACAGATCAAAACTAAATTATTAACATATAATATTTACTGACATCAATTTTCATATGATTTCTACCACCATTATAAATTTAAAATTCATGAATTAGAAATCAAAGATATTGTAATATAATATATAGTTAGAGAGAGATTGGGTAAGAAGGAACTATGGAGAGAATGAGAATATTTGTTTTTCTTTTTAAAAACTGAATATAAATAAATTGAAGAAATAGGAAAAAACAACTTCACTAATAGGTTCCATAATTTTAGCCACATAATAACTACCTCTCATTAAAATGAAAGATTTTCTCATAAAAAAAAGTTTTTTCCTTATTTTTTTTTTGTTTTGAATCTATTATTAACTTTTTTTTCTTTTAAAAATTGCTATTAGGTACAATCTAAGAAGTATTGTTAGAACTTACAATATATAATCTAAGGATGAATATTTCTATTATTTCCGCTTTTATTATTTTAGTTTAAATTTAAATTGTTGTTTCAAGGGGTGAATATCAATATGTTAATATTATTTTGATTTAATGAGTCAAATAAGGTGGGTTAAGATACAACCTAATATTTAGCCCAATCCATTTGAACCCAAAGTAAATTTGAGTTGGTTATGAGTTATGACCCAATCCAATGTCTAATTCAATCCATTTCAATATGTGAAAATCATCTTATAGGTACTTATTAGATCTACTCTTTTGTAATTATAGAATTGTGCTTTTAATTGCAAGTTGTAACCGCTTTTATAATTTTTTATTAAATTTTTTTGTTAAAATTATTTAATAGTTATATATTAATTAAATCATTCTTGAATATTTGTGTTTTATTCTCTTTCTCTCACCTAGCTTACTGTGTTGATAATTATTAGAGGAGTAAAATTTAATTAAGAAATTATCTTCATTTATACACATTTCTTGTCTCTTTAGTAAAAGTCACATTAATTTACTTTCCCAAGTAAACATGTCTTCTCTATTTTTTTTGTTGATTGAAATTTTCTTCCCATTAATACACTCTCTTCCTTCATTAATTTACCTTCACTTTCATCTCGTCACTGAGTTCTTTGATTTTAATTTATGAAAATAATATAACATCTTTTAAAGTTTAGTGTATGAAAATGATACAAAATCTTCTAATGAGGAATGATATAACAATTTATTTTGAAATCAGTTTTATATATTAATCTCATTTACTAAATGGTATTTCTTACCGGGGTCTCAATATATGTAGTTCGTATTAAAACTACAATATGTTGTGATTTGTATGTAAATTTATTTGAAAAATATGTTTATAGTTATTACCTACACAAACTCTTTATGTGTATTACATTTCATTTAGTTTTTTCAACCAAATTTAAATCAAGATATATATCAATATCATATACGAAATATTTCATTTGTATGAATGTGTATGAGATGAATATATAAATTATGGATTGTGATACTCAATGTGATATCAGTTTATATACTCATTCTTTATCTCTTTGAATGAAGATTCTATATATATGGAAGATTTCTTAATCGTGGATTCTAAAACGAGAAAATAAGATTGTTGTTGTAATTTGTATGATGAAGAAATTGATTAAGACCTAAAAGAAATTTATGAGGAAAAATTCATGAAGAGATTTATATGGAGGATTTCAATTAATTTTTAGAAAATATATATGTGAAAACAATATAGAACAAAATGGAGAGAGAATTGTGTATAGCAGAATAGGGAGAGAGAACTCCAAATTGTGGAATTCTCTAACAAATAAGAGAGAAAATAAAGGAAAGAAGAATTTGGAGGGGAGAGAAAGCTTCTTTTTTCTAATGATGGTTTTTTTTTTCTTTTTAAAAAATATTATTATTTATTTATTTTGATTTTTAAAGTTGTTATTAATTACAATCTAAGAAGTATTACTATGACTTGTAATATATAATCTAAGTATGCATATACTAATTCTTTTTCCCTTTTAATATCTGTAAATTTTCAGTCCAACCCGCCTATTTGACACTCATAATCTTAATACATTTGAGAAATGATTAGATTTAATAGTTATGGATAAAGTTAAAATAGAAAAAAATATTATTCTTCTCTTGATATCTAAATTGAAAATTTATTGTATTAAAATCAATAACTAAATGTGGATGGAAAGAGTATTTATCTTATTTTATGTGGGACCACGTTACTCCCTCCATTCTATATAAATGAAACTTTGACACTTTCTATAATTCAAAGTACACAATATTTTAAAGTTCCAAAATGTATATTAATAATTTTTTTCACAATTAACCTATCGTATGGGGTTTTTATCATTGACTATAATTGTTTTGAATATTTTCTCTATTTCAAAATAAGTAGTGTGTTTGATTCGAGTGTTCCCTACAAAATAAAATACTTGTACCAACTTATCATTAATAAATACTTTTAAGAAATCAAACTCTTTAGTAATGTCTGGGCTATGTAGAACCCTCTTTATTTTAAATAGGGGCAATTATTTGGTGGAACATGTACCTTTTTGATTGCATAGAATACCACTTATTTTGGAAATGAAGCATAAAAATATTAACTTATTTAGAAATTTGAAAAGAATAATTTTTTAATTAAGTTTCTTAAGGAGAGGGTGGAATCCTAATAATTAATTTATTTTGTACCTCCATCCCTTTTTAGTTGTAAGAATAATGTTTAACACAATTCTTAAGAAAAATTAATTAGCAAGGTGATTTGACTAAGATATTACTTATTAATTCTTAAATTTTTATCTGTTTATGCGTCTCTTGATTCTAGAATTATTAATGCTAAGAAAAAAATTGGAAAAAAAAAATCTATTAAATTGACAAGTTCCATCGGTTCATTTTTACTTGTCCATTATTGATTGTCACACATATTAAAAAATAGTAAATAATAGGGACAATCTTACAATATCACTGCTTGAATATCATAAATGCAATGATTTGAAAAGTGAATTAAGTAATGAATAATATTTAATAGTAAGGATGAAATGGACACAAATAGTAAATTTTTATTGATTATTTTTTAAATTAGACAAATATTTTTGAATATTTATTTTTAGTATAATAGAAAAGTAAAAATAAATGAAGGAAATATTTAGGAACAACTAATTTATATATATATAACAATTAAAAAGAAACAGAAGGAGTGCTCCCTAGAAATTAAATAACAAATAAAAGTATAAATTTTATTATATCACACCTATTTATTATAGATTATTTAAATATCAAAAAATTAATATTTAATAAAGATAAAATAAACACATGTGACGGATCATCTTTTCATTTTTAGAATAAACTGCTCCAATAAACTTAAACAATTATTTAATATACTGGACAATTAAAAAATAGACGGGGAATAACAAAGAAAGAATTTTATAAGAAACTAAAACAACTTCCTAAATTGATTCTGAAAACCTCGGAAACAAACAACTAGAAAAAGTTCTTGCTATCAAAAACCTCAAACTTTATGATAATCCCTCAGTCAACCTTTATTTTTCATCTTTGATTGAACAACATCTTAAAAAATAATGAACAAAAAGATAATTTTATCACGTAATTTTTATTAGTTATAAATTATTTAAATATTAAAAATTTAGTAATATTTAATAATAAAAGTAAAATCGACGAAAATAATATAATTTCAGTAAAATTGAACTAATATTTTTAGTATATAAGATAAATAATATGAAAGGAGAAAGTAAGTTTGTTGCTGAAAAGGTTCCATAACTATTCATCTTATTTTATATAGACAATGTAAAGCATAGAACTTTTTTTCTAAAAAAAAAATATTAAACACTTTTTGGAAGTGTAGAGTTTATATATTTTTATTTACATGACTTTTATTGTAATAGTTTTATGGTGGATTTTAACTATAGAAATTTTGTTTCAAAAACAACATTTAGTAGGTAAATTAAAAAATTGTTTATTTGAAATTTTCAAAGTTAGAGTTGGAGTTATAGTTATGTTTGATCATAGTTTCTGCAGTTACTATTTAGAATTTAAATAAATTTTTTAAAAAAGTATAAGTATTATTTAAACATGAAATACAATTTAAATGAGGCTATTTTATGAAACTAAAAGATTTAAGATTAAAAAAAATAAAAATTAAAAAACTAAAAGTGAAAAAAGATAAACAAGATTTTAGTCGTTTTCTAAATTTCAAATACAACTTAGAGTTGTATTTGAAATTGTTAAATAATTGACGCTTTGATGATTTAAAACTATACAACAAGGGACCTAATTGGCTGAAATATTCACTATCTGTAGGACCTGGTCCTATAGGAAATTGATTTAAGAAGATGCCAACTGAGTATAACTGGACTGCACTTTCTACAGAAAAATAGTGGTACTGAAGTAGAGGTAGCCAACCTCGACTAATGACATGCATCCTAGATTTGTTCTCTCTCTTATAAAAAGAACACTCACAAAGCACAAAACCTAGTTTTCTAATCAAGATTATCTCCTAAGTAAAACCCATTCTACAAGATTATCTCACTATCTTGTTGTGTTTTTTAAGTCTTATGTCTTTATTCTTACATTGTAAATCTAACCTCGAGTTATAAAAGATAGTAGATTAATTGCTTGTCTGAGTCTTAGATTGAATTACATCAATTAGAGTAAATTAGCCGAGCCACTTTGTATTTAGTTAAGGTTCTTCTCATCTTGGTTGATGTCTTTTCTTGGTATAGTTTCTTAGGATTGTTGGCTATAGTTAGTTGACAAAGGGTGTGGTAGAGTTACTACATCAGTCTTGTAATAGAGTTGTGACAAAAGGTTAGGATTAAGATTTTAATCCTTATGATTATTTGAGTCTGTAATCACTTTATTGCTTGAAGCTTAATGAAGAAGTTGGCAAATTCTGCTGGACAGGTCATGGTTTTTCCTCTCGTGAGTAAGGAGGTTTTTACGTAAACATAGTGTGCATTTTAGTTTCTAGATTGACCTTTTCTTACAACTATGTTACTATATCAATTTGCTAGGGGACCCAGTCCTTTGATACTTGATAGATCCCTAAATTTCATTAATTGGTATTTTGTATATCTCTCTTTATAAGGGTAACATCTAGAGAGAATCTAACTGAAAAATGGTAGCTTTACCAAATTTAGAAGAAGGATAGTCGACCACCAGACCACCTTGCTTTAACGAACCATACTATGATTGGTGGAAGACTAGGATGCATGATTTCATAATGGCTTAGGATAGTGAACTATGAGACATCATCTGTGATAGACCACATGTCTCAATAAGGGGAGTTAAGGAACATGATGTCACTATACTAGTTCCTAAAACAAGAAAGGAATACAATGAGGTTGATCGGAAGAATATTAAGAAAAAGTTACAAGACAAAAAAGTTGCTTCTATGTGTCATAGGATGAATATAATCATATCTCTGCATGTGAGTCAGCCAAAGAAATTTTGAAATACTTGAAAACTACATGAAGGAACAAGTCAGGTGCAAGAGTCAAAGGTTTACATGCTCACAACTCAATACGAAACTTTTATTATGGAGGAAGGAGAGACTATATAGGAGATGAACACTATGTTTACATCAATTACAAATAAGTTGCACTGTCTTGGTGAAATAATCAGGCCAAGTAAACAAGTGAGAAAGGTGCTTAGCATTCTCCCAAAGTCACGGGAAAGCAAAGTCATGTTGTTATCGAAGCTAGGTGTAATGAACCTTCTGGCTATTTTTTATATTTCCACTTATATTCGCTATTAGGGATTCTTCATAGCTTCCCTAAGTCATTTATGACTTGTTGGGACTGGCTGTTCGATTATTGGGCAGTTCGTTTGTTTTTTAGAACTAATTCCATGTTTGGAATTCTTCGCTGATTTCAAATGGTCACTGGGCAAAAATTTTAGTAAAACATTCTCAGATGCAAATTTCAACTGCTCTAGTAGCTCCAAAATATTGATTTTAGGCTAGGTAGACCTTTGATTGAGTTTCAATGCACCTGAGCTTGTTTTGACCTATTGATAAGAAAGTTGAAAAATTGGAAATTTAAAGTGTGGGACCCACATTTCATCTAAATAACCTATGGTGGAAAATATGAATTCACCATCACATTTAGAACATTGAATTTAGTGGAGTTACATAGTTCATTTGTAAAAATCGGAGTCTGAATGAGTACCATAGATCAAAAATAAGTTTTTGACTTTGCTATGGTGTATCAGGGGGATAGTGCGATCATGAGAAAGAGTAAGGCATATTTTTAAGGAGATATCGCGATAGCGAGCCTGGGTGTGTGATAGCCATACCTGGGCACCTGATGGGGCTATAAATAAGCCCCTTAGGTCACTTTTTAGCCATTATTGGCTCAACCTTGAGTCCTAAAAACTCTAAATGAGTATAATAACTCAAAAATAATCATTGTGGGTGACATAAAAGCTTGATTATTATCTTCTATTGGTGAATATCTTCGAATTTAAGGTAAGATTTGATCAATTTATTGATGAAATTATTATCTCTTGATCCAATACCACAAATCGCTTGAGGGGTTGATTTTAGCCCCAAATTTGCTTTATTTTCATCCAATTTCGAGGGTTATGATTCCTTGTTCAAGTATGAATGTTGGGTTAACCTCAAAAATGCATTTTTTATAAGTGGGACCCATTTAGGATTTTTGGTATCATTTTTAGACCCAAAGCACAATGGTGCAATATGGGTATCGTTAGACTTGTATTGATAAGTAGATAGGATTTTGATAGTGCAATGGCATTTTAAGATTGTGAAGTGAAGATGGATGTTATTGAATGATGTAAGGTTTTGCAGTTTGGCTTTGAGGTAGGTTTCTACCTACTCTTCTTCGAAGATGATGTGTGTTATATATGGCATGTAAATATGAATGTTAAGAATAATTATGGGTAAAATAGCTTAGTCTTGATTATCAATTTCCTTGGGATTAGATGAAGGTTTTGGACCCATATGGTGGAATATTTATGACCCTTTAGGACCCTATTGCTATTTCCCTAGAATGAACTAATTCGTAAAATGAATATGGCGTGGTGATAGTTTTGGGATGTGGTTTAAGTATTGGAATCACAGTTAATATGATTAACCTTAGTTGGGTTAATCTAGTGATCTTAAAATCGTAAATTAGGTAGAGTTAACTTAAATGCCCATATTTCTAGATGAAGTTCCTTTTTTATGATTGGTTATGGCTTACTTGACATCTAGAAGTTGAACTAGATACCTTAGCCTAGTTTCGGGTGTATTTTTCCTAAATATGGAAATTGAAGATTAAAAGTGGGTTCGTCCGACGCAATTAGGCCAAGACTTATGTTAGTCCTTGTGGACTTAGTTGCAGATGATAGGCATAGTTAAGACTATCGAGCCTTTAAAATAAGCTTACTTTGTGGCTTGGTAAATTGTGATGACTTTCCCAAATTATGATTAATAGCCTATAGAGATGATATTCCTCTTAGATATGATAATTTACCTATAGAGATATTTCCTTTTAGGTATGATGTATAGAGATGATATTTCCTCTTAGTTATGATATTAGGCCTGTAGAGATGATAATTCCTCTTAGATATGATCTTTGTCCTATAAAGATGATGTTTTCTCTTAAATGTATTAGTGGACATATAGAGGTGATATTCCTTATAGTCATGATATATGACCTATATATTTGAGATGCCTCATAGATATGAGATGCCTTCTAGATATTCCTCTTAATTATGATATTAGGCCTTTAGAGATGATATTTTCTCTTAGATATGATGTTTGGCCTATAAAGATGACGTTTCCTCTTAAATGTATTAGTGGGCATATAGAGGTGATATTCATCATAGTCATGATATATGATCTATAGATTTGAGATACATCCTAGATACGAGATGCCTTCTAGACATGAGATGCCTTCTATATGTGAGATGATTATAAATATGCTACGAAGTATAAATATGATTATCGATATGAGTTCCAGATAATTATATAGTTCTAAGGTCGTGCTTATAATATTGTGATCCTTCCTGGCATATTATTGGGCCAAGGGTTGTGTTGTTATATCGGTTGGACCTCCGAGAAGTAATTATCCATGTAAAGGATGTGGTTGTAGTTTATGAATATATGTATATATATATATATATATATATTTATATATACCTCTTCAGTATGAGACAAAAAAAGATATTGTATGTTGCTTACGACTTTATTGATATGGATACTGGTGATGTTATGCATAGATTTAGTACATTCATGATTATTATATCTATAAATGATGTGCAAGCTAAACTATGATCTTATGACTATTATTCCTAAATAAGAGATTAAAACCCACTTTTTATCTTAAAAATAGATTACTTTACAATAATAACTTCCTAATGGATAATTTATGTACATAAAAGAGGCTAATAATGTTGTTTTAAAGATTTGATTGAGACAGATTCCAGTCCATGATTTGACACTATTATTTACTTAGATCATGATATATTCTGACCCTTTCTACACTTTATAATGATTTTATCCTAAAGAGCACTCTGGGCAATGGACTTATGGATTGATACTCTTTTTAGACACTGCTTGAGTTTGTGAATCTATTATATATACATGCTTATTGATAATGTGAGTTAATGATGAACGATGAACTATGGAATTATACTCTACCTTATTTCTCCTTTCATATTTATTTACTTTAGCCCTAGTGGGGCTTGTTCATTTACTTTAGCTCTCATAGGTCTTGCTCCTAATTATTATAGTATTTCCTTGGATATTATGATGATATGAAGAAACTTGGCAAGGCCGGAGGATGTTATAATGATATGATGATACCCGGTGGGGTCAGAGGATATTATAATGATGTGATGATACCCGACAAGGTAATAGGATATTATGATGATGATATCAATACCTGATAAATCCAGAGGATGATTATATTTATGTGCCTATGTGTATATCTACTGATTTGAGTCTGGATAGTCCTATGTATGGAAACTATATATAGATATATACTCAAAAAGGTTAGAGGTTGATTATGATGATGAGATAGTGATATTGATTATGTACCTTGCATTAATTCTTACATGTGCTTCGCCTATCACCAGTATGCGCCTATGTCTACCAGCTAGTATGAGATAGTTATATAGATATGGGTGATAACTATGCATTGTTTTGTTGTATACTAATTAAACCTTTCGATCCTAGGAGAGCGAGGGTATTCATAGTCTCAGCTAGGTATTTCATTGCCTGAAATAGAGGATTACTCGAGCTGTTATTGATATTATTATTGTCATTGTTATGTCTAGCTATAATAGATTGGTCATTGATTCAGTATCGAGATTCGAGGTATGATTCTAGCCTTTTTATTTCTTATGATTTCATTATTATGCATGATTAATTCATGATGAGACCAATGGATTTTAAATCCTGAGTATGTTGTACTAAATCTTGATAGGATCATAATGAGTCCTTAAAGCACAAATATGATAATCTAGGTTGTGCTTTAAGTTGACCTTATATCTATATATGTTTGTATATCTAGCTACATGTAGATATGGTACTACCACATACCCCTTCCTTCATTGTTTTTATTATGTACTCATTCCTTGGCCTTGTATATTGCTATATAATCTTTTTTTGTTCTTTAATCATATATTGTCTAGGGATATACGATATATTATTGAGATTTGTAATTATGGAGAAAATAGGATGGTTCATCCTTGATACTCCCTTAGCCTTATTACAATTAGTCTCTTGGATATAAATAGGATAGGTTATCCCTATCACTTTATTGGCTGTATTATATGTTTTCCAAATACTTAGGTGTAGTTTTCATTCTGTTTCTATGTTATGTATATCTGCTTTATATTTGGAGTGTAGTTGGCAGTTGCCTACTAAGTCCTATTTATTTGGTACTCATACTATACTTCTGCAGCCTGTAGATCATAGTACGAGGTATTGTCATTGATGTGTGGGTCGTGTGAAGCAGCCATGGTTCAGAGATTTTGAGTGATCTCCTGATGCTTAGAGTATTACTTACCTCCCTTTTGTGTACTAGATTTATCACTTTGTGGTATTTGGAGATAAGTTGTATCAATGTAATTTATTTTGTGTATTTCACTCTTATACTCTTGTTATATTATAAAATCTTGTACTGACCACCACGTTTTGGGACTTCATGTATTTGATCTTTTGTTATATTTATTTTTTATTTTTTCTATATTCTATCTGATAGTCCATTATCAGCCATTTCGAACTATGAGTTTGGCTTATCTACTGGTGGGTTATAGTAGGCTCCATTATGACATAAGAAATTAGGTCATGACAAATTGGTATTAGAGCCTAGGTTTCACCGGTGTATTAGTACAAGAGCTAAGTATTTAGTAGAGTCATACACATTGGTGCAAAGTTGTTCGTAAGCAATCTTCGGGAGGCTACAGGGACACTTTAGGAAATTCACTTCTTGACTCCTTGTCTTGTGTTCGCATTGCTATGAACCTCTAACATATTCTTTGACTTTATTTTATCCCTAATGAACAATCAAAGAATAGCGACGTTGTCGACAGATGTGGATGAGACTTTAACAATATATTTTAAGAGTTTCATTGCAACATCAAACTAACAAGTCAGAGATGAATATCAAAGATCTTCAGCATCAGCCAAAACAGATTTGGGGCCAGCTCAGACTCCAGTTGAGATCGTGGCTACTTCAACCGTTAGGGTTCAGCATTGGGGATCTCAAGTCCATTGTAGATCCCTCTCAGCCATAGATGACATTTACTTCATCGAGCAGTTCTCAAACCATAGTTGGATTTATTAGTGTTCATTATGGTTCTTGACCAATTTCTAGGTATGAGATTGGGTTGCTAGATTGGCCCAGACATATTTTTTGGTTATATCCTTTTGAGCAAGACATAGTGCATGGAATTATTAGAGGTTTAGCTTTACCACTCTACTTAGCATCGGAGTATATGATAGAAGTTGGGTCTTTTTTCTCGCAGGTTGTGGATTATCTAAATAGCCATAGAGAGAGCATGTATTGGGACTTACGGAGGTGGTGAAAAAAAGCCACGCCATTAGTATAGTGCTATTGGTATTTTATTAAAAGTCTTGTTTCAGTTATGGTAAGATGAGACATTAGTTTAAAGAGGGCCTAGATGGGAATTAGAGATCAGATAGAGTTAGTACATTTTCCTCGCCAGCCTAGAGTTCTTGAGATAGGCTATAATTATGGGAAGGATGGTCATTATAGTAGAGATTGCTCTCACTGTCAGTTGGCCAGACATTTAGGCTTAGTTGTTTTGTCCTCTAGGATTAGAGCTTCAAGAGTTGTTGTTATTGCAAAGAGATTAATTTCTGGTCTATAAGGTGTCCCGACATGTGATATCTAGTCATTTCAATCTTTTTGAATTAACCTCGTAATGTTGTTGCATCTTTGGTTAGAGATAGTGTACTTAGTGCCTCAGTTGATGACTTAGTCGGTTGGTCTGAGTATGGGCCCGTTTAGATTTATTCTCCCTATGCCCATCAGGCATGTGATTGTGAATATCACCATGATAGGTTTGCTTTTATATCCCCCATTT
>NC_061118.1:47126592-47371279 GCF_002878395.1 Capsicum annuum
TAATATACTTTAGTTGGATTCTGTATGGGTTCATTATCAATTGATTGGACATCCTTGAGTGGTTTGATCAGTGACGAGTAGTTATACCTTGGTATTTTAGAGTTCAATTTAATTACTACCTAGACAAATTTTAGTATTGGCATGAATTATGTTCCTTGATTATCTACATTTGTGTGCCTAGACAATAGCTTATGAATTTATTCTCATGTTTGCCATTTGGACTTTCAACGAATCAGCCTCAGTTCTTTTCGCTATCTGTGTTGAGATTGTACGGACAGGACTCGGGTGATTTTCCTCCTAGTTTGGAAGGATAGGAAGTGTGAAATGGTAAAGAAAGGTTATATTTGGATTTGGAGTCGGTGGCATGACTCATGTCTTGGGTTATTTTTGGCTTAGATGAGCCCTTTGGGATTTGTACGAGCAACAAAATGGTATCAGTGTGTAGTGGTTCAGATCTATGTGAAACAGCCTTTTCGTTTAAGTTGGAGGCGAGTTAATGATTGAAGTTGAGTTTTGGCTGTTTGGAAGTGAAGTGAGGGTTCTGGTTATAAAAGGGATACCAGTGGCAAAACCCTTTAGAAGTTTTCTCTCTTTATTGATGTTACCTAGGAAATCATGCTAAAAGCATGTGGGCTCGGTACCTCATCCTTTCAAGCCTTTGAGATTCTTTTGATCCATTGACTTTTTGGGATGAAAATCCTTCTAGTAGTGGATACTATAATGACCCTTCAGGTCATTTTTCATATTTTTGCTTATCTTCGCCGTTAGGGGTTCTCCATAGCTGCCTCGAGTCATTTATGCCTTTTTGGGACTAACTGTTTGATTATTGGGCAGTTCATTTGGTTTTTAAAATAAATTCTCGGTTTGGAAGCTTTGTTGGTTCCAAATGGCCACCAGGCAAAAACTTCAGTAAAACAATCTCAGATGCAAATTCAGACTATGCAAGAAACTTTGGAATATCGATTTTAGGTTGGGTAGACCATTGGTTCATGTCCGAATGCACCTGAGCTCATTTTGACCTATTGATCGAAAAGCTAGAAAATCAGGAATTTAGCCTGTTGGACCCACATTTTGTCTAAACGACCTCTGATGGAAAATTTGACTTTACCATGGCATCCGAAATGTCAAATTTAGTAAGGTTACATAGTTCATTTGTAAAAATCAAAGTCCAATGAGTTTCGAGGGTCAAAAATAAGTTTTTGACATTGTTGATATCTGTTGTATTAGGGGGATAGTGTGATTATGAGAGAGAGTATGGAAATCGCACCCTAATTTGTAAGGAGATATCGCTGTAGCGAGCCTGAATGTCTGATAGCCACACCTGGGGTACCTGATTGGGCTATAAATAAGCCCCTTAGGCCACGTTTTGGCCATTTTTCTCATCCTTGAGGCCTAGAAACCCTAAGTGGGTATGATAACTCAAAATTGATCATTGTGGATGACTTGGGAGCTTGATTATCATCTATTATTTCAAATATCTTCAAATTTAAAGTAAGATTTCATCGATTTCTTAATGAATTTCTTTGCTCTTGACCTCAAACCCGAAATAGCTTGAGGACTTGATTTTAGCCCAAATTTGCATTATTTTTACCTAATTTTTGAGGTTTATGATTCCTTAATCATTTATGAACGTTGGGCTAACCTCGAAAATGTGTTTTCTATAAGAAGGACCCACTTGAGGTTTTTGAGGTCATTTTTAGATCTGAAGCACAATGGTGCAATATGGATATCGTTAGTCTCGAATTGATGAGGATATTATGATTTAAATAGTGTGATGGCATTTTAGGATTGTAAAGTAAAGATGGACATTGGTGAATGATGTAAGGTTTTACAGTTTGGCTTTGAGATAGGCTTCTACCTACTTTTCTTCGAAGATGATGTGTGTTATATATGGCATGCTTGTGTGAATGTTAAGATTGATTATGGATAGAATGACTTAGTCTTGATTGTTAATATCCTTGGGATTATATGATGCTTTTGGACCCGTAAGGTGGAACATTTATGACCCTTTAGGACCCTATTGTCTTCTCCCTAGAATGAACTAATTCATAGAACGAGTGCGGCATGGTGCTAGTTTTGGGATGTGGTTTAAGTGTTGGAATCATGGTTGGTATGATTAACCTTAGTTGGGATAAGCTAGTGATCTTGAAATCGTAAACTAGATAGAGTTGACTTAAATGCCATTGTTTCTAGATGAAGTTCCTACTTTAGGATTGGTTTTGACTTACTTGACATCTAGAAGTTGAACTAGATGCCTTAGCTTAGTTTTGGGCTTAGTTATCCTAAATGTGGAAATTGAGGATTAGAAGTGGGTTCGCCTGGTGCACTTAGGCCAAGACTTGTTTTAGACCTTGTGGACTTAGTTGCGGATGATTGGCATAATTGAGACTATTGATCCTTTAGAACAAGCTTACTTCGTAGCTTGGTAAATTGCGATGACTTTCCCCATATTATGATTAATGGCCTATAGAGGTGATATTCCTCGTAGATATGATAATTGGCCTATTGAGATATATTTTCTCTTAGGTATGATGTTGGTCCTATAGAGATGATATTTTCATTTAGTTATGATATTGGGCCTTCAAAAATGATATTTCCTCTTAGATATGACGTTGGCCTTTTGAGATGATGTTTCCTGTTAAATGTATTAGTGGGCATATAAAGGTGATATTTCTTATAGTCATGATATATGACCTATAGATTTGAGATACCTTATATATTTACAATACCTTCTAGATGTGAGATGAGTATAGATATGCCATATCTTATAAATATGAGTTCCGGATAAGTTTATGGATCTAAGGCTAAGATTATGATGTTGTGATTATTTTGGACATATTATTGGGCCAAGGGCCGTGTTATGATATCGGTTGGACCTTCGATAAGTAATTATCCTTGAAAAGGATGCGGCTGTAGTTGATGAATATATATATGTTTCAATACACATCTATCCAGTATGAAATGGAGAAAGTTGTGGTATGTTGCTTACGACTTCATTAATATGGATGCTGGTGATGGCATATATAGATTTGGTGAATTCATTATCATTATATCTGTAAATGATGTGATTCTAGTTATACAATGATCTTGTGACTATTCTTCCTAAATAATATATTAAAACCCATACTATGATCTTATGACTATTCTTCCTAAATAAGAGATTAAAACCCACTCTTCACCTTAAAAAATAGATTACTTTACAATAATAACTGCCTAACTAAATGGATAATTTATATACCTAAAAGAGGCTTATAATGATGTTTTAAAGATTTGATCAAGATAGATTCCAGTTAATGATTTGACATATTATTTACTTCGGTCGTAAGATATTTTGATCTTTCAACACTTTATAATGATTTAGTCCAATAGATCACTCCGGTAATGGACTTATGGATTTATACTTTTTTTAGCCACGGCTTGAGTCCGTGCACCTATTATATGTAAATGCTTATTGATAATGTGATATTAATGATGAACGATGAACTATGGAATTGTACTCTACCCTACTTCTTCTTTCATGTTCATTTAGTATAGCCCTCGTTGGGCTTGTTCATTTACTTTATCCCTCGTAAGGCTTGCTCCTTGTTATTATTTACATTAACTTGGATATTATGATGATATGATGATACCCAGTAAGGCTGGAGAAATTTATAATGATATGATGATACCCGACAAGGCTGGAGGATGTTATGATGATATGATGATACCCGGCGTGGCAGGAGGATGTTATGAATATGTGATGATGCCCGACAAGGCCGAAGGATACTATGATGATGATATTGATCCCATTAAGGTCACAGGATGATTATATTTATGTGCCTATGTGTACATGTAACACCCAAAAATGGGTCCCTAGACATCACACGGTGCTTAAGACTACAAGTAGCCTCAAGCTAACCCTGTAAGCTATTTATTAAATCTAAAGCTCATAATAAAGAAATGTAGATATATAATCACACCTAAAATAAGGAATTCTACATGAGGTAAACTGAAATTGTCTGAATATAATATCTGAAAATACTAGACTCAAGAGACTGATCAATCAATACTGGAAATCTGAACCATAACTAGCAGTCAGACAAGCCTCAACCACTAACAACTAGAGAGACACTGGGACAAACCCTCAGCTGACTCTAACTGACTAAAAATACTGAATCTACTACTTTACTAAGCTGAAAAATTGAATAACAGGGTTCCCGAACTATGAGGAATCACCAACTGTCTAGATGTAGATGGAGATGCTCGAAATAACTCACTCATGATCGTGATAAAATATGCTATATAAATCTAGTGAGTCATAACACTTAGTTCTAAAAGTTGTACTAGTATTCTATCTTGAAATCATACTGTCTAAGTGTATAAAGGACTCATTTTTAAATCTGCAAATTGAAAGCTGAAATCTCATAGCTAATGTCTTTTGTAAAGCAATATCTAAATAAAGTTGTGACCCTTTAAACTTAGTTTCTAAAAGTTGTTCTGTTACTCTTTTTGTAGTCATTTCTTTTAGGGAATTCTTTTCAAAACTATTCTGCAAGAGAGGTTCTTCTAACCGACATATACTATGTGAGCTATCATAGTATCTAACTTCTAGTTCCCTTATGGGAAAATCTCACATTGGGGGAGAGGTGTCATACTCTTGTCAAGGAGTATAACCTAATCTAAGTGATCGCATTTGTAACTATCATCCATATAGAAATAGGATAATCCGATAATCTATAACTATGTTGGCTCGTATTTCTAGGGCATAAGAACATACCTAACTCGGTACTAAATACTACTCCCTTTAATTTGTGTTCTCATTCTATTGGAAATCCACTTTTTAAACTAGCAAAAGGGTTTAATGAAACCCAACTTGGTACGAATGTATACTTCTGCTTCACAAGTAGAACCCTCAACATAATGATTTCGCCACAAAACGTTTACCAAGGGAACTTCTTTGTTCCTTAGTCTACGCATCTGATGATAAAAAATCTCTATTTGAACTTCTTCGTATAAAAGGTCATTCTGAATATCTGTACTTTCTAGATGGAATACAACAACTGAATCATCCATGCACTTCTTCACTAAGGACACGTGGAACACTGGATGAACTGATGACAAGTTTTCAGGTAGCTAAAGCTCATACACTACCTTCCCCACGTGACTCAAAATCCTGTAGGGACCCACATATCTGGGACTAAGCTTCAGCTTTTTTGAAATTTCTTCACCCCCTTCATATGGTAAACCTTCAAACACACAATATCATCTACTTCAAACTCAAGATCTATTCTTCTTACGTCTGTATAAGATTTCTGATGACTCTGAGCTGCTTTCAATCTCTATCAAATCAACTAAACTTTCTCTATCGCTTCGGATACTATATCTGGCCTAATCAAAATGGCCTCACCTATTTTGAACTAATTTACTGGTGATCTATATCTTTGCCCATGAAGAGCCTTAAATGGGGCCATCTAAATACTAGAATAGTAACTATTATTATAGGAAAACTCAATCAACAACAAGTGGTCATCCCAACTGCCTTTGAAGTTAAGAGCACATGCCCTCAATATATCCGCTAAAGACTGAATGGTCCTCTCTACCTGACCATCTGTCTATGGATGAAAAGTTGAACTGAGATGAACTTGGGTACCAAAACCCTTCTCAAAGGCTTTCCAAAACTAAGAGGTAAACTAAGTACCACTATCTGAGATAATGGATGAGGTAACTCAATACAATCTAACCAACTCTCTGATATACAACTTAGCATACTCTTCAGATATGTAGGACGTGTCAACTTACAAGAAATGGGATGATTTGGTCAATATGTCTATAATGACTCAAATCAAATCATGCTACCAAACTCCTGCAATATGCCACCAGGTCTTTGGTGCTCTACCTTAACCTGTTGGCAAGTTGAACACTTGGCTACAAATTCTGCTATAGATTTCTTCATCTCACTCTACCAATAGACTTCCCGCAAGTTATGGTACATCTTAATGGCTTCTGTATGAATGGAATAACGCGCACCTATAAGACCACGCAAAATTTCTAAATTAATTTAGTCCTTTAAGCTTGTCAAGGGATCCTAGGCTTAAAAAATTCTAGCTATATTTCTACACTTAGTAATTTTTAGTATTCAAAAGTTGGCAATATTATTACCCGACCTTAATTTCCTTTAATGGTCTATAATTTTGTTAATTCATGATCAGGAAGGTCAACAAGTATTCCTAAACAAGTTTCAGTTTTTTTGGGCCGTGTTTAGACCGCGTTCGAAATCCCAAAATAGTGGACCAACGTGATCTTGGCGGGCCGCATTGCCTATCACATTGGTTAATATTATTGCAGGTTGCCAAAGTAAAACTCTTAAGTCACGGTGTGATCATGGTACGATGCATCAAGTATCGCATCGATGCCATCGACACACCACATCGACAACCGCATCGGTGTCCAGTTTTCAGTCATTAAATGACCGTATCCTTAAGGGTAATTAGATCTTTTTTCCCCAACCATCGGCCCTCATAACATGAAATTTATCCCCTTTTTGGCTAAATACATTTAGTATTTCATAATTTCTTAAGAAAAAAAAAACCCTAGGTGATTAACTTTAAATCAAGAAATCAAGCTTACCTCCATTAAGCTTCAAGAAATTTCCATCCAAGGTATGTAAAGTGTTCATACAAGGGTACCTTCCGCCCTTGGATTTTATGAATCCTCCTTTAAGAAGTTGAATCATGATTTTCATGTTGTGGGTTAGGATGTACCTATGTTAATATTGTTGTGTGATTACAACTTGAGATCTTTAATGATTTTCATAAATTTATGTAAACATGTATGTGGGCTGAATTTCATGAAATTGAGTTGATTAATGTAGCCATGATGTAATTTTTTAATATTCATACCTAAGCTCAACTATATGCATCCCATGTGTTTGATAAAATGTCCAAGTGAGTAGAATTGTATTTTATGATCCTTTACTGATCCAAATGATGAGCTTAGGCTATAATTACTTGTTCAAAATGACTCCTATGCCTTAGCTATGTCTAGTAATGATTTGGTGGAGTGCTCATAAGTATGGATTTGCGAAATTACGGTATGTTAGTATGTATTCCTATTCATGTGTAAGCTTGTGACTTGCGAATGCTTCATGAGATCGCTCAATGATTGTATTATGAATTGTGGACTATGGTCATGTGTTCAAAGAAATGTCATGTCTTGTCAGTTTCATGCTATCTAGTCATAGGGGTATTTAATACCCAAAAATTTAGATGTGTGCCCACAGCCAGTGTCAGTATTCAAGATACTCGCAGTCAAGCCATGATCAGCAAAATTCAGTCAATCACATGACTCAAGTAAACTCACTAAATTCAGTATCAGTCCAGTCCTTTTTAGTAATCTCAGTCAGTTATTAGATCTCAGTCGTATTCTATCAGTCAACGGAACTCAGTGAACTCTGTACAGTTCAGTTCAGTTTAATTAGTTTAGTGTCTACTCAGTTGGGAGTAGGATTCAGCAGAGGGCGTGACCCTTAGAAATAATCCTTGCATTCCAGAACTTTATAGCTAGCATGAAGACATCAACACTGATAATCGAGGGTTGATGAGGTGGGTTGACACTGTCAGAGGAGGGTCTTACCATTCTTCTTAGGGGACAATATTAGATAAAAGTCACTCACAACTTGTCTTTACCGGTGGCGCGGTATTGACACCCTTCCAATTGGGGTTATAGATTGGACCCCAACTTAGCTATACTATCTTATTGGGGCATGTCAGTTAGATGACTACCTCCCACAGTCTTAGTCTCAGTCTTCAGAATAGAACTCAGATAGTTCTACAGATTTCAGGACTGTCAGATACAGTTACCCAACTCATTATGGAACTCAGCTAGTTCCATCAGAATTAAGACTATCAGACACAGTCAACTCAGTTTTTAGTTATATCAGTATCAGTAATTTATGTAATTAGAAAACTCAGTATTCATAATCCTTATGATTTTATTTATAGATATGTATTCATGCATGTATTCTCATGCAGTCATGTTTATGTTGCTCAGTCAGTTTTTAGTTCATGCATATGAACCCTTGCATTCAGCCTTACCTCACTTTGCATGCCAGTACATTCATATATACTAAAGCATACTTTTATTTTACGCTGTGGTATCTTATACCATAGGTTCAAACGTGTTAGCTCTAGAGCATTCTTAGCAGGTCAGACATTCAGCAGGTAGACTAGCACTTAGTCCTCATCATCCAAGGATGTTATCTTATTTTATTTATTCATCACATTCAGTATTCAATACATGGAGTTAGTTGGGGGATTGTCCCATCAACTCTTTATTTAGACAGTTTAGAGTCTTTTAGACTAGATATTCAAACTTTAGTATTTTTAGTATTTATGTTCAGTTTTGGTATTGTCATACCATATTTTTAGTATTGAACTTTATATTTTTTCAGTCTATGTTTTTGCATTTAGGTTAGTATTATTATTCAGTGCTTCGTTACAGATATCAGTCATGGGTTAGCTTGTGGTCCTTCAGGACTATGAGTATCTTGTAGTGTGTGGGGTAACAGACTTAGGGCGTTACAAACTTGGTATCAGATCCTATGGTTCAATAGTGTCCTAGGAAGTTTGAAAAGCCACATCTATTTGAGTGTTGTGCATGGGTGTGTTGCGTGCCACATTTTTATACAAGAGCCTCTAAGATGTTTTAGGAACAGTCTCATTTCTTTCAGTAATCATGTTGTCCCAGTGAGCATGAGCTTGAATTTAACTCTCAGTCTAATCTATTTCTCCCTTTCATTTATAGAATATGCCTCCCAAAAGGAATAGCGAAAGGAGAAATGAAAATCAGTCAGGCTTTCAGCCTATCCAGCCAGATCCCTGGACGAACATGTTTCTCACACAGAGTTCAGAGCTTTATTTGCTACTCTTGCTAATTTAGTTTCTACTCAAAATGAATGTCCAGTAGCCTTTCCATCCAATCCAGTGGTTAATTATGCTGCAGCCAGGATTCGGGACTTCACCCGAATGAATTCTCCATCCTTTTTTGGGTCTAAAACACATGATGAGCCTCAGAAATTCCTTGATCAGGTGAAGAAGCTTATCGATATCATGGGGGTAACTTCTAGTGAGAGTGCTGAGCTACTTGTATATCGGTTGCAGGATATGGTTCATACATAGTTCAAGCAGTGGAAAGCGGAGAGGGTTGCAAATCCAAGGTCCATTGAGTGGGAGGATTTTACCACTGCTTTCCTTGATAGATTTTTTCCCCTAGAGCTAAGAAAATCTAAGTTTTTAGAGTTTATCAACCTCAGGCAGGGCAATATGATAGTGAAAGAGTATTCTCTCAAGTTTACTCAGCTAGCTAGATACGCTCTTCATGTGGTGGCAGATAACAGGGCTAAGATGAGTAAGTTTGTTTTTGAGGTGAATAATAGTGTGGTCAAGGAGTGTAGGACCTCCATGTTGATTAGTGAGATGGACATAGCTAGGCTTATGATCTATGCTCAATAGATAGAACAGCAGAAGATTAAGGAGAGAGAAAATCAGAATAAGAGAACTAGAATAGGTAGCTTCTATTTCAGTCAACCTAAGTTAAAGGCTGGAAATCATTCTTTATTTTTCCTAAAGTCATCCGTTCCAGATCCTTCCTCAGCCAGTGCTCTAGTGCCGAAATTCAGAGACGGCAACAAAGATAGGGCGCCAAGCTCTAAGTTTTAAGACAGTGCTAGCAGTGCCTATACCCATCCTCTTTGTCAGACTTATGGTAATAACCACAAGGGTATTTGCAAAGCTGGTAGTGTTGTTTGTTTTGGATGTGGTAAGCCAGGCCACAGAGTTAGAGATCATCCTCAGTCAGGTTTTTAGGGTTAGCATAAACATTCCTTATCTCAGTCCGATCTCCCAAATTAGCAGGGTACCACTTCCAGTGCTACCAGTGGGCAACGCCCAAACAGACTCTTATGCTCTTCAATCCTGGCAGGATCATGAAAATTCTTCTATGTGGTCACTGGTATGTTATAGATCTTTCACAAATATGTTTACGCTTTACTAGATCTAGGAGTTTCTTTGTCTTGTATTACTCCTTATATAACAGTTAATTTCAGAGTTAGTCCTAAAATTCTAGTAGAGCCCTTCTCAGTCTCTACCTTTGTGGGTATACAGGAACTGTCCGGTTATGGTATCTCAGAAAGTTATTTCAGCAGACTTAGTCGAATTAGATATGACTGATTTTGATGTCATTCTCAGCATAGATTGGCTTCATTCTTGCTATGCCACAGTAGACTACAGAAATAGAGTTGTCTAGTTTTAGTTTCCGAATAAACCTATCCTAAAGTGGAGGGGTAGTACTTCAGCCTTCAAGGGTCAGCTTTTTTCCTACCTAAAGGTAAGGAAAATGATTTCTAAGGGATATGTCTAGTATCTTGTTCGAGTTAAGGACTCTAGTTTCGAAAATCCCAGTCTCGAATCAGTCCTAGTATGAATGAATATTTAGATGCCTTCCCCAAAGATCTTCCAGAAATTCCTCCGAAAAGGGAAATAGACTTCGACATTGATCTTCTTCTTGATACTCAGTCTATATCTATTTTTCCATACAGAATGGCACCAGTAGAACTCAGAAAATTGAAAGAACAATTGAAGGATCTCCTAGATAAGGGATTCATTAGGCCCAGTGTGTCCCCATGGGGTGCACCAGTCTTATTCGTGTGCAAGAAAGATGGTTCTCTCAGAACATACATAGACTACCATCAGCTCAATAAGGTCACAGTCAGGAACAAGTATCCACTTCCCAGAATTAATGACTTATTTGACCAACTTCAGGGTGCCAGCTATTTCTCAAAGATAGACCTCAAATTAGGTTATCATCAGCTCAGAGTCAGAGAATGTGACATTCTAAAAATAGCCTTCTGAACTCGGTATGGTCACTTCAAATTCTTAGTCATATCCTTTGGTCTTACCAATACCTTAGTAGCCTTCATGGACTTGATGAATCGTGTGTTCAAGTAGTACTTGGACATATTCTTCATAGCCCTTATAGATGACATTATTTTCTACTCTCGCAGTGAACGTGAATATGCAGACCTCCTCAGAATAGTATTGTAGACCCTTAAGAATCACCTATTTTTCACCAGATTCAGTAAGTGAGAATTTTGGGTAAGATTAGAAGCATTCCTTGGTCATATCATTTTCGGTGATGGCATTACAGTTGATTCTTAAAAGACCGAAGCTATAAGAAATTGGCCCAAACCCATCTCTCCATCAGATATCAGGAGTTTCTTAGGTTTGGCTGGCTATTACAGACGGTTTGTTGAGGGATTTTCTTTTATTCCATCCCCAATGTCAAGATTGACTCAAAAAAAAGCCAGATTTTAGTGGTCAGATTCATATGAGAAGAGTTTTCAGGAGCTGAAGACTCGACTCTCCTCAGCTCTAGTTTTGACTCTTCCAGATTGTCTAAATAGGTATGTCATGTATTGTGATGCATCTAGAATAGGTTAGGGTTATGTCCTCATGCAGCATGGTAAGGTCATAGCCTATGCCTCTAGACAGCTTAAGCCCCATGAGAAGAACTATCCTACTCATGATCTTGAGTTAGCAGTAGTAGTTTTTGCCTTAAAAATTTGAAGGCACTACTTGTACGGGGTGCATATAGATGTTTTCACAGATCACAAAAGTCTTCTATATGTCTTCTCTTATAAAGACATAAAAATCTATCAGAGAAGGTGGTTAGATCTTTTAAAGGATTATGACATGAGTGTCCTTTATCATTCGAGCAAGGCCAATGTAGTGGCTGATGCTCTTAATAGACTATCTATGGGTAGTGTTACTCATGGTTAGGAAAGTAAGAAGAAATTAGCCCAGGAAGTTCACCAGTTAGCCCGACTAGGTGTTCACTTAGTCGATTCAGCAGAAGCTGGTATATGGGTTCAGAATAGTTCAGAATCATCTCTTGTATCTGAAAATAAGGAAAAGAAAGATAGAGATCCTAGTCTAGTCAAGTTGAAAGAGTAAGTCAGATATCAGAAAGTAGAGGTTTTCTTTCAAGGAGGAGATGGTGTTTTGCATTGTCAGGGTCATTTGTGTGTGTGAGGTGTTGATGACAAAAATTAGCAAATTCTTGTAGAAGCATTGTGGGTGATCTATTAGTAAAGTGGGATGGAGAGACACATTGCAGAGTTTATGGCTAAGTACTCAACATGTCAGCAAGTTAAGATTGAGCATCAAAAGCCTAGTGGGTCCATGTAGGAGTTTATTATTCCCACCTGGAAGTAGGTAAAAAGTGAACATGGACTTCATGATGGGTTTGCCTCGTACTCGTTGTCAGCATGATTAGTTTGGATCATTGTAGATAGAATGACGAAGTCAGCTCATTTTCTTCCAGTCCATACCTCTTATTTAGTCAAGGATTAAGACAAACTCTATATCAGAGGGTTGGTAAGTTTACACGGTGTTCTGGTGTCTATTGTCTCAGATTGAGATACCTAGTTTACCTCTCATTTCTAGAAAGCATTCCAAAAGAGTCTTGGCACCTGAGTTCATCTCAGTACAACCTTCTATCCTCAGACAAATGGTCAAGAAGAAAGGAATCATCTAGACTTTAGAAGATATGTTGTGAGTGTGTGCAATTGATTTCAAGGGTAGTTTGGATAACCATTTGCCTTTGATCGAGTTTCCATACAAAAATGTCTATCATTCCAATATTTAGATGGATCCGTTTGAAGCTCTCTATATTAGGAGATATAGATCTATAATTGGTTGGTTCAAAGTCAGTGAGGCTGTAATTGTAGGGCATGATTTGGTATTCGATGCCTTAGAGAAAGTTCAGTTGATCAGAGAAAAGCTCAAAATAACTCAAAGCCAACAGAAATAGTATGCAGATGTGTGCAAAAAAGATCTTGAGTTTGAGATTGGTGATTATGTGCATCTTAAAATCTCTCCCATGAAGGGAGTGAAGAGGTTTGTCAAGAAGGGAAAGCTCAGTCCCCGATATGTCGGTCCCTTCAAAATTTTCAGTCGCTTCAGCAAAGTAGCTTATGAGCTCAAGTTTTTTTTTAGATCTAGCTTCAGTTTGTCCAGTCTTTCATATTTCCTTGATTAAGAAGTGCATAGGTGATCCAGTAGTTGTAGTCCCTATTGAGGGCGTAGATAGTCAGAACTTTCTCTCTTACAATGAAATTCCAATTGAAATCCTTAACTATCAAACCCACAGACTGAGGAACAAAAAAGTCCCTCTAGTCAAAGTTCTTTGGTGGAATCAGTTCGTTGAGGGAGCTACTTGAGAAGCTGAAGAAGATATGTGGACCAAGTATCCTCACCTTTTTTCCACAAACTCAGACACAACCAAAGGTAATAGCTTTCCGTAAAGCTTATTTAGTTTCATGTTCAGATTTCAGTTACAAACTTGATATTCAGTTTCATGCTCAAATTACCATTATAAACTTGGTATCAAATACCATTGCATATTCAGTCATGTATTCATGCATCAAATATGCATTTCTAGAATACTTAGCTTATCAGTAATCTCAGTCATGTATTCATGAATCAGTTACTTATGCATCAGATATCCATGTTCAGTATGATACATTCAGCTTATCAATCATGTCAGCCATGTAATCATGTTTCAGTTGTTCATGTTTAGTATATACTTCAACTTATCTTTTCTCCCATCTCAGTCAGTCTCATTCGAGGATGAATGTTCCCAAGGGGGAGATATTGTAAGACCCCGTAAAATTCCTAGTTCAATTCAGTCCTTTGAACTTATCAAGGGGTCCCAGGTTTATTTTTAGCCTTCAAAAGTTAGCTATCTCATTTCGAAACCTTAATGTTCTTTAATGGTCTATACTTTTATTAATTCGTGATCAGAAAAGTCAATAGATATTTTTGGTCAAGTTTTGGATTTTTCGTATCGCGTTTAGACCATATTTGGAATCCCAAAACAGTGGACCAACACGATCTTGGCGCACCGTATCGCTTATAGTGTTGGTTAATATTGTTTCAGGTTGCCAGAGTCATACTCCTGAGACACGGCGCGATCATGGCGTGACGCATTATGTATCGTGTCGATGCCATCAACGTACCGCATCGGTGCCTAGTTTTCAGTCATTAAATGACCGCGTCCTTAAGGGTAATTAGGTTTATTCCCCCAACCTTCAGCCCTCATAACAAGAAATTTAGCCCCTTTTTGACTAAATACATTCACTATTTCACAATTTCTCAAGAGCAAGAAAACCCTAGATGATTAACTTCAAATCAAGAACTTAAGCTTACCTCCATTAAGATTCATGAAATTTCCATCCAAGGTATATAAAGTGTTCATCCGAGGGTCCCTTCCACCCTTGGAGTTCAAGAATCCTCCTTTAAAAAGTTGAATCATGATTTTCATGTTGTGGGTTAGGATGTACCCATGTTAATGTGGTTGTATGATTACAAGTTGAGATCTTTAATGATTGTCATGAATTTATGTAAACATGTGGGTTGAATTTCATGAAATTGTGTTAATTAATGTAGCCATGATGTAATTATTTAATGTTCATGCCTAAGCCCAAGTATATGCATCCCATGTGTTTGATAAAATACCCAAGTAAGTAGAATTGTGTTTTATGATCCTTTATTGATCTAAATGATGAACTTAGGCTATAATTACATGTTCAAAATGACTCTCATGCCTTAGCTATGTCTTGTAATAATTTAGTGGAATGCTCATAAGTATGGATTTGTGAAATTATGTTATGTTAGTTTGCATTCCAATTCATCTGTAAGCTTATGACTTGCAAATGCTTCATGTGTTCAATGAAGTATCATGTCTTATCAGTTTCATGCTATAGAGTCTTGCGGATATTCAATACCTGATAATTTAGCTGTGTGCCTAGAGCCATTATCAGTATTCAAGATACTCTCAGTCAAGCCATGATCAGTAGAATTCAGTCAGTCACATGACTCAAGAAAAATTAGTAAATTTAGTATCAGTCCAATGCTACTAAGTACTCTGTAATCTCAGTTAGTTATCAGTTATCAATAGTATTCTATCAGTTAACAGAACTCAATGAACTCAGTCCAGTTCAGTTCAGTTAAATCAGTTCAGTGTCTATTCAGTTGGGAGTAGGATTCAGCATAGAGTGAATCGAAGGATGAGGGTACACACAGACAACAGAGGGTATGACACTTAGAAGCAATCCTTGTGTTCCAGAACTATGTAGCCAGCATAGGTTAAGGCATCAACACTGACAGTTGAGGGTCAATGAGGTGGGTTAACACTGTCAAATAAGGGTCTCACCATTCTTCTTAGGGGACACTGTCAGATGAGGGTCACTCACAGCTTGTCTTTACCAGTGGCACAGTATTGACACCCTTCAAATTGGGGTTACAGATTGGATCCAAACGCATCTATATTATCTTATTTGGTGCATGTCGGTTAGATGACTACCTCCTACAATCTCAGTCTTTATCTTCAAAATAGAACTCAGATAGTTTCTCTAGATTTCAAGACTGTCAGATACAGTCACCCAGCTCTGTACGGAACTCAGCTAGTTCCATCAGAACTAGGACTGTCAGACATAATCAACTCAGTTTTCAGTTATATCAGTATCAGTAATTCATTTTATTAGAAAACTCAGTATTTAGAATCCTTATGATTTCAGTTATAGTTATGTATTCATGTATGTATTCTAACATAGTCATGTTCATGTTGCTCAGCCAGCTCTTATTTCATGCATATGAACCCTTTCATTTAGCCTTACCTCACTTTGCGTACCATTAAATTCACACGTACTGGCACATACTTTTCTTTTGTGCTATGGTGTCTTATATCATAGGTTCAGACGTATGAGCTCCAGAGCATTCTTAGCAAGTCAGACGTTCGGCAGGTAGACTAGCAGTTAGTCCTCATCCTTTGAGGATGTTATTTTATTTTATTTATTCATCACATTCAGTATTTAGTATATGGAGTTAGTTGAGGGGTTATCCCATCAACTCCTTATTCAGCCGTTTAGAGTCTTTCAAACTAGATATTCAAACTTCAATATTTTTAGTATTTATGTTCAGTTTTGGTATTGTCATACCATATTTTCAGTATTGAACCTTATGGCCTTTCAGTCTATATTTCCACATTTATCTTAGTATTATTATTTAGTTCTCAGTTATAGATATCAATCATGGGTTATCTTGTGGTCCTTTGAGATTAAGAGTACCGAGTAGCATCTGGGGTACCAGACTCGGGGTGTTACAGCACCATGCGGTTTTTCCATACACCGTTGCCTCAAATCATCAACACATGGCACACATATTCTACTCTTGTATCTCAACCCACCATATTCCTCTTGGGATAAAACCTCTACCTTTTAGTCTTTAATTGACCCTAAAAGTTTGACCAAACTATGATCCCTATCCTACTTCTCTTTCACTTCTGAAACTAAAGAAAATTCTGAACTACTCTGAACCCAAACATTCCCTTCAGTTGAGTCAACGAACCTCACACCCAAACTAGTTAATGGGTGAGTTTCTCGAACTGATTCTTACTTATCCTCCTCTATATGTGCAACACTGACCATAGATAATATAGTATGGGCATCTTCCACTATATTCGCCTTATCCGGATGATACAACACACTCATATAATAATCCTTCAACAATTCTAACTACCTTCTCTAAAAAAGATTTAACCTCCTCTGAGTAAACATATATTAAAAGCTTTTGTGATCTGTAAATATATCAACATGACCCCCATAAAGATAGTGCCTCTAAATTTTCAATGTAAAAATAATAACAGCTAATTCAAGGTCATGGGTAGGGTAGTTTTTTTTGTGAGGCTTAAGTTGTCTATAGGCATAGGCTATAAGCTTACCTCTCTATATCAAACACAACCCAAACCAATTCTAGAGGCATCACAATAGACTACAAACCTATCTGTACTATCAGGTAGCGCTAAAACTAGGGTTAAAGTGAGTCAAGGCTTCAACTCCTAAAAACTCTTCTCATAGGAATCTGACCACTGAAACTTAACTTTATTCTAAGTTAATCTAGACATAGGGTATGCAATATAAGAAAAATCATCAACTAAACATGTATAATAGCCTGCTAAACCCAAGAAACTTTGGATATCTGATTGAGAGATAGGTCTAGGCCAGTTTCTTACTGCTTTTGTCTTTTAGGGATCGACTCTATTTCCATCACTGGAAACAATATGACCGAGGAAAGCTATTGGTCTTAGCCAAAATTCGCATTTATAGAATTTGGTGAACAACTGGTGATCCCTAAGAGTTTGCAACATAATTCTAAGGTGGTATACATGATTATCCTTACTATGAGAATAGACAAGAATATTATCAATAAAGACTATGACAAACATGTCCAAATACTCTTTGAACACTCTGTTCATCAAGTCCATGAAGGCTGATAGGGCATTGGTAAGACCAAATGACATGACTAGAAACTCAAAATAAACGTAACGGGTTCTAAAAGTTATCTTTGGAATATCACATTCCCTTACTTTAAGTTGATAATAGCCGAATCTAAGGTCTATCTTGGATAAGTAACTTTTACCTTGGAGTTGGTCGAATAAGTCATCCTAGGAAGAGAATATTTGTTTTTGACTATGAGTTTATTCAGCTGACTATAGTAAATGCACATTTGTAAAGAACCATCATTCTTTTGCATGAATAGGATGGGAGCGCCCCATGGAGAGACACTGGGCCTTATGAAACCATCTAAGAGGTATTTAAGCTGCTCTTTTAACTCTTTAAGCTCAGCTGGAGCCATACGATATGAAGGAATGGAGATGGGCTGAGTATTTGGAAGAAGGTCAATACTAAATTCTATTTTCCTTTCTGTAGGTACCCCTAGCAAATCTTCAAGAAAAACTTTATGAAACTCATTGACTACACGAGTTGACTGAACTATTAGAGTCTCAAACTTAGTGTCTTTGACTCAAACTAGATAATAGATAACTCTTTTGAGATTAACTTTCTGGATTTAATATAGGATATGAAATGACTCTTATGAGACACTGAATTACCTTCCCACGCAAAGATCTGCTCATCTAGAAACTGAAACTTTACCACTCGAGTGCGACAATCTATGGATACACAAGAATGGAGCCAATCCATACAAAGAATAAGGTCAAAGTTGACCATAACTAACTCTAATAAATCTGCTAACATGATTTTATGAAGGATAGTGATAGGATATTTTCTATAGATCTATTTGGCAATAACTGAGTCACCCACTGGGGTAGAAAATATAAAGGGCTTAGGGATCTTTTCAGGACCTATTTCAAAATTTACTGTAACTAGTGGGGTCATATAAGAGAAATTTGACCCAAGGTCTAACAACACATAAACATCAAGATGAAAGACATGAAGCATACCAGTGACAACATCTGATGACCTATCCTTTTTCTGATAGGATGGTAAATCATAAAACTAATTCTGGTAGTGACCGCCATCGATACTGGATGATGCGCCCTGAGAAGGGATTGGGCGACCTAGAGGAGCTGATGCGCTAGTAGCCTGAGTCTGGGGACGAACATCTCTATTTCCCTACCTAGCATGAGGACACTATTTAATTCTATGTCCTAATTTAACACAACCATAACAATCTTTTTATCCCAACAAACACTCACCAAGATGATCTTTACCACACATAGCACATAGAGGATAATTGGGTTTTCCACTCATACTATTCTGAGATCTGGACACAAAGTCTTACCCCACTACTACTGTATAGCTCTAGGGGTGGGAGCACTGGCTGAAGATGACACTGGCATAGATGAATAATTCTAAAACTGTGGATGGTTCCCTCCTCTAAACTTTGTTTAGTGCCATACTCAAACTGACCGGTTCTAGCCTTCTTATCTCCCCTCTCCCTTTCCTTCATTTTTTTTCCTTCATCTGTTGGGCATGAATTAGCAACCTAAAAAGATCCATGTCCCCAATAAGCATGGTAGTCCTATACTCCTTGACTACCAAACCAGATACTTCAGTAACAAAATTACTCTTACTCGCGCTAGGGTCAACCATCGTATCATGGGCATAATTAAAAACTGGTTGAACTTAAGTAAGTACTCTTTCACTATCATCAAGCCCTACCTTAGGTTCACAAACTCCTCTACCTTAGCTTCTCTTATTTCATACGGAAATAACCTATCTAAAAACATATCCTGAAATACCTGCCAACTCATAGGAGCTACATTCTTACCTCTAGCATTCTTCCACATAACCACCCAATCATACGCTATATCCTTCAGCCTATAGAATGCCAACTCTGCACTCTCTTCCTCAGTAATATGTATAATCTGGGTAATCTTTGTTATCTTCTTGATGTAAAGTTGTGGATCTTCACTTGCTTTTTACCTAAAGAACTCAGGTGGATTCATTCTCATGAAGTCATGAATTTTGGCTGCTGCTAAATTCCTATTCTGCTGAAGTGAGACTGCCAACTGATGGTTGTGCTGAACATTAGCAGTCACAGCTTTGGTTAACGCCTCAAAAGCAACATGAAATTCAGTATGGGATGCATTCTCATTCAGAGGATCAGTGAGATAGGGTGGCTAGTTATCATTTCTATCTGCATTGGCTCGGCGAGGAGGCTTATTCAACTGTCATACAAGAGCATGATTTAGAAAAAGATAGAGACACTGTAAGCACGATAGATCATAAAATAAAGAGATGATTTCCTAAAAATATCCCGTAGCCTCTTGCTCATAAATGTCGCACGCTTTACATCTATGATCAAGACTTTACGTAACATGGCTTGTCTGACTCCCTAGGATTCTTATAACCTTAGGCTCTGATACCAAGTTTTAAAACCCTAAAAATAAGTCCTGAGACATCACACGGTGCTCAAGACTACAAATAGCCTCAAGCTAACCTTGTATCCATTTATTAAATCTGAAGCTCATAATAAAGAAATTTAGATATATAATCACAGCTAAAATATGGAATTCTATATGAGCTAAACTGAAACTATCTGAATATAATAGCTAAAAATAGTAGACTCAAGTGTCTGATCAATCAATACTAGAAATCTAAACCATAACTAGCAGTGTACAAGCCTCTACTACTAACAACTAGAGAGCCACTAGGACAAACCCCTAGCTGACTCAAACTAACTAAAAATACTAAATCTACTACTCTACTAAGTTGAAAAACTGAATAACTGGGTCCCCGAACTATGAGGACTCACCAACTATTGAGATATAGATAGAGATGCTCGAAATTACTTACGCTGCTGAAACTGAGCACCTGAACCTACATTATGAGATAATGAAGCACATAGACGTATATATGGATCATTACTTCTGGAATGTACTAAGTATATGGGGTGAATCAATAAGTAAAATAATATCTCAACATTAGTGTAAATTTGCAAAAGAATGCATGCTAAGTGTAGAGGACTCACAATTGCTTGAGTAACTAAAAATTGAGAATCACTATCATAAGTGATAAAACATGCTATATAAATCTAGTGAGTCATAACACTTAGTTCTAAAAGTTGTACTTTTATTCTATCTTGAAATCAAACTGTCTAAGTGTATAAAGGACTCACTTTTAAATCTGTAAACTAAAAGATGAAATCTTATAGCTAATGTCTTTTGTAAAGCAATATCTGAATAAAGTTGTAAGCCTTTACACTTAGTTTCTAAAAGCTATTTTGTTACTCTTTTCTGTAGTCTTTTCTATTAGGGAATTCTTTTAAAAACTATTCTGCAAGAGAGATTCTTCTAACCGACATACATTATGTGAGCTATCATAGTGTCTAACGTCTAGTTCCCTAATGGAAAAACCTTATGTTGGGGAGAGGTGTCATACTCTTGCCAAGGAGTATAACCTAATCTAAGTGATCACTTCTATAACTGTTATCCATATAGAAATAGGAATAATCTGATAATTTGTACCTACATTGGCTCGTAGTAATAGGGCATGAGAATATACCCAACTCAATGCTAAATACTACTCCCTTTAATTTGTGTGCTCATTCTGTTGGAAATCTACTTTTAAAACTAGAATAAGGGTTTAATGAAAACTAATTATGGATCTCTCTATTTCAAACTGTAAGGAAAGCTAAATCTATTTTCTATAAACTGTAATAAAAGAGTAAAGTGGATTTCATATCTTAACGGATGATCAAAGATCAAATCTTTATTACAATCTGAAAATAACTAATTAAAGGATGCTTAAATCATTGTCATTCTTAAAATATCAATGTTCAACTAGGTCTTAACAACCCATGCATCAAATTCATGTCAAATCATCATAAAGTTCTTGCGTGATAATGAAAATAATGATAATTCAATTTAAAATATGGAAATTTCAGCAATACACATATAAATACGAAAGTAGACATGCAATTCAACATCTAAATCTCTCAAAAACTCATAAACTTCAAAAAGTAATAAGTGGGAATAAATCCTAAACTAAAATCCATATAATTTCATATAGAATTCAACTTTAAAACTAATTTTGGGTGCAAGGATGAAAGAATTATCCTTGTTGAAACCCCACATACCTTAATTGATGGTATTGATAAAGGAGCTTGAACTTGAATTCCTATTTGTGCTCTTGAAGATAGATTCTTGAATATCTTGAAATGGGAATCTTGAACTTTGGGTTATATTGGAAAAAGAATGGTGGAATTTGGATTTCTTGGGATTAAGATTTGATGTTCTAGGGTTTCTTTGAGAGAAAGTTCATGAAAAGTGTGCATAATGTGCTTAGAATAGGCTTAATTCCTTATTTTTCATGAATTGAGGCAGGGGAAAAGACTAGATTGAACTTTGAAAATTTTTGTTTGAAATTGGAAATCCTAATTTTTGTCCCCACCGTGACGTGCCGCTATTGTGGTGGCTTACTGGAAATAGGATGATCACCATTTTAGCCTTTGGTGCGATGTGGTGTAATCACGTTGCGTCATTGGAAAAAGGACGAGTGCCATTTCCGACTCCACCGTGATGTGATGTCTGGCCCACTAGGATATCTGGCGCGATACGGTCTAATCGGGGTGAGCTATTGGAAAAGGATGAACGGGAACTATAGCTTCACCGCGATGAGGGCTAATCGTGGTGCTTCACTGGAATCGAATAATTGCAAATTTTCCCTTCACCATGACGTAGTGCTTATCGTGATGGCCTACTGCTTTCACTAAAACCGCCACAACTTCTCAACTTAGTATTAGATTAAGGAAAAATTGGTATCATTGGAAAGCTGATTCAATTATCTACAATTTGGTGGGTCTAAAGATGGAAAAATTCCACAAGCATAAAGATTTATTTATTTTTAAAGTTAACCTTTGACACACTAGGAGTTAAACTAAGCTAGGGCTAGCACAGGGTATTATAGTACATCTATCAGTTCTAGTCCAGCTAGCACTATGTATGGCAACTATATATATATACCCGATAAGGTCAGAGGTTGATTATGATGGATATGGTTATGACGATGGGATTGTAATATTGATTATGTACCTTACATTCATTCTTGTATGTGCCTTGCCTATCATTAATATTTGCCTATGTATGTCAATTAGTATGGGATGGTTGCATAGATATGGTTGATAACTATGCCTTTTGTTGCTGTATACTGATTGAAACTTTCGAACCTAGGGCAGTGAGGGTATTCATAGGCTCAGCTAGGTATTTCATTGCCCGAAATATTCAATTACTCGCACTGTTATTGATATTATTATTATCATTGTTATATCTAGTTATAACAGATTGGCCATTGATTTGGTATCGAGATTTCAAATGGATTAGAAATGGATTCGTGTTTTAAATCTTGAGTGTTTAGCATATCATCATGACCTAACCCTAAATCCCATAATCTCATGATAAGAACGAAACACATAATTCAATTCATAATTGAGAAGATTAACTTACAAAGATTGATAATAATTAGTGAATCGTAGATTAGATCACAAAGGAGAATCCCAAAATACTAATAATAATCTCTTCAAAGTATTTGCTTTTTCGAGAGAAGAAACTCCAGAGAGAAAATATCAAAATACGTCTCTTAAAACTCAAGTGCCAACCCCCACTAGAAAAACCCTAAACAATGCTTTTTATACTTCAACCTAAATAAGGAAATAAAATTAAAGTTGCAGCTTTTTCTCGGAATAGACGATGACATCCGTGACAACTTATCAGGAGTATGACAACTTATCACGAATGTCGTCAGCTCCTCTGCACTTTTGGCTTCCGCTGTCTAAGGCTGATGATGATTTTGACACCTTATAACCAACCTGACGACTTATCACAAACCCCGTCATAAAAAATGTCTTCAACTCCCAGTCTCTGTTTAAGGATGATGACATTCATGACGGCGTATCACACTTTTGACGTCATATCACCAGATGTCTCCATAGGCTTTAACTCATCCTTAAGTCTGACGACAACTGTGATAGCCTATCACAGGGCTAACGACTTATCACAAATGTCGTCAACCACACTTCTCTTCAGATTCCTCCAGATTTCAACTTCTTTGCTTCCATTCTTGTTGGTTCTTTATCCCATCAGCTTAAACTGTAAAACTAGACATAAACAAATCAAAATGATAAAAGTTGCTTAAGACTTCACAATTATTCTCGATTAAAAGTCTTAGAAAAACAGTTGATTGTCCTCAACCAACCAAAATATAACTTAGAGAATACAAAGTACATTCGGTAGTCAATTTTCTATATCATCCCAACACAATTCACCTTCTCCCAGGTCAATCATTTCAAACTCAATTGTGTATACTATTGAAAAACAACAATGCAACACAGAGGAATCAAGATATGGCATAAATTCAGCAATATCAACCATGCATGTACCAAAACCACACTATCTGAACAAGTTAACAACTAGCAACATAACGTGTGTGCCCTCATAGCAAAGAAATCCCTTTTTCACTCATATCTGAAATCACATATATACACTTAGGATAATCATGAGACTCACTCTCAGAATGAAGTTCCACTTAATGTATGTCAAATGCCATAGTCTTGCCCTTAAAATCAGTACCAAGGTTTTTAGGCACATCAGCTAGGATCACTATAGGTCTTTTTCTTGGATTGTAATGTAGGCTAGATGATGGTATGATATTCAAGGGTATTTAAAGTGGCTGTGCCTCCTTGACACTATGCTAACCTCTTAGGGTTTCACTTCTTGACCTTTTTCTCTTTCTCTCTTTTATTGATCACACATGCTCAAGGTAGTTGCTATCTTTTCAAAAACCAAATTATTTTTTTCTAATCTTTTATACATCTTTTTATTTTCTTATTCTTTTTGCACCACACCCGGATTTTTATTCTTTTCTCTTATTCTACCTTCTCCATACTTATTTTGCATCATGCACCCCTATGATAGCCACCCTCAACTTAGGATATTTGCCTAAGTCAAGGTGCACAATGTCCAAGGAAGACCAAGACTAAAACAGGTTTATTGTGAAACAAATGGGAAGGTGATAAGTGTCATGAAAAAATAGGCTATTCAGGCTCAAAATAAGGATCAAGGGATATTATGTATACAGGGAAGGTCATTTAGGTTAAAAGTGGGCTAATATCAAAATGGCCTATGATCCTATCCTAACCCCTATCCTACAACCAAGGCAAGACTAACCGGGCAAGTTCTGGATTCATACACAAAGGAAATTGAGTAAGACCTTACACACACATGGCACACAAATATATCGCACATCACTACTTATCCGGTTCGTGCAATTGTTTAGCACTGATTATCACGTTGCCAGAACTAATGCCACTAAAAGATGCACTGTGGTCACAATTAGATGCAGTTCACACAGTATTACAAATAGACACTTGGAGAGGTGGTAAAAAATCACAAAACATATTAACTGCCTCATTACTTGTATTTCTCCTAGTTAACCACACCACATCACAAAACAAAACACAATACACCTAAATATGCCGGCTCTACTAGGAACAAGACTCCGGGGAAAAGAGGCACGACAACAAAAACCCCAAGAGGACATCAACACCCACAAGTAGCCTCACCCTAAACTTAAAATCATGAAATGTCCCCAATGCATCAAACCAAAACAAGAGAGTTGGAAATATACCTGTGGAACCACGGGTGCGAAGATCTAAAGTCAACCACATAATACGAATACAAATAACAAAATACCTTAGGTTGCCTCCCAAAATGTGCCTAATTTAGTGTCGCGGCACGACTCAGTTATCTTGACTACTCAGACTTCATCAAGATACCTTGTTGATAATTATTTATGTCTCTACTTGGAGGATTTGAAACGTCAACCCAACTTTTGATCAGTACATCTTTGGGGTATATTGGGCAAATATGAGGGAATGATGAGGATTGTTCTATCATGCCACTTCGAAGACTTGAACTGCTTGCCCAATTTTGCATCGAACTTGTGTGTGGACTCATTTGGTAATGGTGAGAATCTTAAACAGCCATTAAATGGACATTGATCTTTAAGCTTCTTGGCCTTCAAGATTGAGGTTGTAGTATACCCTTTTGGAAGGACAAACTCCAAAATGTAAGAATCTTCCTCCTCATTTTCAAAATTCATCATTTGCTTGGGTAATTCAACTTTCATCACATCCACTAAGCATAAATGTTGAGAAATGGTTCGAATGAGGACTAACTTTCAATTTTGGAGTAGCATTCCTATTAGTATTTTTACCCCGAAATGGACTAGAGTCTTCACAAGAATTGTGCTTGATTTCTTTTTTTGACTCTAGTACCATCTCTTCGTCTTTGGCATCTTCATTTATACATGGTTCGGTTGGTTGGGAAATCACCGAGGGTTGCTCAACATCAAGATCATCATCAACATTTTATTCTTTCTCCTAATCTTCACACTCATCCATTATGTTAAATGATTCCACAGACAAGATATCATCTAAACATAATGTGGAAAAGTGCTTTGAATGCTTGACCTCTATATCCATATCCTCTATCATTCTTCTTTCCTCATTATTTGACCTTATGTCTTGATGTATATCACGTATGATATCATTCATTGTGTCCAAACACTCCAAAATTAGTTGAATCATAGCTTCAATGCCACTCTTTTCGGTGCTTCTTTCTTCCTGTTTTTGACCATAAGACCGATCAAAATCATAAGAAGAACTAGAATTTGGATTAGCATACCGGGGAGAGGGGGTATTTGGGAAATCACTCCAATGTCTATCTTGTCTACCACATAACGAATAATCATACTCCCGGTAGGATGGAGATGGTGCATATATCTCTCTCCGGGGAGCATATCTACAATTTTACCAAAAGTGAGGTCCATCACAATATGGACATAGATCATCAAGATAAGATTTCCAACCACCAAACTCATGTTCATTCCACGATGCCATAATAATAAGTAAACTAAAATAAAAATCTACCTAACACAAGAAACAAAACAAAACTAAAAAAAAATATTTACAAGTTTGAATTCAAGCAAGTAGGCTAAAATTCCAAACTAACTTAATACACCAAATTTCTCCCTAGCAACGGTGCCATTTTTCGATAACGCTCAACTTACATGCCAATTGAGTGCAAGGCGGTCGTCGTCAATATATTTACCCAACTTTTGGAGTCAGGGTCAAATCCACAGGGAACAATGTGAGTGGCGATTAAATTAATTTGAGACTATAGCTACAAGTTGAATTCAAACAGATGATACAAAAAGATAAAATGGGGGGTTTTTGATGATCAGAAATTAATTGTTGGTCACTTTAGTTTCAGTGTTTGTAAGTCAAGAGTTTATGAAATAACCAGAATTATGTTCACTAATGCTTTCGGTACATGACAGATGCTAAAACTGGTTCAAGATTCTCACGGTGGTTAGGATAACAAGCTATCTTTATCGATGATATGCTTAAATGTCTCTCGACCTATTTAAGCATCTAATTTCCTAATCCTCTCAAACTTAGGAAATCACTATTCACTGCCCAAATTTTACCTTAGGTTAATCAACCTTGTTACAGCTTTGATTATTAAACGAAGTATTTTCGAGTTCCTGTAGATAATTCACTTCCTACTATATATGATTTCTTTCCCAAGTAAATCAAAGTAGGTGTGTCTACTGTTTGCAACCAACAGACGTTAATTAAAATCTCAGAATTATCAAGAAATCCTAACACCTATTAAATCTTGAGTGTTTAGCACATCATCATGACCTAACCGTAGATCCTATAATTCAGGTTAATGGAGTTTAGCCACTCATGATGCAAAGATCCAGACACATAATTGAATTCATAATTGAGAAGATTAACTTACAGAGATGAATCATAATTAGTGAATCATAGATTAGATCACAAAGGAAAATCCCGAAATACTGATAATAATCTCTTCAAAGTATTTTCTTTTTCAAGCCAAGAAACTCCAGAGATAAAATATCAAAATACGTCGCTTAAAACTCAAGTGCCAACCCCCACTAGAAAAACCCTAAACAATGCTTTTTATTGTTCAACCTAAATAAGAAAATAAAATTAAAGTTGCAGCTTTTTCTCAGAATAGATGATGACATCTATGACAGCTTATCAGGAGTATGACGGCTTATCACAGATGTCGTCAGGTTCTCTGCACTTTTGGCTTCTGCTGTCTAAGGCTGACGATGACGTTGATACCTTATCACCAACTTGACAACTTATCATGAACGTCGTCACAAAAAAATGTCTACAACTCTCATTCTCTGTTTAAGGATGAGGACATTTATGATGGCATATCACACTTTTAACGTCATATCACCAGATGTTGTCACAGGCTGCTTAAGTCTGACGACAACTATGATAGCCTATCACAGTGCTGACGACTTATCACTGATGTCATCAGCCACACTTATCTTCAGATTCCTCCAGATTTTAACTTCTTTGCTTCCATTCTTGTTAGTTCTCTATCCCATCAGCTTAAACTATAAAATCAGACATAAACAAATCAAAAACGATAAAAATTTCTTAAGACTTCGCAATTATTCTTGGTTAAAGGTCTTAAATGTGTTAGCAATTTCACACACATCAAGACTCCACACTTCTACTACATGCAAGATACTCAAGCTAGTGCTACAATGACTACACATAATGCAAGTTACTACACTAAGCATGTTCAACACAATTGAAAGCTCAAGAGCGCTACTCAAAAACAACCTAGCCTCAACAATTGACTCACCTAGTTGGCAAACTATGCTTATTTCTCAATCAGGGATTTCATACAAATCACCCACATTCATCAAACATGTGCCCCTCACAGAAAGAGAGTTACCCATAATCACTCACAATAATACAATTTATAGTATGATGGGTATAAGAATCAAATTACTCTCCCTCTCTCAAAGAATTCACAAGTTATACTTAATGAACCATAAGCTTTGCCTTAGTGTAATGCTCCACTAATATTGGAATGTAAAGCTTAGGATCAGTTAGGACTTTTTCGAATTGTAATGTAGGCTAAGGGATGGGTAGGAACTATTTTGGGCAAGAATAGTGACTAACCTCTCTAAGCGCTTTAATACACTACCATGAAAATATTTTTAGCGTACATTATATCACATCCATCCACCACACATCAAACATAAACACCAATAACTATTACCTTGGGGCATTAATTTCACCATTTTCTTCTACAATTTCTCGAACTCCTTACTAAATCAATTTTTCATTAAAGCACTTAGGAGCTTTTTGGATCAAATTATAGTCTATCAAATGAGGGAATAAGCTACTTATAAAAGGTATAAAACAAGGATATCAAAGAAATACCTATATCATCTACTAAACTCACAGTCTTTATTTTGTTTCACATACACACCAGGCAAGTTCTAGATATCACATGCAATAAGGAATATACAAAATACCTCACACTCTTATGGCACATGATCAACTCAATAGGATCATAATAAAGTCCCAACCAAAAAACTGCATAATTAAAAATTAAGCCAAGTACAAGAGTCACGAACATGAGCCTATGAGTCTCAAAAGTAGCAATTCACTCAATCAATATGCTTTTACTAACAAACCCACTTGCATCATGTAATAAAAAATAGCACCAATAAGAATATCACACTTATTCCTAACCTAAAATTATTTAAATTGAGCCAAAAATTGGGAATTTCTCCACCCCATACTTAAAAATCTACTTTGTCCCCAAAGTTAATTTAAAGGTAAGAGATAGAAATACTCCCTGAGGCCAGTAGGCCAAGCTAGTAGAATTTATTTACATAAAGGAGGTCTAGGGGACCAACACTCAGTCTTTTTCATGCTCCTTAGCTCAAGTTTATGATACTCAAACTTCCCATTAACCTATAACTCAACCAAAAACAAAAACTACATGAAGTAAAAGATAAAACTAA
This sequence comes from Capsicum annuum, assembly GCF_002878395.1. NCBI lineage: Eukaryota > Viridiplantae > Streptophyta > Magnoliopsida > Solanales > Solanaceae > Capsicum > Capsicum annuum. The sequence goes on from NC_061118.1 coordinate 47,155,859, forward strand.
AAATAAAACATACCTTGCTTGGGTTGCCTCCCAAGAAGCGCCTAATTTAGTATCGCGGCTTGACCTAATCAACTTTTTCTCCACCTTAGGGATATAAATTTCACCCCCAACTTTGCATCCATTTTCTTACCTCGATCATAGGGTGGTGGTACAAAGATTAAAGAATCAAGTAATAGAATGTGCATGGTAAACCACTCGGCCTTAAAGTGAGGTGTGTTTTTATGTTGCTTATCAGGTGTAAAATCAAGAATATAGGATTCTTGTTCCTCATCTTCACACTCTTCCACTATTTTAAATGATTCTACAAACAAGATATCATCTAAACATAATGTAGAAAAGTGCTTTGAGTGAGGCCCACCAAATCCCACTTCAATATTTACACAGTCCACAATACCTTCACTTATATTCACCTTCTCAATTCCAATCTCAAAAGAAAATTGAAAGTCGAGTGGCTGCGATTCTTGTGGTGGTGGTGGTATCTCATTAACTTTCTTAGTTGTTTGTTGGGTATTTCCCACAAACATGACTGAATCAGGATTAAAAGGACACATATCTGCAGAGTGATACAAATTTCCACAAGCCACACACCAATTCGTGGTTTGCTGTGTAGCTCGTAAACAAGCAGGTCCTCTCTAAATGCTTGGATCAAAATCTGGACAAAAAGCCTCATGGTGGGATCCTCCACAATAATAATAAAAATCACCATCCCTCGAAAACCATCTATCTAAGCATGACATCTCAAGTATAGTAGGAGAAAAATATAAATAAGGGAAAATAAAAAGAAACTATAAAAAACAAAAACTATTTACAACTTAATATAAAAAAAACTAAAAATAAGATAGTTGCCCAGTTACAAGTCCCCGACAATAGCGCCAAAAAATTAACAGTGCCCAAGCACACGCGCAAGTGTACGTGGTCTTATCAAGTAGAAAAGTGGTTTCAAGAAAGCCGAAGTATCCATCTCACAGGGACTTGCATTCGCCGCCTATCCAATTCTAGTTCAACAATTCAGAAAAAGTAAATAAAGAGGTTTAAGAATTGTAAACTAAAAGTAAACTAAACTAATGCAAAAAAGTAATGACTTAGGATAATAATGGAAAGAAGCCCAGGGTTAAGGCTTACAAACTATCATACTATGTTATTGAACATTGTTCGTTAGATTGCTTATCTTGGTTGTTGATTCATAGGGTTAATCGCATGATTATGGTTTCCCAACCTCTAATTCTTTTCCTAAGTTGGACCTTACACCTACATCGTTAAGCGGGGATGTAATAGTTTAATAAGTTCTTTACAAATATCATACTACATATGAATCAAATAAGGCATCTAAGTACATCCTTATCCTAGATACTAATTCAAAATTCTTATTTTATCAAGCAACAAGAACCAAACTTTGTTTTTCCCATAGTCTCTCTCCCTATTCTCTCTCCCAAGATCACAAGATTGACAATTGATGTATTCTAAGGGTAGATAATCCTTAAAGTAGTTAAAACAAGAATAAATAAGCAACCAATAATGATAAGAAAATCAACAAACTTAATTCAAAATAAAAGTAATCATGATCGTGGACTTAACCACAGATAGGTTGTATTAGCCTTTAATGGAAATATTCATCATCCAATCCCTTAGATTGATGATACAAACCATGAAAGAAGTTAAAATTAAGAGATATAAACCCTAAAATAAGTGTTGAGAAGCGCCACAACTAGTCCAAGACATCCAAAAGGTATTAAAAACATTTATAAAGTTTTATTTATAGCAATACAGTAAGCTCAAGCTGTGTTGGCCAAGGAATCAATGTGCAGTCTAGGGGTGAAATGGACCATGCGTCGCACGTTATATTCCATAGAAATGGAGCACGCGACGCATGCATATCATATGTACAAACTATTTTGGGTCCCTTATGAGTCTATTGATGTGCAGGACGTGCCTGGAACCCTTCTCACTCACTCTCACTCTCCCAAAACATTTTAGGTGTCCAAATTTGCGTCAAGCTGTGTTTTGTGCTTTCGTGATCCATTCCAAGCCTTTCTGAGTTATTTTCACTTGATTTTGAGCTTGTAAGTCCTTCATATATCATCATATTCAATTCAGAAAGCATCCTACAGCGTTAAGCACAACAATATAGAGCTCAAAATAACACAACATCTGAGATGCAGAACTAGTCACTTTGATATCTAACTTATTGTTTTGACTCTAGTCTTGATTTAATTAACCCTTGAGTATTGCCAACAAGTTTTTTCACATATAAATACACAATAACAACCTTAGGAACTCATTAAACACGTTAGAACCCAATACGATAGACTATACAAACACCTAGCACAAGCTAGTCGCACTAGTTTTCTCAATTGACTTCTAAATGATTAATTTGAATCAAAACTTGTGTGGAAACACTATTAAACTTTGTAAACACACACATGGACACTTATATGCGCATTTATATCATTATCACCACATGAAAAACATGAATAATCCTCAAAACAAGGCTAAAAGGCTAGAATAGCAACGCAATAATGCATAAATTTACCCAACATCAGTACTATAGAGAGGTTATGAGAATATTGAGACTTGGAATCCATGTGAGCCTTCATGAGCGGTTGATTGATTACCATGGTTCCTCTAGAATACCCCTTTGTCCAAATCACTTGAATGACCAAGTAGTTCTTACTTTTTGGGGTTATACAACCTTGATTGATCATTTTGATTCTTGGTTATATCAAAAGTGTGTGCTACTTTGGCATGATGTTTTGAATGATTGTGCTAACCCTAACCTCATACCATGGGGAAAGTATGTTTGCTTGTGTCTCCTATTATTTTACAATATTTGGATTCAAGGTCGAATTCTTTTTAAGAAGGGGAGGATGATACGATTCAATGGGTCCTTAGAGTTAGATTACATCTTTCAAGGCCAATGCAAAGAGGTCCACACCATGATCAATCCTAGAGCTAAAGGATCCATTCGGTGCACTTCTTTTAGACCCCTAAGCCTACAGTGTCATGTATGGATTATTGCTTGGAGGTCTTGAAGTATGCTTTGATGAGCCTATGTGGGTTATTTTCTAAATAGCCATTTTTGGGCTATTTCTTGTAATAGGCTATGTTAGGTAAAGGCAACACTATAAATATGTACCTTAACCATATCATTTCCAACTTTTGATGATATTTGAATGATTGCTCTTATGAGTGAATTACAAGCTTGGATTAGCTTGTGTTGACAACTTTTATTTCCCTTGACGTCTACGTAAGAAATTGGTGTTTGATTCTATCCGATTTAAGGGTCTTCAAGTTTGATACACTCATTGGTTCTTATCTCCTTGTAGTTTCTTATGTCAATTTATCTATCTTTATTTCTCATAATGTTGCGGTTCTTAGATTCCTTAGGTAGACTTCTATCTTTCGTAGATTGATCTGCACTAAATAACCTCATTCTCTATGTCTTCTTATGTAACAATTATTTATTTTGTTATGCATAAATCTTCTACTGAAATTTCCATATTAAAATTCTTCCCCATTTTGATTTTACAAATTTTAGGTTAAGCTAGTTTCATATGAAATTAGAGTAAGGTTTTGTTTAGGAAATTCAAAAATGATTTGGGCAAATTTGGGGATGTTTCATTTAATTTCTAGTAATCGAATATGATAAAAAATCCATAAAAATTTACAAAATCGAATTTGGGTGAGTAGAACTCCCGAAATTGATCTAGCATAAAAGATATTTTTTTTTGAAATATTTCAAATTTAAGGTGTGTTGTAAGAAGTGAATTTTTGGATATTCTGTCTCGTTGATGCTGCTATAGCAGTTGCATTGACATGAACCACCCTGGGGCCTTGTCGTAATTGGCATCCCAAGTCTGACCAAGATGAGAGACCACCCCCATTACCTAACCCAATCTCCAGCCGCCTGCCCTGAGCTTGCTAATTCTAAGCATGAAACATAATAGTGTAACAGCTTACACAAATACCATGGGAATAGATCACAAACCTGGCCAACCAAACCGAGTTCAACCATCCCATAACCATAATCCAACCATACCAAACCATACCAAACATGGCCATAAACTAGGCCATGACCAAAGACGTTCCAAAACATAATATAATTAATCCCAAAATAAAATAAAATAGAATAACTAACAATATCATCCAATGAACTCAGCTCATCGGCATATTCCAATGCCAAGGCCGACACCAATACTGATCCCGTCCATACCAACCCATAGAAGTACCACAAAGCCTCTATCCAAAAGAGTAATGAAATCCAGTTAGGACCTGCCCCTAACCATAGCAAGAACCAATATTCAACTGAAACCAAAATGTCTAGAAATATCCACAACATGAAATGATGCCTTTCAAAATGATGAAAGATCACCATTTCATTCCAAATGTTGTCCCCAAGTCAATCACTATATAAGAGGAGTAGAACGGTTGGTTTCTGCATAGCGTGGGTATATAGCCGCCAATAGACGGTATTAGCGAGTGACTGCTAGCATGATCTCAGGATAAGGATAAAATAATGCCATTTATAAAACCAAGTAAAGCCATCCATAACGCATACAACCATACATGTATATATAACCATGCTGGGAAAAGGGATCGGGTTTAGCATGCCTTTAAAACCTTTACCCACGCTGTGTAGCTTTGTCATCCTAAACCACCCACGGGCTATATAAGTTCAGCTTCATCTGCTGAAAAGGCCCTAGTGCTTGTAGCCACACGAATAGGGAAGTGTCTCAGGGGATGACTAGTGCATCCCCAAAATAAAGTGTAACATCATGCACACGGTCACCAAGACCAACCTCATATTGGCAAATATAAGTTTCTAGTTTTGGTCCCCCCCAGGACCTCCATCTTTCACGGCTTTGCTACATACCCCTCCATTATATCCCAATTAAAACCAATTTCCATATAACAAAACCATTATCCATTTATTAACCAAGGCCAATTACATGGGTATCGCCATACCAACCCTTACTTGTAAGTATCATCTATAGCCAACCATTTATAGGTTTAAGGGGACTTTCAAGTGCCCTTTCATTTACCATATTAAACCACTTGGGAGACTACCCTGTTCCCCACAAGCATAATCAATTAGTCGTTAGCCTTTCCAACCCATTTAAACCATGCATAATCCTTTACCAAGTTTAAAACATACAAAAGTTCCATTAAAAGAAGTCAATGCAATAAGCATATCTTTATAAGCATTTTATCAAACACATCGAGGGAATAATATGACCAAAACCAATTCCAATTACTAATAAACTATTCCCATTCAATCCAAGTATCCAAAGCCACCATTAATGCATATAAAAGAAGAACTAAAACTAGAGAAAACCATAAACAAACAATTAACATCAAAACCCCCAAATCATATTTGAAAGCCAAAGTCATGCAATAGTAGAACCATGAAAACATTCATATGAACCATGCTTTTAATTAAATTAATAATGAGGAAAGAGAAACATGCCTTAAGAAAAGATGATGATGGAAAGAAATCATCAAGAAAAGCCCAAAATTGATCCCTTAGTTGAAACCCTAGCTTTCCTTTCCAAAAAGCTCTTAAAAGAGTCATGAAGTATTTAGGAAGAGTTTCTAACTGTTAATGAATATAATATTAGGGTAAATATCCTCCCAAGTAGGTTAGAAGTCATGGAGCCTTATTAGGATAAGTAGGAAAATGTCCATAATACTCCCACTTAAGTTTCACAAAAATCCTATTGCAGGGATATGACAGACCCTCACAAGTCGTACCCTCCCAATATGATTAGTATCAACCACTCGTATCCTAAAACTCCACCATTGGACCAAACACTGTCAAGTATATGAATTATCCAACCAAGTTGTAACCACAACATACGATCTGTATCCATGACCCGTATCCATGGCATAGTAAAATACCTGGGGAATTGAACACTGTTTACCATACGTGTCCCTAGTAGGATTCGTACCCTGGCTTACGGCTCATCGTGAGCCACTTGTAATCAAATCCAACCTATGTAACCAAGTCTAAGATTAAGTTAAGGAACCAAAAAAATCATAACCACCAATATAACTCATACCCCTAAGTTGTATCCATTCCAGTAACCAAAATCCATCTCACCAACCAACACTGGTCAGTATACGACCGGGCCATACCATCCATACCCAACATACGGCTCATACCCATGCATCATATTGGGTCTAGAGATCAAAATTCCAAGAAATTTTGTAAGGTACAGAAACTAGGTCATTTCAATCTCCCCTACTAGGAACATTCATCCCCGAATGACAGATAAGGTAGGGGTAACCACACGCTAGAGTCATTTGCATTATGTTATCAAACATATTCCCAGCTAATAACAAAGTTAGAAAATAAGGAGGCAAAGATATTAATATATCCTTTAAACAACTTTGAAAACAAAGATGTGTTAAAGACACATACCTCTGCACGAATCCAAAACGCATAAAACAAATGCAGATATTTGAACTTTATGTCCTCTTCCTCTTACAAAGTAGAATCTTCCACCTTATGGTTCCACCAAAGGACCTTAACCAAATCCACGTCCTTGGTCTACAATCGATGAACCAACCTATCAAAGATCTCACCTAGGACATCTTAATAAGACAAGGAATCCATGAGATCCAATCCTTCCAAAGGAACAACCAAAGAAGGATCACCAATGCACTTTCTCGTCATTGAAACATGAAAGACCGAATGAACCAAGTTCAAGATAGAAGCCAACTACAACTCATAAGTAACATTACCACCTTTCGACAAAATCTCATAGGGACCAATATACGGGGGATGAGCTTCCCCTTCATACCAAACTGCACCACTCCCTTCATGGGGGATACCTTGAGGAAAACCTTAATCCTAACCTCAAACTTTAAGTCTCTACACCCAACATCTGCATAGGAATTTTGGCAACTTTAGGCAGCCTTAAGCCTATCCCAAATCACCTCCACCTTCTCCATAGCTTGGTAAACTAAGTCGGGACCAAACATATCTACCTTACTAAGCTCAAACCAACCAAGAGGACACCTACACCTCCTACCATACAATGCCTCAAAAGGGGCCATACCAATACTAGAATGATAGCTATTATTGTAAGCAAACTCCACCAAAGAAAGATGCTTAACTCAATTGCCATCATAGTCAATCACACAAGCCCGAAGCATATCCTCTAATGTCTGAATAGTTCTCTCCACGTGCCCATCAATCTGAGGATAAAAACCAGTACTCAAACTAACTTTAGTCCCCAACTATCTCTAAAATATTGCTAGAAGTGAGATGTAAACTACGTGCTACGATAAAAAATAATAAAAATAGGCACCCCATGCAACTTCACAATCTCCTGAAGATACAACTTTGCATAATCCTCTATCGAGAAAGTAGTCCACACAGGCATAAAGTGCACAGACTTTGTTATCCTATCTATGATGAGCCAAATCAAATCATATTAACTCCAAGACCAAGGAAGACCGGTAACAAAGTCTATATTAGTCACTTCTCACTTCTATTCAGGAAAATCAATTTCATGATACAAACCTTCCGGTATCATGTGCTCAACCTTAACCTTTTGACACACCATGCATTTGGCTAAAAAATCAGCCACATCTCTCTTTATACCATTTCACCAATGGATCTCCTTGAGATCATGATATATCTTAGTTGAGATGGAATGGAAAACATAACACGAATCATGCGCCTCAAATAAAACCCTTTGTTGCAGCCCGTTGACATCAGGAACACACAACCTCTTTTGGTACCGTAAAGTACCATCACCACCAATAGCAAACACCACTACCTTTTGTCCACCAGCATCACTCTTGATTTTCATCAAGATAGGATCCAACACTTTCTTCTCTTTAAACTCGGCACCAAGAGATGATCAAACTAGTTGTTGTACCACCACACCACCATCCTTGTAGTCCAAGAGATGAACTCAAAGATTAGCCAAACGATGAATATCCTTCACCAATTCCTGCTTTCCTTCCTCCACATAAGCCAAACTCCCTATTGACAACTTACTAAGAGCATCCGCAACCATATATTACCCTAACCTGGTTGATAGTAAAGACTCAGATCATAATCCTTAAGAAGCTCAAGCCATCTCCTCTACCTGATATTAAGCTCTTTTTGAGCAAAAAAATATTGTAGACTCTAATGGTCAGAAAAGATATCCATGTGGACACCATATAAATAATGCCGCCATGTTTTCAAAGAAAATAGAACCGCCAATAGCTCCAAATCATGAGTAGGATAATTACTCTCAAGTAACTTCTACTGCATAAAAGCATAGGCAATCACCTTCTTATGTTGCATCAACACACAAACAAGACCTACCTGAGATGTATCACAATAAACCACGAACCCATCATTGCCTTCTGGCAAAGTCAAAATTGGAGCCAAATTTAACTTATCCTTAAACTTCTCAAAACTCCCTTCATAAGCATCTGACCAAGAAAACTTAACCTTCTTCTGAGTTAATTAGTCAAAGAAGCAGCTATCGATGAAAAGCTTCTACAAACCACCAATAATACCCGGCTAAACCCAAAAAACTTCGAATATCAGATAGAGTCATAGGTCTAGGCCACTTTTTCACCACAACAACCTTTTGTGGATCTACTATTATCCCTTCACTAGAAATAATATGACCCAAGAAAATCACAGTGCTCAGCCAAATCTTACACTTAAAGAACTTGGGATACAACTGTTGTTTTTTTAAGGTCTACAACACCACACTAAGGTGATTAGCATGATCTACCTCACGCTTTGAATAAACCAGAATGTCATTAATAAACAAAATAATGAAGAGATCTAAATACTACCTTAATACCCTATTCATCAGATCCATAAATACTATCGGAGTATTAGTCTACCCAAATTACATCACCAAAAACTCAAAGTGCACATACCAAGTATGAAAAGTTATCTTAGGGATATCCACTTTCGTAATCTTTAGCTGATGATACCCCGACTGAATATATATCTTAGAAAAAAACTTGGCACCTTGAAATTGGTCAAATAGATCATCTATCATAGGAAGAGGATACTTGTTTTTAACCGTCACCTTGTTCAACTGCCTATAGTCAATGCACATCCGAAGGGAACCATTCTTCTTGCGCACAAACAACACCGGTGCACCCCAAGGAGATACACTAGGATGAATAAACCCTTTATTTAGAATATCCTTAAGTTGCTCCTTGAGTTCCCTCAACTCAGCTGGAGTCATTCTATATGAAAGAATGGAAATTGGATGTGTGTTCGGAATTAGATCAATACCAAACTCTATTTCCCTATATGGAGGAACACCAGGAAGATTATTTGGAAAGATCTCTGGAAACTCATTAACCACTGGAACTAACTAAAAAAGGACCTTCCAAGTTATAATCTTTAACCCGGGCAAAGAGATAAAGACAACCTTTAGAGATTATCATCTGAGCTCTAAGATAAGATATAAACCTCCCCTTAGGAGCTAAGAAAACACCCTCTCATTCTATAACAAGTTGACCAAGGAACCTAAAGATAACCCTATGGTTTTGATAATCCAAAGATGCATAACAAGAGTGTAACCAATCCATACCTAAAATAACATCAAAATCTACCATATCCAACTCAAACTGATCCACCAAGGTCTTATTTCCACCAACAGATACCACACATCCCCTATAGACTCTCTTAGCAATAATTGAGTCACCTACTGGGGTAGAATAGAAAAAGGATCCAAAATAACTTTTAGATCAAAACCAAAAGATATAGCCATATAAGGAGTCACATAAGAGAGAGTAGACCCCAGGTCAAACAAATAATATACGTCATAAGAATAAACTGTAACTTACCAATAAATACATCAGGTGATACTTTGGATTCCAATCGAGATGCCAAAACATACAACTTATTTTGAACAATACTAAAGATAGGAGAAGTAACAAAAGAAGATGCCATACTACCAAGTTTAGGAAGAGAAGATGAAGCCACAAGAATTTTATTCTCTCCCATAGAAACCTTCTTAATCGAACAATCCCTAAGATGATGGCCTGCCTGGACACACTTAAGGCAATTGTCCTTTCCTTCATAACAATAACCTCGATGAGGATGAATAAAGAACTGAAAAGGAGGACATGAAAAAACTAACTGACCTTTAGTTACCTTAGATTGGGCATCCTGCACTTATGAATTATCACCAATATGATGACGCCTATTGCCCGACTGATAAAGAACACTAGCAGAAGAGTAGAAACTAAACCTCCCCCACTTATTCTTCCATTTTCCACCATCTCTACCATTTTAAGACTGACCACTTCTTTTATCAAAAAACATGTTCCTCTTTCCATACCTATCTCTGAACTCCACTTTCTTCTTCTTCCTACTCTCCACCTGTTGTATATGAACAATCAACCTAGAGATATTTATATCTTTAATCAGTAAGGTAGTCTTGCTCTCCAAAATTAGATCTCGATTCAACCTAGAAGAAAACTTTCTCATTCTTGCCCGTATGTCAGCCTCTAAATAAGGAGAATACCTTTACAATTGATGAAACTTCAAGGCATATTCCTTGATAGAGATTCTCCCCTACTTGATGTTTACAAAATCCTCCATCTTTACTTCCCTCAACTCTTGGGAAAGAAATGATCCAAAAAAGCACTAGAGAAGGCATCCCATAAGTATGACCCTTCCACATCTCCTCTATCCCTATCCCACTCTTCATACCATTAATACATAATATCTTTGAGCTAATAAGCTGCAAAGTTCACCCCTCCTTATTGGTAGCCTACATCACCCAAAATTTCTTTTCCATCTCATCCAAGAAGCCTTATGGATCTTTCTCCACCTTCACTCAAAAAAAAAGTGGGAGGACCCATCTTTATAAATTGGCCAACCCTTGTGGCCTCAATAGATAAAGCACCAGATACATTCCGCTAGCATGAGCAACAACCAACTTAGCAATAGTATAAATAGACTGACAAAATTCTACATTAGTCACCTCACCATGAGGAGGACTAGTAGCAACCGATGGAACTCCCAAACTAGTATAGGATTGTGAGATCGATAATGAATACAAAAGTACGATCCACCTCTTCAGCATTACCCTTAAATAGGATAGAAGAATTTTCTTGTGTTCTATATCTATGATCAATATCGATCCTGCCCATACCAACCTATAGAAGTACCACAAAACCTTTATCTAAAAGAGTAATAAAATTCAGTTGTGACATACCCCCAACCATAGCAAGAACCAATATCTAGAATGAAACTAAAATGTCGAGAATTGTCCATAACATTAAATGATGCCTTCCAAAAGGATATAAGTCCACCACTTCTGTCTAAATGTTGTTTCTGAGTCAATCACTTTGCAGGAGGAGTAGAACGGTCGGTTCCTACATAGAATGGATATACAGCAGCCAATGTATAGGGTTAGTGAGTGACCGCTAACATGATCTTAGGAAAAGGATAAAATAATGTCATTTATAAAACCAAGTAAAATCATCCATAATGCATAAAACCATACATATATATATATATATATCCATGCCGGGAAAAGGGACTAAGTTTAGCATGCCTTAAAAACCTTTACTGGGCTATGTAGCTTTGTTGTTCTAAACAACCCATGGGGTATATGGGTTCAAATCCCCCTGCTGAAAGGGCCCCAATGTGTGTAGCCACACGACTAGGAAAGCATCCCATAGGATAACTAGTACTTCCCCAAAATAAATTGTGACATCATGCATATGATCACCAAGACCAACCTCATATTGGCAAATATGAGTTTTCAATTTTGGTCCCCCAAGACCTCCACCTTTTATGGCTTTGCTGTATACCCCACCATTATATCACAATTAAAACTAATTTTTAAATATCCAAAATGTTATCTATTTATTAACCAAGGTCATTGATATTGGTATCGTCATACCAACTCTTACTTGCAAGTATCATCCATAGGAAACCATTTTTAGGTTTAAGGGCGCTTTCAAGTGCCCTTTTATTTGCCATATTAAACAACTTGAGAGACTTCCATGTTCCCCACAAGCATAAATAATTAACCTTTAGCCTTTCTAAACTATTTAAACCACGCATAATTTCTTTACCAAGTTTACAACATACAAGAGTTCCATTAAAAAAAATTAATACAATGAACATATCATTATAAGCATTTTATCAAACACATTGATGGCATAATATAACACCCCAAAATCTGATCCCGAGACATCACACGATACTCAAGACTACCAGTAGCCTTAAGCTAACCCTGTCTACATACTACTGAGTCTAAATCTTATAATAATGGAAATATAGATGTAAAAGTCATGCTAAAATATGGAAACTATTTGTAATATCTTGGAATAATTCTAAACAAAACATCTAAAACAAAAAAATTGAATAATCTACATCAAAACTAGTAGTCTGAGAAGCCTCTACTACTAATACTACAGAGTCACTAGGACATACCCCTAGCTAACTCGAGCTGTCTGAAAGGAAGCGCTATAACTCCTAAATAGATAAACTTAAAAATCTGAAATGAATAAGTCCTCAAACTATGAGGACTCACCAACTGTTGGATGTAGATGGAGATGCTCAAATGAATTACACTGCTTACACTGAGCACCCATACCTACATTATGAGACAATATAGCACATAAACCTATAAATGGATCAGTACTTTGAGGATGTACTGAGTATATGGGGGTGATATGTATAAGTAAAATAACATCTCATAATCATCATTTATAAAATAATGAATGCTAAATGTAAATGACTCACATGAGCTGGAATATCTAAAATACTAAAATGTGTAGCAATAAGAAGCAAAACGTACTTTATAAATCTTATGAGCCATAACGTTTAGTTACAAAAGTTGTATTAAATCTCTATCTCAAAATCATACTATCCATGTGTAAAAGAGCTCACTCTAAATCTGAAATCTGAAATCTGAAACTAAAATATTAAGCCATTATCTTTCTGTAATGCATATTTTAACTAAAACTCTGAGTCTTTACACTTAGGTTTATAAAAGCATATCTTTCACTCTTTTACTTTGATTAGCAGGGTTTTAAACATATATTTTAATCTGTAGGGAGGTTCTCTTAAATGATATAAACCATGTGAGCTAACATGGAGTCCAACGTCTCATCCTCCTAAGGAAGAAACCTCACATTGGGGAGAGATGTCATACTCTTGCCAGGGAGTATAACCTGAACTAAGTGATCATATCTGTAACTATCATCAATATAGAAGTGGGAATAATATGATAATCTGTACCTACATTGGCTACGTAGTTCCATGTAAGTAGGATGCGCTAAACCAATACTTCCCGCTCGGTGCTAAATACTACTCCCTTTTTATTTGCTACGCTCTTTCTATTGGAAATCCTCTTTAAAACTAGCATAAGGGTTTATCTAAAACCAATTATGTACTAATCTGATAAAATCTGTAATAATCTAAAAAGTGCATTGTAGAACTATATGAGTATCAAAAGATCAAAATCTTTATTGTAAATCTGGTATAATCAGTTCATAAGGTGCTTAAAGCATCATTTTTCTCAAAATCTCAACATATAAACTTAGGGCTTAAAACCCATGTATCAAACTCATGTCAAATATCATAATAATCATGCTTGATAATGAAAACAATGATAATTCATCTCAAAATCTAGAAATTACTGCAATAGGCATGAAAATATGAAAATAAACATGCAATTCAACTTATAATTCACTTGAAATATCACAATTTTTTAAATGGCAACATTGGGTATGAAGCCTAATTTAAAATTCATGAAAAATTATATAAAATCATATAACTTTGAAATTGAAACAAGTTTTAGGCATAAGGATGAAAGAAGATCCTAGTTCATAAACCATGCATACCTTGTTGGATGATTAGATGAAGAAACCTTGAATTTGGATTCCTATTAAGTTATGGATGATGGGTTCTTGATTACCTTTCCTCGGGATCCCTCAATTTTAAGCTTCCTTGGAGAATCTATAGAGAACTTGGATTTCTTGGAGAAGGAGCTTTGATGGTCTAGGATTTTCTTTTGAGAAAGAATGGATAAAATAAGCATAAAATACCTTAGGATATGTTAACTCTTGTGTTTTAGATAGATTGGGGGTTGGAGATTTACAAAAATAACCCCTTTAAAATTTATAATAGAACTGGAAAATATATATTTTCCCAATCTGGGTGGCCACCGTATAGCGCCACTATCACGGTGGCCCACTATAAATCGATGAATGGAAAATAGGCAGACTCCACGACGCAGAGACATCGCGGTACCCCTTTGGAATACCATTTTGGCACATGGCGCGACGCACCATTATCGCGCTGGACATTTGGAAATTGTCAAATGGGAGTTGACCCTCTCTGCGATACGCCAATATTACAGAGGGCCACTGGAATGGGATAATTCGGATTTGACACTGCTCTGTGGTGCGCTAAGGGTCTAAATACCAATGTTTTAAGACTAGGACTTAAAATAGCCATAACTTTTTACCCGATTATCGAATTTATACGACTATTATATTGTTGGAAAGCTAATTCAATTTCCTACGAAATGGAAAGTCTAAATCTAAGGAATTCCATGCCAAATAAATTGTATTTGTTTTTGAAGCTATACCTTAACACTCTAGGGATGAATTTAATCAAGGAAAAATTGTGGGGTATTACAATATCTCCCCCTTGGAAACATTCATCCTCGAATGTGGCTAGTTAAGCTGAAATTTCTGAGGAATCTGAGAATATAAGATAGAATGAACAACTAAAATAAACTCTAAGTCTAAATCTAAATCATTCTGAACTTCTGAGTAAGCTATGAGTGCATGATCTTACATGAGGACAACTATATAGCTTAATGTATGATTAGAAAATAACTTAATTAAGGAAGAGTATTACATTTGGCTACATCTGAGTTTAAGGAGAAAAGGTGAGGGTATTTGGCTCGCATATCCGCTTCTTCTTCCCAAGAGGTGCCCTCAACAGACTGATTCCACCAAATAGCTTTAACCAAGGTAACTACTTTGTTACTTAGTCTACGGATTTGATAATCTAATACCTTAACTGGAAGCTTTAAGTAAGAAAGACTATTCTGAACATCTGAGCTTTCTAAAGGAATTACTGCAGTGGAGTCACTGATACTCTTATTAAGCATAGAGGCGTGAAACACAGGATGAACAACTAACTAATCTGCGGTCAAATCAAGCTAAAAAGCCACTTTTCCAACACGACTCACAATTCTGAAAGGGCCAACATATCATGGACTAAGCTTTCCCTTCTTGCAAAATCTCTTCACCCCTCTTATGGGTGAAATCTTCAGATACACTAAATCACCAACCTTAAGCTTGAGGTCCCTTCTTCTCAAATCTGCATAGGATTTTTGACAACTCTGGGCTGTTTTTAGTCTTTCCCTAATCAACTTCACTTTCTCCATAACTGTATACACTACATCGAGCCCTAGAAAAGCTGCCTCACCCACCTAAAACCAACCTATGTGTGACCTACATCTCCTCCCATAAAGAGCTTCAAATGAAGCCATTTGAATGCTAGCATGAAAACTATTATTATAAGCAAACTCAATCAACGACAAATGATCATCCCAACTACCCTTGAAATCAAGAGCACATGCCCTCAATATATCTTCTAGAGTTTGAATGGTCCTCTCTGCTTGACTATCTGTCTGAGGTTAGAAAGCTGAACTAAGATGGACTTGGGTACCAAGAATATTCTGAAAATCTCTCCAAAACTGGGAAGTAAACTGAGTACCCCTATCTGAAATTGTAGACAAAGGAACTCCATGAAATCTTACTAACTTTCAAATATTCAACTTAGCATAATCATCAGTTGTATAAGACATATGAACTGGCAAGAAATGCACTGACTTAGTAAATCTGTCTACAATAACCCAAATTGAATCATAACGATGATGCGAATGGGGTAAACCAGTCACAAAATCCATATTCACCTCTTTCTACTTCCAAGTGGGGATACTAAAATCTTGCAACGTACCACCATGTCTTTAGTGCTCTACCTCAAACTATTGATAAGTTGCACACTTGGCTATAAACTCTACTATATCTCTCTTCATACCACTCCACCAATAGATTTCCCGCAAGTTGTCGTACATCTTGGTAGCACCCGAATAAATATAATATAACGTGTACTATGTGCTTCCTCATAACCTGCTATCTGAAATCATCAACATAAGGCATACATAATCTACTTTGGTATCTCAACAGACCATCTCCCCCTTAGGAGAAAACTTCCACCTTTTGTTCTTTAACTGACTCCTTCAGTTTGACTAAACTAGGATCCTTATCTTGTTTCTCTTTTACTTTCGAAACTAAGGAAGATTCGAAACTACTCTGAACCCAAACATTTCCTTCGGTGAAATCAACTAATCTAACACTCAAACTAGCTAATCGATGTACTTCTCAAGCTAACTCGTTTTTATCATTCTCCACATGAGCACCACTGCCCATAGATAACCTACTAAGAGCATTTGCCACTATATTGGCCTTGCCCGGATGGTACAACTCACTCATGTCATAATCTTTCAACAACTCCAACCACCTTATCTAACGAAGATTTAACTCCCTCTAAGTAAACACATACTACAAACTTTTGTGTTCTGTGAACACATGAACATGCACACCATACAGATAATGTCTCCTGATTTTCAAAGCAAACACCACCGCAGCTAATTCAACATCATGGGTTGGGTAATTTTTTTCATGAGGCTTCAACTGTATAGAGGCATAGGCTAGGACCTTACCTCTATACACCAACACATAACCTAAACCAACTCTAAAGGCATCACAATAAACAACAAAGCCATTTGTACCATCAGGTAATGCTAGAACTAGAGCTAAAGTACGTTGAATTTTCAACTCCTGAAAACTCTTCTCGCAGGAATCTGACCACAAGGGCTTAACTTTCTTTTAGGTAAATCTAGACATAGGAGACGTGATAGAAGAGAAAACTTTAACAAAATGATGGTAATAACCAGCTAGACCCAAGAAACTCCTAATATCTGACGGACAGATAGGTGTAGGCTAATTCCTTACAACTTCTGCCATTTGGGGATCGACTCTAATGCTATCGGTAGAGACAATATGACCGACAAAGGCTGCTGATCTTAGCTAAAATTCACATTTGCTGAATTTGGCAAACAATTGATGGTCTCTAAGAGTTTGCAAGACAACTTTAAGATGATCTAAATGGTCGTCCCCACTACGGGAGTATACAAGGATATCATCAATGAATACTATAACAAACGTGTCTAGATACTATTTGAATACTCAATTCATATGGTCCATGAAAGCTGATGGGGCATTGGTTATCCCAAAGGACATGACTAGAAACTTAAAATGACCATAACGGGTTCTAAAGGCTGTCTTTGGAATATCTCATTCCCTTACTTTAAGCTGATGATAGCTAGATCTAAGGTCTATATTTGAGAAATAACTTGCACCTTGGAGTTGATCAAATAAGACATCAATTCTCGGAAGGGGCTATTTATTCTTAACTTTAACCTTATTCAGCTGATGATAGTCAATGAAAATTTGCAAAAAACCATCTTTCTTTCACACAAATAAGACGAGAGCGCCCCATGAAAAAATGCTAGGCCTTATGAAACCTTTATCTAGAAGATCTTTGAGTTGCTCCTTCAACTTCTTAAGCTTTGTGGGAGCCATACGATAAGGAAGAATAGAAATAGGCTGAGTATCGGGAAGAAGGTCAATACCAAATTCTATTTCCCTATCGGGAGGTACCCCTAGGAGATCTTCTAGAAAGACATTAGGAAACTCATTAACCACTCAGACGGACTAAAGTGTTGGAGTCTCAGACCTTATGTCTTTAACTCGAACTAGATGATAAATGCAATCTTTGGATATCAACTTTCTGGCCTTAAGGTAAGATATCGAATGACTCTTGGGAGACACTGAATTACCTGAACACTCAAAAACTGGCTCATATGGGAACAAAAATTTCACCACACGGGTGCGACAGTCTATAGAAGCATAACAAGAATGGAGCCAATCCATACCAAGGATAAGATCAAATTCAACCATATCTTACTCTATTAAGTCTGCTAACCTGACTTTATGGAGGACAGTGATAGGAAACTTCTAATAAATTCATTTGGCAACAACTGAATCACCTACTAGGGTAGAAACCAAAAAAGGCTTAGGGATTTTTTTAGAACATATCTCAAATTTTACTACAACTAATGTGGTCACATAAGAGAAACTTGACCCAGGGTCTAACAACACATAAACATCAAGATGAAAGATACAGAGCATACCTATAACCAGATCTAGTTGATCTTCCTACTCCTAGCGGGATGGTAAAGCATAGAACCGATTCTGGCGCTGACCGCCGCCAGTACTAGATGATGCACCCTGACGAAGGTTGGGCAACCTAAAGGAGCTGGTACACTAGTACCCTGAGTCTGGGGACGAACATATCTATTTTCCTGCTTAGCATGCAGATAATATCTAATGTTGTGACCCAACTTACCACATCCAAAACAACATTTCTGACCAGCCAAACACTCACCAGGATGATTCTTACCACACTTAGTACACATAGGATAATTAGGCCTACAACCCACACTACTCTGGGATCAGGATATAGAAGACTTACCTTACTGTTCTTACCTATTTCTATGTGCAGGAGCATTGGCTGAAGAACGTGTAGGCATAGATGAATGATTCTAAAACTACGAATGACTTCCTTGTCCAGACCTATTCTGGCCATGACCAAACTGCCCTGTTCTAGCCCTCTTATTCGCTCTCTCTCTTTCCTTTCCCTTTTCTACCTCAATCTACTAAGTGTGCATCATCAATATAGAAAGATCTATGTCTCTAATAATCACAGCAGTGTTGCACTCCTTAACTACCAATCCATACACACCAGTCACAAACTTACTCATGCTTGACCTAGGATAAGCTATCTGATCAAAGGAATACTAAGACAACTGATTGAACTTGAGGCAATACTCTTTCACTGCCACTGAGCCCTACCTCAGGTTTATGAACTATTCTATCTTAGCTTCCCTATAATACCTCATAAAATCCTAAAGCTCAATTCAATCCTTTAAGCGTGTTAAGGGGTCCCAGACTTAGAAAGTTCTAGCTAGGTTCCCAGACTTAGCCTATTATTGGCTTTCAAAAGTTTTTAATCTTATTTCACCACCTTAATGTCCTTTAATATTCCATATTTTTATTAATTAATGATCAGGAAGGTCAATAGGTATTCCCAAACAAGTTTTAGATTTTTCGAAACATGTTTAGATCATGTTTGGAATCCCAAAATTAGTAGACCAATGCGATCATGGCGCGCTGCATCGCCAATTGTGTTGGTCAACATTTGTGCAGGCTGTCAGAGCCAAAAATTCTGAGGCTCAACATGATCATGGCATGACACATCGTGTATAATGTCATAGCCATCAATGCGCTGCGTCGCTTGTAGCGTCGGCACCTAATTTTTAGTCATTAAATGACCGTGTCCTTAAAGGCAAAATAGTTAATTTCCTACCCCTATATAAGTCTAAAACACGAGATTAAGCCCCAATTCAATCTAAATATCCTTACCTCTCTCAAAATCTATCAAGAACAAGCTTAGGGTTTTCAACTAAGGATCTAATTTCTAGATTTCCACCATTTATTTTCAAAAATCTTCCGTCCAAGGAATGCATAGTGCTAATTTAACAATTCCTTTCATCCATAAAGCTCAAGAACCCTATTTCAAATTATAAATCATGATGGTTATGTTTTGGGTTGTTTTGTAGACATGTTTATCTTGTTTTTCGATTCCCAAGTTGGAATATTTACGTATTTTTCATGAAACTACGTTAGCATTCAAGTTGAAATCCATGAATTAAGCTATTTATGTGTGTAATTTGATGATTACACGTATTCCCTAAATTGTGCATGTATGGTGTTTGATAAAATGCCTAAGAGGATAGAAATTGTGTATTATAGCTCAATTGTGACCCATTTAATAAATGTATGTTTTATCCTTATGTTCAAATGACTCTCATTGGTGATGTAGATATTTGCTGGACTGCTCGTGATATTAGAGTATGAAATTATGACATTGATTATATGCATTCCTAACATGTAGAAAATTATGATAACCATGTACTTCATGAAATCCCCAACTTATTTTATTATGGATTGTTGGTCACGTATTTAAAAATGTCATGCCTTGTCAGTTTTCTTCTATTGAGCCCTGGGGGTACTTGTACCCAAAAATTTAGTTGTGTCCCTAGAAATAGTATCATGTTTTCAAGATAATCATTAGTCAAGCCATGAGTCATAGAACTCAGTCAGTCATGTAACTCAAGAAAACTTACTAAACTCAATAAACTCAGTAATTCCAAAAACCTTAAAAAGCTCAGTAATTCAGTAATATCAGTAGTATTTCGTCAGTTAATGGAACTCAATGAACTCAGTCCAGTTCAGTTCAAATAATCATGTTCCGTTTCTATTCAAATGGGAGTAAGATTTAGCATCGAGTAAACCCAAGGATGGGAACTCACCTACCTGTTGAGGGTGTGATTCTTAGAAGCAATCCTTGTATTCTAGAACTACGTATCCAGCGTAGGTTGAGACATAAACTTACCAATCGAGGATTGATTTGGTGGCTTAACCTTTCAGATGAGGGTCCCACCATTATCATTAGAGTACCTGCTAGATGAGGGTCACTCACAGCTTGTCTTTAACAGTGGCGCGGTATTGATACCCTTCTAATTGAGGTTATAGATTGGACCCTAACATAGCTATATTACTTTATTTGGGGTATGTTTGTTAGATGACTATTTTCCACAGTTACAGTTTTGGTCTCAGTTTCAGTAATAGAACTCATATAGTTCTATAGAACTCAAGACTGTCAGATACAGTCGCTTAGCTCAGTACGAAACTCAGCTAGTTCTATTAGAACTTAGATTGTTAGACACAGTTGCTTCGTATCAGTTATCAGTAACTCATGTTATCAGCATTCAGACTCAGTAGTCAGTATCATCACGAATTCAGTTACAGTCACTTATTCATGCATGTATTCTCACATTTATGTTATACTGTCAGTTAGCATTGTTCTTGCATTTGAACCCTTTGCATTCATCCTACCTCACTTGCATACCAGTATATTCAATTGTACTGACATATTTGTGCTATGGTGTTTTATACCATAGGTTCGAAAGTACAAGCTCCAGAGCATCCTTAGTAGATCAGACGTTCAGTAGCTAGACTAGCAGTGAGTCCTCATCATTCGAGAATAGAATGATTATTTGATTACTTTATTATTTCAGTAGTTTGGAGTTAGTTGGTGACATGTCCTATCAACTCTATAGTTTTTAGACAGTTTAGAGGCCTCCAGACTATAATATGTTCGGATATTTTATTTTAGTTTTCATTTTAGTATTGATAGACCGTACTCTCAGATGTTATATTTTATCAGTTATTCGAACCTTATGGCCTCTAAGCCTTTATTTTTGCATTCATATAGTATATTATACAGTGTTCAGGTACAAATATCAATCATATGTTAGCTTGTGGCCATTTAGGGTCATGAGCACTGGGTAGCATTCCAGGTACTAGATTCGGGGAATTACAAACTTTGTCTAAGAGCCTAAGGTTCAACAATGTCTTAGGAAGTCGTAAAGTCGTATCTAGTAAGTCTTATTTATGGGTATGTTGTGCGCCATATTTATGTGTAAAAGGCTATAAGATATTTTAGGAATAGTTTCCCTTCTTTCAGTATTCATGTCATGTCAGTGAGCATAGTCTCAAGTTAATATCTTAGTCTAATCCTTTTCTTTTCTATTTACAGAACATGTCTCCCAAGAAGAGAACTAGAAATCAATCAGCCTCTCAGCCCAAAGATCCTTTGGGAGAACATATCTCTCATACAAAGTTCAGAGCTTCATTCACTACTCCTGTTCAATTAGTTGCTGCTTAGAATGAATGACCAACTATCATTTTGGATAACCTAGTGGCTTATTTAGCAGCAGTCAGGATTCGGGACTTCACCCGAATGAATCCTCCATCCTTTTTGGGTCTAAGTCAGAAGAGGATCCTCAAGAATTCCTTGACCAAGTTCAAAAAGTTACTGATATCATGGGGGTTACTTCTAGTGAGAGTGTTGAGCTAGCTACATATCAGTTGCAGGATGTTGCTCATACTTGGTTCAAATAGTGAAAGTCAGAGAGGTCAGTTCATGCAGGATCCATAGAGTAGGAGGAGTTTGTGACCTCATTCTTAGATAGATTCTTTCCCCTAGAGTGAAGAGAAGCTAAGGTATTAGAATTTATTAACCTTAGGTAGTGCAACATGACAGTGAAAGAGTATTCTCTTAAGTTTACTCAATTAGCCAGATATGCTCCTCATGTAGTTACATATAGCAAAGTAAAGATGAGTAAGTTTTTTTCTAGGGTGAATGACAGTATGGTTAATGAGTGCAGGTCCATGATATTGAATAGTGACATAAAAGTAGCCAGGCTTATGACCCATGCTTAACAAATAGAAGAGAAAAAGATTAAGATAAAAGAGAAGCAGAATAAGAAAGCAAGGACAAGTAGTTTTAACTTTGCTCAACCTAAGTCAGAAGGAGAAAACCATTCTTAGTTTCATCCTAAGTCATCAGTTCCAGCTCCTTCTTCAGCTAGTGCTTCTGTGCCAAAATTTAGGGATGGCAGCAGAGATAGGGCGCCAGGCTTTAAGTCATAGGGCAGTGTTAGTAGTGCCCGAACCAATCCTCTTTGTTAGACTTATGGCAAACACCATCTGGGTATTTGTAGAGCTAACAGTGATATTTGTTTCGGATGTGGAAATCCAAGCCAGAAAGTCAGAGATTGCCCACAGATAAGTTCCCATAGTCAGCATAACCATTCCTCTACTTAGACCGATAGCCCAAATCAGCAGGGTGCCACTTCCAGTGCTACTAGTGGGCAACGTTCAAATAGACTCTATGCTCTCCAATCCCAACAAAATCAGCAAAATTCTCCTGATGTGGTTACTGGTATGTTATAGATTTTTCACTTGTATTTTTATTCTTTGCTAGATCTAGGAGCCTCTTTGTCCTTTATTTCTCCTTATATAGTAGTTGATTTTGGATTCAGTCTCAAAATTCTAGCAGAGCCCTTTTTAGTCTCTACCTTAGTAGGTAAAACCATCATAGCCCAACGAGTATACAGGAACTGCCTAGTTATGCTACCTCAAAAAGTCACTTTAGCAGACTTAGTCGAATTAGAGATGACCAATTTTGATATTATTCTTGGTATAGATTGGCTTCATTCCTGCTATGCCATAATTGACTGCAGAAATAGAGTTGTCCAGTTTTAATTTTTTAATCAACCTATCCTAGAATGGAGGGGTAGTACTTCAGTTTTCATAGGTTAGCTTGTTTCCTACCTTTGGGCAAGGAAAATAATATCTAAAGGATGTGTCTATCATCTTGTTTGAGTTAAGGACACTAGTTCTGAAACTCCTGGTCTTGAATTAGTCCTAGTTGTGAATGAATATTCAGGTGCCTTTCCCAAAGATCTTCTAGGAATTCCTCCCGAAAGGGAAATTGACTTCGACATTGATCTTCTTTCATACACTCAGCATATATCTATTCCTCCATATATAATAGCACTAGCAAAACTCAGAGAATTGAAAGAGCAGTTGAAGGATCTCATAAATAAGGGATTCATCAGACCCAGTATTTCCCCGTGGGGTGTACTAGTCTTATTCATGCAAAATAAATATGGTTCTCTCAGAATGTGCATTGATTACCGTTAACTCAATAAAGTTATGATCAAGAACAAGTATCTACTTCCCAAAATCGATGACTTTTTTTACCACTTTAGAGAATGTGATATTTTGAAAACAACCTTCCAAACTCGGTATGGTTATTTCAAATTCCTAGTCATGTCCTTTGGTCTTACCAATATCCCAACATCTTTCATGGACTTGATGAATTGGGTGTTCAAGAAGTACTTGGACATGTTCATTATAGTCTTCATAGTTGACATCCTTGTTTATTCCCGCAATGAGCATGATCATGCAGACCATCTTAAAATAGTGCTTCAGACTCTCAGAAATCATTAGTTATTTGCTAAATTCAGTAAGTGTGAACTTTTGGCTAAAGTCAGTAGCATTCCTTGGACATATCATTTCAATGATGGCATTAGGGTAGATCCTCAAAAGATTGAAAAAGTAAGAAACTGGCCCAAACCTATCTCTCTATCAGATATTAGGAGTTTCTTGGGTTTAGCTAGCTATTACAGATGGTTTGTTGAGGGATTTTCTTCTATTTAATCCCCTATGTCCAGATTGACTCAGAAGAAAGTCAATTTTTAGTGGTTAGATCTTTGCGATAAGAGTTTTCAGGAGTTGAAGACTCAACTCACCTTAGCTCCAGTTTTGGCTCTTCCAGATGGTTCAGATGGGTTCGTAGTGTATCATGAGGCATCCAGAGTAGGTTTGGGTTGTGTCCTCATGCAACATGGTAAGGTCATAGCCTATGCCTTCAGACAGCTTAAACCCCATGAGAAGAATATCTAACTCTTGATCTTGAGTTAGCAGCCATAGTATTGGCCTTAAAGATTTGGAGGCATTACTTGTACGTTGTTCATGTAGATGTGTTCATAGATGATAAAATCCTTCAGTATGTATTCTCTCAGAAATATCTTAACCTCCGTCGGAGAAGGTGGTTAGAGCTCTTAAAAGACTATGACATGAGTATCCTTTATCATCTGGGAAAGGCCAATGTAGTAGCCGATGCTCTCAGTAGACTGTCTATGGGTAGTGTATCTCATGTTGAGGACAATAATAAGAAGCTAGCTCAGGAATTCCATCAGCTTTCCAGACTAGGTGTACTCTTAGTCGATACATAAGACGGTGATATATGGGTTCAGAGTAGTTTAGAATTATCCTTAGTTTTCGATATGAAAGAAAATCAAGGTAGAGATCCCAGTCTAGCCAGGTTGAAAAAGTCAGTCAAGCATCAGAAAGTAGAGGTTTTCTCCCAAGGGAGAGATGGTGTATTACATTGTTAGGGTCATCTATGTGTTCCTAATGTAGATAACTTAAGGCAACGAATTCTTGTAAAAGTGCATGGGGCACGTTACTCTATTCATCCAGGGGCCATAAATATGTACCCCGACTTTCAGGAAATCTATTAGTGGAGTGGGATGAAGAGAGATATTGTAGATTTTGTGGCTAAGTGCTCTATATGTCAGAAAACTAAGATAGAGCATCAGAAGCCTAGTGGGTCCATGTAGGAGTTCAGTATTCCTACTTGGAAGTGGGAAAAAGGGAACATGGACTTCGTGATGGGTTTGCCTCATACTCATCATCAGCATGATTCTGTTTTGGGTCATTGTAGACAGGATGACCAAATCAGCTCATTTTCTTCCAATCTATACCTCCTATTCAGTTGAGGATTATGCCAAACTCTATATCAGGGAGTTGGTCAAATTACATGGTGTTCCATTGTCTATTATCTCAGATAGAGGTTCCCAGTTTACCTCTCATTTCTGAAAAGCATTCTAAAAAGGTCTTGGTACCCAAGTTTATCTTAGTACAACTTTCCATCCTCAGACAGATGGTCAAGCAAAAAGGACCATTCAAACTTTAGAAGATATTCTAAGGGCGTGTACAATTGATTTCAAGGGTAGTTAGGATTACCACTTGCCTTTGATTTAGTTTTCATACAATAACAGCTATCATTCTAGTATTCGGATGGCTCCATTCGAAGCTCTCTATGGTAGGAGGTACAGATCTCTAGTTAGTTGATTCAAAGTTAGTGAGGCCTTATTCATAGGTCCTGACTTAGTATTTGATGCCTTATAAAAAGTCCAGTTGATCAAAGAAAGACTCTGAGCTACTCAGATCCTACAGAAGTCTTATGCAGATGTATGTACAAAGGATATCGAGTTTGAGATTGGTCACTATGTCTATCTAAATATCTCACCCATGAAGGGAGTGAAGAGATTAGGTAAGAAGGGAAAGCTCAATTCTCGATATGTTGGTCCTTTCAAAATTCTCAGTCGCTTCGGCAAAGTAGCTTATGAGCTTGAGTTACCTTCAGATCTAGCCTTAGTTCATCTAGTTTTCCATGTCTCTTTGCTCAAGAAGTGCATAGGTGACCCAGCAATTGTAGTCCCTATTCAGAGCATAGATATTCATAACAGCCTCTCTTATAAGGATATTCCAGTTGAAATCCTTGACTATCAGACTCGTAGATTGAGGAACAAAGAAGTCCCTATAGTCAATGTTCTTTGGCAGAATTAGTCCGTTGAGGGAGATAATTGGGAAGCAGAAGCAGACATGTGTACCAAGTATCCTCACCTCTTCTCTGCTAACTCAGACTCAGCCCAAGGTAATAGTTCTCCTTAAGCTTTAAGTTTCATGTTTAGATTTGAGCCATAACTTGGTATCCAGTTCATGATCAGAATTCTATTATAAACTTGGTATCGATTACCATTGCATATTCAGTCGTGCATTCATGTATCAGTTTATTCATATAATCATGCATTAGATATGCATTCATATTATAAGAACTCAGTTCATCAAAACACTCTGTCAGGTATTGATGAATCAGTTACACATGCATCAGATATGCATGCTCAGTATGATGTCTTCAGCTATCAGTCATGTCAGTCATGGAATCATGTTTCAGTTGTTCATGTTCAGTATGTATGTCAGTTTAACTTTTCTCCTCTTTCAGTCGGTCTCATTCGAGGACGAATCTTCTCAAGGGGGAGATATTGTAAAACCCCATAAAATCCTAAAGCTCTATTCAGTCCTTTAATCTTGTCAAGAGGTCCCAGACTCAGAAAATTCTAGCTAGGTTCTCAGACTTAGCCTATTATTTGCCTTCAAAAGTTGGAAATCTTATTTCACCACCTTAACGTCCTTTAATGGTTCGTATTTTTATTAATTCATGATCAGGAAGATCAATAGATGTTCCGGATGAGTTTTAGATTTTTTAGAACACATTTAGATGATGTTCAGAGTCCTAAAATAGTGGACCAATATGATCATGGCGCACCACATCACCAATTGCGGTGGTCAACATTTGTGAAAACTACCAGCGCCAAAAATTTTGAGGCTCAACGTGATCGTGGTGCGATACAATAAGTATTGTGTTGCAACCAACAATGCATTGCATCGCTTGTAGCATCGGTACCCAGTTTTTAGTCATTAAATGACCGCGTCCTCAAGGGTAAAAGGGTCAATTTTCCAAACCTATATAAGTCTAAAACACGAGATTAAGCCCCAATTCAACCTAAATACACTTATCTCTCTCAAAATCAATCAAGACAAAGCTTAGAGTTTTCAATTGAGGATCTAATTTCCAGAATTTCACCATTTGTTTTCAAGAATATTTCATCCAATGTATGCATGGTGTTGATTTATGAATTCCTTTCATCCATAAAGCTTAAGAACCCTATTTCAAAATATAAATCATGATTTTTATGTTGTGGGTTGTTTTGTGACCATGTTTATCTTATTGTACGATTCCCAAGTTTGAATCTTTATGTGTTTTTCATGAAACTACATTAGCATACAAGTTGAAATCCATGAATTGTCTTTTTATGATGTGTAATTTGATAATTACACTTGTGCCCTAAATTGTGCATATATGGTGTTTGATAAAATGCCTAAAAGGATAGAAATTGTGTATTGCAACTCAATTGTGACTCATATGATAAATGCATATTTTACCCTTATGTTCAAATGACTTCCATGCTATTATGGTGCAATGTAGATGTTTGTTGAAATGCTCATGATGTTAGAGTATGAAATTATGAAATTGACTACATACATTCCTACCATGTACAAGATTATGATAACCATGTACTTCATGAAATCCCCAACTTATTGTATTATGCATTGTTGGTCTCGTATTCAAGAATGTCATCCCTTGTCAGTTTCCTTCTATCAAGTCCTGGGGGTACTTGTACCTGACACTTTAGTTGTATGCCTAGAGCTAGTGTCATGATTTAAAGATACTCCCAGTCAAGCCATGATCCATAGAACTCAGTCAGTCATGTGACTCAGGAAAACTTAGTAAACTCAGTAATTTCAAAAACCTCAGAAAGCTCAGTAATCAGTAATCTCAGTAGTATTCTGTCAGTCAATAAAACTCAATGAACTCAGTCCAGTTCAGTTCAAATAATCATGTTCAGTGTCTATTCAGATGGTAGTAGGATTTAGCACCGACTGAACCCAAGGATGGGAACTCACCTGCTAGTTGGGGGTGTGATTCTTAGAAGCAATTCTTGCATTCCAGAACTACGTATCCAATGTAGGTTGAGACATCAACCTGCCAGTCGAGGGTTGATGAGGTGGCTTAACCTATCAGATGAGGGTTCCACCATTCTCATTAGAGTACCTTCCAGATGAGGGTCACTCACAGCTTGTCCTTACCATTGGTGCGGTATTGACACCTTTCTAATTAGAGTTATAGATTGGATCCCAACTCAGCTATATTTCTTTATTTGGGGCATGTCGGTTAGATGACTACTTCCCATAGTTACAAGTTTTGTCTCAGTCTCTGTAATAGAACTCAGATAGTTCTACAGAACTCAGGACTATCAGACACAGTCGCTTAGCTCAGTACAGAACTCAACTATTTCCATTAGAACTTAGACTGTCAGACACAGCCGCTCACTATCAGTTATATCAGTTACCAGTAACTCATGTTATCAGCATTCAAACTCAGTAGTCAGTATCATCACGAATTTAGTAATAGTCACTTATTCATGTAGGTATTCACACCTTCATGTTATATAGTCAGTTAGCATTATTCATACATTTGAACCATTTTCATTCAGCCTACCTCACTTGCATACCAGTACATTCAATCATACTTATGCATTTGTGCTATGGTGTTTTATACCATATGTTCGGAAGTATGAGCTCTATAGCATCCTTAGTAGATCAAACATTCAGCAGCCAAACTAGCAGTGAGTCCTCATCATTCGAGGATAGCATAATTATTTTATTACTTTATTATTTTAGTAGTTTGGAGTTAGTTGGGGACATGCCCCATCAACTTTACAGTTTTTAGACAGTTTAGAGGCTTCCAGACTATAGTATGTTTCTATAGTTTAGTTCAGTTTTCATATTGGTTTTGATATACCGTACTCTCAGATGTTATGTTTTATCAGTTATTTGAACCTTATGGTCTCTCAGCCTTTATTTCCGCATTTATACAGTATATTATGCAGTGTTCAGGTACAAATATTAGTCATGGGTTAGCTTGTGGCCTTTTGAGGTCATGAGCACCGTGTAGCATTCCAGGTACCAGATTTGTGGCGTTACATTCCCTCATCTCGTGTAGGAATAACTTGTCTAAGAATGCATCCTGAAATATTTTCCAAGTCATGATAGCTACATTTTCCCCTCTACTCTTCTTCCACATCACTACCCAGTCATATGTAACATCCTTTAGCCTATAGGATGCCAATTATACATTCTCCTCTTCAGAAGTATGCATAATTTGGGTGATCTTCTTTACCTCATCAAGATACAATTATGGGTCCTCACCTGCCTTTTTCCCAAATAACTCTAACGGGTTAATTCTCATAAAAAGTTTCATTTTGGTTGCGTCTAAGTCCCCGTCTTGCTGAAGTGGGGCTGCAGCCTGATGGTTACCCTGAACATTAGCTATCACAGCTTAGGCTAGCGCCTAAAAGGCAACCTGAAACTCTACATGTGACACATTCTCATTCAAAAGATCTGCAGGCTAAGGTGGATGGTTATCGTTTATGTAGGCATTAGCTCAACAAGGAGGCATTTTCAACTGTCATATGAAAGCACGAGTTAAAAGCTGATAGAAATACTTTAAGCACAATAGATCATGAAAGAAAGAGATTATTTTGTAAAAACATTTTGTAGCCTCTTGCTCATAGATGTGGCGCGCTTCACATCGATGATCAAGACTCTATGTAACGTGTCTTTTCGACTCCCTAGGACTCTCTAAACCATAGGCTCTGATACCAATTTTGTAACGCCCCAAAAATCTAATCTCAAGACGTCAGACGGTGGTTAAGACTACGAGTAGCATCAAGCCAACCCTTTCTGCATACTAATGAGCCCGAATCTTATCATAATGGAAATATAGACATAAAAGTCATGCTAGAATGCGGAAAATTTTTGTAATATCTGAGAATAATTCTGAACATAACATTTGAAAAATCAAAACTGAATAATATGCATCAAAACTAATAGTCTAACAAGCCTCTACTACTAATACTAGAGAGTCACTGGGAAAAACCTCCAGCTAACTCGAGCTGTCTGAAAAGAAGTGCTAAAACTCCTAAACTAATAAACTGCAAAATCTAAAATGAATAAGTCCCCAAACTATGAGGACTCACCAACTGTCGGATGTAGATAGAAATTCTTGAACAACTCGTGCTGCTGACACTGAGCACTCGTACCTATATTATGAGACAATGTAACACATAGACGTATATGTGGATCAGTAATTTAAGGATATACTGAGTATATGGGGTGATATGCATAAATAAAATATTATCTCATAATCATCATTTATAAAAAAAAATGCAGGCTAAATGTAAATGACTCAGATGAGCTGGAATATCTGAAATACTGAAATATCTAGCAATAAAAAGAAAAACATACTTTATAAATCTTGTGAGTCATAACATTTAGTTCTAAAAGCTATACTAAATACCTGTCTTTGAATTACACTATCCAATGTAACAGAGCTCAGTCTAAATCTGATCTGAAAGCTAAAATCTGAAACCATTATCTTTCTGTAAAGCATATTTTGAATAAAAATATGAGCCTTTACACTTAGTTTTCTAAAAGAATTTCTTTCATTATTATAATTTGATTATAAGGGTTTGAAACATATATTTTAATATACAGGGAGGTTCTCTTAACCGACATAAACCATGTGAGCTAACATGGAGTCCAACGTCTCATCCTACTAATGAAAAAACCTCAAATTGGGAAGAGGTGTCATACTCTTATCAGGGAGTATAACCTGAGCTAAGTGATCACATCTGTAACTATCATCCATATAGAAGTGGGAATAATATGACAATCTATGCCTATGTTGGCTACGTAGTTCTATAGAAGTAGGATGCGTTAAACCCATACTTCCCATTCAGTGCTAAATACTACTCCCTTTTTATTTTCTATGCTCATTCTGTTAGAAATCCACTTTAAAACTAGCATAAGGGTTTATCTAAAACCAATTATGCACTAATCTGATAAAATCTGTAATAATCTGAAAAATGCATTCCAAAACATATCTGAGGATCAAAAGATCAAAAACTTTATTGTAAATCTAGTATAATCAGCTCATAAGGTGCTTAAAGCATTATTTTTCTCAAAATCTCAACATATAAACTTAGAGCTTAAAACCTATGTATCAAACTCATGTCAAATATCATAATAATCATGCTTGATAATGAAAACAATGATAACTCATCTCAAAATCTGGAAATTACTGCAATAGGCATGAAAATATGAAAATAAACATGTAATTCAACTTATAATTGACTTAAAATCTCATAATCTTGTAAATGGCAACATTGGGTATGAACCCTAATTTCAAATTCATGAAAAATCATATAAAATCATATGACATTGAAATTTAAACAAGTTTTGGACAGAAGAATGAAAGAAGATTCTTGTTCATAAACCCCACACACGTTGTTGAATGATTAGATGAAGAAACCTTGAATTTTGGATTCCTATTATGTTCTTGATGATGGGTTCTTGATTACCTTGCCTTGGGATCCCTCAATTTTAAAATTCCTTGGAGAATCTATGGAGAATTTATATTTCTTGGAGAAGGAGCTTTGATGGTCTAGGGTTTTCTTTTGAGAAAGAATGGATGAAATAAGCATAAAATGTCTTAGGATATTTTAAATCTTGTATTTTGGATGGATTGGGGGTTGGAGATTTACAAAAATAGCCCCTTTAAACTTTATAACGGAACTGAAAAATGTACATTTTCCCGATTTGGGTGGCCACCGTGATATACCACTATCGCGATGGCTAACTAGAAATCGACAAATGGAAAATAGGCAGACTCTGCGATATAGAGACATCGTGGTGCCCCTTTGGAATGCCATTTTGGCACATAGCGCAACGCGCCATTATCGTACTGGACCTCTAGAAATTGACAAATAAGAAATTGACCCTCTCCGTGATGCGACAATATCATGGAAGGCCACTAGAAAGGGACAATTGGGATTTGACACTGCTCTGCAGCGCGCTAAAGGTCTAAATGATGGTGTTTTATGACTGGGACTTAAAATAGCCATAACTTCTTATCCGATTATTAGATTTATGCAAATATTATATTGTTGGGAAGCTAATTCAATTTAATACGAAATGGAAACTCTAAATCTAGGGAATTAAATTCCAAATAAATAGTATTTGTTTTGGAAGTTATCCCTTAACAATCTAGGGACGAATTTAAGCTAGAAAAAATCATGAGGTATTATACATAATATGACCAAAACCAATTCCAATTACTAATAAACCATTTCCATTCAATCCAAATATCAAAAAAAAACCATTAATACATATAAAAGAATAATTAAAACCATGAAAAACCATAACCAAGAAATTAACATCAAAACCCCCAAGTTAAATTTTAAACCCAAAGTCATGCAATAGTAAAACCATGAAAACATTCATATAAACCATGCCTTTAATTAAATTAGAAAAGAGGAAAGAGAAATATGCCTTAAACTAAGATGATGACGGAAATAAATCACCAAGTCAATCCATAAATTAATCCCTTAGTTGAACCCTAGCTTCCCTTGTCCAAAAGCTCTTAAAAGAATTACAAAGTGTTTAGGAAGAGTTTCTAAGTGTTAATGAATAAAATATTGAGATAATTATCCTTCTAAGTAGGTTAGAATTTGTGGGGGCTTATTAGGATAAGTAGGGAAATGTCCAGAATACCCCCACTTAAGTTGCATAAAAATTTCATCGCAGGGATACAACTGACCCTCACGAGTTATACCCTCCAAATATGATTGGTATCCACCACTTGTATCCTAAACCTCCAACCTTGGACCAAATACTATATAGTATACGACTCATCCAATTAAGTTGTAACTGTAGCATACGATCTGCATCCATAACCCAAATTCTTGGCAGAATAAAATACTTAGGGAATTGAACACTGTTTACCATACGAGTCCCTGGTACAATTCCTACTCTGTATTACATCTCATGGTGAGACACTCATACTCACATCCAACCTATGTATTCGTAACCACCAATATGACTTGTACCCCTAAGTCGTATCTATTCTAGTAATCGAACCATACCATTTGTACCCCAACATACAGCTCGTACCCACGAGTCATATTAGATCTAGAGATCAGAACTTTAGAAAATTTTTTAAGTTCTAGAAACTAGGGTGTTTCATGTCCGCTGATAGAGATTGACACTATAACAGAAAAATTTGCTATAACGGTCGTCGAAGGTTGATCAACACAGTTATAGCGGTGTAATATGCTATAGCAGTAATTTTTTATTTAATTAAATATTTTTCCTAAAATATTTTATTTTTGTAAAACTCATTGTGGTACGAAGAAGGAGAAATTTGGGGCGATTTACGCTAAAAATTCTTTGTTTGGATTTAAAAAGTAAGAAATTCATCCTAGCTAACTTGTAATTATTAATTAAGCCGTAAAAGTTTAAGGAGGGTTTTAGGGTAGAATTTAGTTATTCTCTAGTGCAAGGGAGGAAAGTAACCAATAAATTAATGAGTTATTTTTATTAATAGTTAATTTACTCTTGCATTTTGTTAATTCACTAATTTAACCATGAAAATGGTAGTTTTAGCTGAATGATGGTAGAAATATCCTAAATGAAAGAGGAATAATCATGAACTTTGCCTTAGGGGATGGGGGTGAGTTATAATTCCCGGTGTGGTAGGTTGTGATATTGATTATGTATTTATATTCCTATTCTAGATCACGAGCAAGCAAAAATTGCATGAAAAGGCAAAGCTTCGACTTAGAGGAGTTATACAAGCTTGGTTTAAGGTAGGTGATGATACTGTAGTTTAATCCAATTTGTGCTATATGTGCATGTTAACTACCTTGCAGTGTGGCTTATTGGTGCATGTTATTTGGTGTGGTCAATGCAAATGATTTTATGGTAGCTATATGGATTTTGACCTACCTTATTTGTTAAATGTAAAATGTTCAATATTTAGAATATTCTCATGAAATTTTGTTAAAACAAAGTTAGCAGACACTTGTTCTGGAATTTAGTACATGGATGGAAATTATCTTCTGTCGGTCATGGATAGAGGGTGGCTGTATTATTACTCCTAGAATGTATGTACGAGGATCAGGTGAATTTTATGGTTCCATGAGCAAATTGTGAAAATATATGTATACGCAAAATAAATTATTCTGACTTGTCTTGACTTGACTAAATTTGAGAAGTGATAATATGTTGACTTATTGGTTTTGATCCCTTATTTCTTATTTGTTGCTTGATATGATAACTATGATTGTTAAGCATAGATTAACTTATTGTACTATAATTTGATTGTGTGTTAATATTCTTATCTTGGATGGGCCAAATGATCCTACCAATATACTATTATTTGCTCGTGTGCTGAAACTACACCTACTCTTACTTTTGTTAGTGTAGTGCATATTCCAGCGGCTCCTACAAAGCCTCACTTGTGATCATAGTGACTGACTTTAGATTTCAGGGTGAGCAACACAGCCGGGCTACCATGGAATCTTACCTCATAGGCATAGTTCCTTATTTATAAACTTTTGTTTTCATTACAGTTTATTTTCATCCAATGTTGACATTCTTTTATAGTTTCTATGCAGATGAATTTTGGTTCCTAAGAATGGTTTATTTCCTTAAGTACAATGTTCCGCCTTAATTATACTTATTTTCTTATTTAGCCTTGATTTTATCTATAAATAGATTAGTTCATGATTTTTTAAGTGTTGATTGTGAGATGATATTTTAGTATAGATGGTTTTCCCATTGGTTGAGTAGTGTGGGCACCACTTATGATAGGGTTTGAATCATGACATATTGAGTTTTCACCTTAACACACTCTTTAGTGAGAAGGCTAGTGATAATATTTTGAGCTATCCTATTCTTAAGCTGAGCAAAAAAATAGATGGCGTTAGCATCTCCTAGTTTCAACCTTTGTACTTTGGACTTATATGGAATAACATTTTCTTCTATCATACTCCACTTCTTAAATTGTTGTCTCAAATCTCTTTCAATATATTTATTCGAAGGAACCTCTATAGGATTTCTCATGAGTTCTTGAATATGTATCAGTCATTCCTTCAGGTTGTTGACCATATCTCTAATACTCTTAAGTTTAGTGTTGTTCAGTTGCTTGAGATTTATTCTAACTTTTTAAAGTTTTTTCCACACCTATTCGATACCCTTATTCTGTCTACCATTCCATGATGTCCTTACTTTATCAATGAATTCTGGATGATTCGTTAGATAATCAAGGAACCTAAAAGCTCTATGTTGCTCCTATAATCCCTGCCTAAATCCAAGATCAAAGAAAAATAACCAGGAAAGCCATGTCTAAACATATTTACTTTTACTATATGTATATTCAACATCCAGTTAGCATTTACAATAGCTTTGTTAATCTTACTACATGTATGTCTATTAGACCATGTGTATAACCTGCTTATTATTTTTAACTCAGACATATTAGTGTTAATTATAAAATCATTAAAATTTCTTATATCGACTTCTTCAATTGGACTTTCTTGTAATTTATCATCTCCTATTAATACTGCTATAAAGTTCTCTATATATATCAGAGTCTTCGATTACTTTCCACCAACACTATTAAATTATCCCGCAACTGTATTCTATCTTACATAGTATGTAAGCCATATATTGCCACAAAGAAAAACACCATCCTACTTCTCTTTATCATCATTTTACTTTGAATAAATTGAGTAGATTTGTTCATCATCAAATATTCATAAATATTTGGGTCCCATATCAATCAGATTCTAGTATATTTGTAGTTAATTTCATATATCTAGCCATGTGTTATTTTCTATGTTACTCAACTAGATATGTTCTCCTTAACTTTATGCTTTAGTACCACTATAATACTTACTTTATTTTCCTTCACAACCAATTTGGGTTTCTTTTATCCATGAAGTTTATTTATTCCTCTTGTATTCTAGGAAATTAGGGTCATGTAATAAGTTTTTTTATATTACCTCTAATGCCTATCTTTTGCAACCTTTGATTCTTATCGAAGTGAACTAGCTCCTTATCAGCAAGAGAAAGTGATTCAAAATTATTAGCCATCTTCATAGTCTAATCTCTAAGTTGTATTCTTGAACTCTTAGCAACTGATTTGGTATGGACCTGGTTCCAGTTTTCTTCTTTTAAACCTCTTTTTCCCCTTTTCTTCCATGATCATGCTTTTCTTTTGAAGTGCCCTTTATAATATTTATTTTGGCTTTCTCCAACCATTTAGCAACTAGTATAGGTCCAACTTTCCCTCTAGGTTCCTCTTTTGGATGATATTTATGTCCTACTTGCATACATCTAGTGTTAACACTTAGGAACCCACTCATAATTAAAAATTTGTTCAAAAAATTTTCCATTAAGATTTGTAACCTTGTTCTTTTCCGATAGTTCCCTGGCCA
Organism: Capsicum annuum; assembly: GCF_002878395.1. Classification (NCBI taxonomy): domain Eukaryota; kingdom Viridiplantae; phylum Streptophyta; class Magnoliopsida; order Solanales; family Solanaceae; genus Capsicum; species Capsicum annuum. The sequence continues at coordinate 47,192,509 of NC_061118.1, forward strand.
CACCCATTTTACAAGCACATGAGCAAAAGATTATACGATCCACCTTAGTAGTACACTAATTCACATAGAGTGGAACCCCCAATCCACTACTATTCTGCTTAAGGAGTCCATTCTCCAACAATTCAAAGGAAAATTTGGATATTTCACCCAAATTGAAACTATTTGTAGGACCTGTTTGTTAAAATCAAAATCAATACACCACACCTTTACTATAATTGGTCAATTATTCATTCTGATCACTCATACTTGCAAATCAAACTAAGAAGTAGTCATATTTTTGATAATACACTTTAGGCTTGATAGTAGAGTTCACTTGTAGAGTATATACCTCTTAACTATAATAATGGTAGGTGAATCCCTCACTATATACAAAATAAGGGTCAAATTATATTCCTTAATTGCTCAATTAAACTCCTCGCCTTGTTCAGTTTGATAATCTTTTACCCATTTTTCATTAGTGGTGCTACATAGATCAGACTCATTCCTTTACCTGGTAAATAGTTACTATTCAAGAAATCACCCATTATTAGAAGGTTCTTCTGTTAGATCTAGTTTTCTCTATATTGTTCTTTTTATCGGTGATGTCTTCCTCACCTTCGCTGGTTTAGCTCTTTCAGCTTAGCTGAAATAGTAAATTCTGTGTTTTTTATCATTATTATTGTTTAATTGGACCTTGGATCCACCACTTTTACAAGAGACGACCACTGTTCCATAGGTTGTTTTCTCCGCAGGGGCAAATCTATAGTAGACTTAGGATTTTTTCAAGAAACCCTAAACTTTTTTTGAAATTCTATAATATATTTAGAATACTATTAATCTATAATAATATATTAATAGGAACCCATAGCCAAAGATAAGTGGATGGTCTAGCGACTGTGAAGGAGCTAGAAAAATCCCTCACCATGCTTAAGGAATTGAATCTCAGTGGCAATATCATTTTTTTAGCCTTTCCCCTTCATCTTATTTAGGAACCCTCAAAGTTAAAATTCTATTTTTTAAATCCTTTTTCTCTTTACCTTATTTAGGAATCCCAAGGTTAAAATTCTGGATTTGTCTATACACATTCAAAGTTGTTACCTCTAGCATAGTCGCTTTCTTCTTCCATCCCCAGGCCATTCCGAGCAGGGCGCAATTTAGAAAATCAAGTAATATGCACTGAAAGAAAGTTGTTTCCAAGATTATTACATTATTGTCAAACAATGAAGAAATGTGTTACAGACATCTAATTGATACACCTTTTTGTTGGAAAATCAAGCACACATAGTGGAAGCAAATAGATACGATCTCTTTCATGTAATATAGACAACCAACATAAACACATAATTCATGCAAATGATGGTTAAAAATAATCAGGAATATCTTTTAAAGCGTGAGCAAATATCTTGAAGCAAATCGATCTTCGAACCTACGGCCTTCTACAACGATTTCAAGTTCACAACTGAACTCTCAATACTTGGTAGGCAAGTACTGAAGAGAATACTCTATCCTTTCTATTATTCTTGTTATTTAATTTCTATGCTAGGGAAAACCCTATTTATAGTGATAATCCCCCAGTCCAAGGAGAAATATAAAACACACGCATGTTTCTATTTAAACAAGGACAGTGGTAACTTTTTCTTTTCCCATAGAAAATAGGATCCCGAGTTCTAGTATAATATGAGCACTGTAGGGATCACAGAATTAATTACTGAGGCTCCCTATTATAGACCCTATTATAGAAATAATTCAAAATACCAATTTGAATTATTCTTACCATAATAAATTATTAATGATTCCACTAAAAATTCATAATTGTACTCCTTTATTTTTATTTCATAATTCTCCATTAAACAATTATGTAATTCCCTATATTAAGAATATAGATGCTAATCAATATATTAAATTACTGATGAATTTAATATTATGATCAATTTTCATTAGAGTAATGCTTAACTTATATCATATGTCAGACGGACGGGTTTACATATGAAAGCTTATAAGCTTCTCACAAAAGACATATCATCAATATTTATACTGAGACATGGATTCCATCAACTAACTTATTACTGAGACATGGATTCCATCAACTAACTTATATTTAACCAATGTATATCACTATTATCCAATCTACCAGGAATATGGACCCGTCTCAAAATATCATCTTTTAATGAATCAAAACGATAAATAATATATACAGATCATAATAGTTATATCAGGATTGAGAATATAAATACATTTAATAGTTTAGAGAATATATTATTTATCATTCAGTCCCAAACAACTATCTCTACGTAGTCCCGTTCAATACATACAAAATGCACTAGCACGAGAAGTTAGAGCTACACCATTCTCATAATCAAGATAAAATATATTTAATCTCATTCTACAATCATTTTGATGGTTTATCTAAATTTCCATCTATGATTGTGAACTATAACTTTAACTATAAAAACCGATGATTTAATCTTCTATATCTAAGCAAAAACTCTATACAACAAATCATATACTATATTAGTTGAGGATAGATATATGACAGTGATCTATTTAATGTAATGATTTATTGAATTAATAAATAAATAAATAATCATTCAATAAATAATACTACATCAAAACCGCATGGATTATAATATATCCTAACAATCTTTAACTTAGACTCATAACCATGCACCCACAACTCTAACACCCAATCCTTCTATATGCATTTTAAAAGGCTTCTGCAATAAATCTTTTGTTAAAGGGAATCTTAGGTTATTTTCTGATGGAATCTTCGCAACCACCGCATCTCCTCTTTGCACTATGTCTCAAATCAACTAATATTTACATTTAATGTGTTTTGAATTTTTATGGCTCCACGATTCCTTTGAATTTATAACTGCAAGACTATTGTCATAATAAATTATAAGTGGTTTTTCTATCACAGGGACAATCGCCAAGTCTTTGAAAAAGTTTCTGAGCTATACTTCCTCCTTAGCTGCCTCAGAGGCTGCTACATATTCACCTTCCATGGTGAAATCAGAAACACAAGTTTGCTTGATGCTTCTCTAAACAGTGGTTACTTCCTAAAGTACATAATCTCAAAGGTCGACTGTCTAAAGTCCTTATCAAACTAAAATTCTAAGTCTGTTTACCCTATAGGAACTAACTCATTCAAATGGTAAACTAGCATGTAATCCCTAGTCCTTTTCAAGTACATTATTTTATACTTAACTGTTGTCTAGCGTTCTCTCTCAGGGTTATAATAAAATCTGCTAACCATTCCTACAGTAAAATAGCTATTACGTCTAGTGCACAACATCCCATACATGAGGCTTTCCACAGTCGATAAATAAAGAACTACCTTTAAGTTTTTTATCTTCTCATCTGTCTTAGGACATTGATTCTTTTAGAAAGATAAATTCCATTTCTAAAAGGATGAAATCTTTTCTTGGAATTATGCATGTTGAATCTAGTAAGAATTGTATCAATATAAAGAGCTTGAGATAAACCTAACACCCTTTTCTTGTGATCATGTAGAACCTTAATCCCAAGGATGTGAGCAGCTTCTCCCAAATATTTCATATTAGAATTACTATATAACCATTCATTAACTGAATTCAATGAGTACATATTATTTCCTATGAGCAAGATATCATCTACATACAATACTAGAAACACCACTTTATCCCCATTTCACTTTTTGTGTATACACAAGACTTATCAAGACACTGCTCAAAATTAAAAGTCTTAACCGCATTGTCAAAATAAGTATTTCATGCCCTAGAATCTTCCTTTATTCCATAATGGATATTAAGCTTGCACAGCATGTATTCTTTTTTTTTTTTTTCAATGAAACAATTTGGTTGCCATATAAAAAAGCTCTCATCAGGACTTCTATTAAGGAAAACTATCTTGACATCCATTTGCCAAATCTCATAGTCATCATGAGGAGCAATGGATAAGAGAATTTTAATAGTCTTAAGTATGGCCACTGGCGAAAAGTTTTCCTCATAATCAATCCCTTCTTTCTAGTCAAAACCTTTTGCCATATGCCTAGCTTTATAAGTTTGCACTTTTTTAACTGCTCCTCTCTTTTTCTTACAGATCCAATTGCATTCAATGGGTTGAATCCATATACAGGTGGTCCTACAAGATTCCAGACTTTATTAGAGTGCATGAACTCCATTTCTGATTTCATAGCAATAATTCATTTGTCTTTATCTTTATCCTATAGTGCTCTATCATAATTCATAGACTTGGTATTCAAATCTATAGGGATTCTTTCAAAAATCTCTCGTAAGAGTACATACCGAGATGATTTTCTTATCTCTCTCCCACTACGATGTGACACTTTAGTTATAAGAATCATTATAGAGGCAACTGCACTATTATGATCTTGTGGTTGAATGACATCATTTGCTAGATCTTAAGTCTCTATGTTATCCTCATTTCCTAGAGGTGTTGGGAAATCAATGACTTCTTTCTCTTGTGCACCCTCACAACTTTGATACAATAGATTTTCAGAATTTGTACTTATAGAATTGTGTGTCTATTAACATCTCTCCCACTATTAAAATGTAATGGTATGTTAACTCTGACATCTGGAGTTTGAATTTGGTTTTCATTATCGTTACTAGTTTGATTCATTACCTGTTTTCTTGATTCCCATAAAATTAGTTTATTGTTGGAAATATGGTTTGTTATAAAATTCTTTTCTAGAAATTTGGTATTGGTACGTACAACAACTTTCTTTTCTGTAGGATTATAGAACAAACCACCTTTCGTTCTTTTAGGTTAATGAATTAAAACACATACTTTTGATTTAGGTTTCAACTTTTCTATCTTCCCATTCTGCACATGTGCTGGACATTTTCAAATTGATACATGTTTCAGACTAGGTTTATGTCCAATCCATAATTTGTGTCACTGGTACTTACTTGGAAAAAACTAAGCTCAGAATATAGTTTGCATTTTCTAGTGCATAACCCTAAAATAAATAACACAAATTAGAGTAACTCATCATAGATCTAACCATTTCTAAAAGTCATGTTTTTTCTTTCTGCTACACCATTCTATTGTGGAGTTCTAGATTCAAAAATTGGGGATGTAATTTCTTGTTCTAATAAGTAACTATTGAACTCATTGGAGAGGTATTCCCACCATGATTAGATCGTAGGGACTTGATACATTTCTCATGTCGTTTCTCCATTTCTCTCTAAATTCATTCAATTTCTCAAAGCATTCAGACTTACGGCACCACAAATAAACATAATTATATTTTAAGTAATCATCATTGAAAGGCACGAAGTACTGATAACCACCTTTTGCTTGAACTTTCATTGAGCAACATAAGTTAGAATGAATTAACTCTAATTTATCATGTGCTCTACTTCCCTTTAAGTGGAAAGGTCTCTTTGTCATTTTTTCTTATAAACGGGATTCATATATTGATAGTACCTCCACTTTTAATAAACCTAAAGGTCCATCCCGAACAGCCTCAAAATCCAATCTAGATTTATGTGACGTAGACACAAATTTCATAAATAAGTCTCATTAAATTCAGAAGTGTTTTCTTTTACTTGAAAGATTTATATTATTCATCTTAATGGATTGTTGCATTTTAGTAAAGACATTAATAATAAAAGATCATCAATCAATATAGCAGCAGAGATAAAATATTTATTATAACTAATAACACAACCGTATCAGAAAAATTAACATCATAACCATAGCTCAGAGCTTTAGAAACTGAAATTAAATTTCTTCTAACAACAAGTGCATATAATGTGTCTTTTAAAATTAAAACTCTACCATCACCAAACGAAATACTAATATTTCCTAATGCTAAAGCTGGAGCTGTTGAACTATCAGCCTAAAAAACACTAACTTCACCGCTATTCAACTTGCGTGTTTCTTGAAACCCCTGCAAAATAGTGCAGATGTGATTAGTGGCTCTTGAACTACACATCATGATATGGTATAAATAACCGATAAATACATTTCAATGACAAGTGAAAGTGAATCTAGCTTGTTTTTCTTCTTGGCTAGGAAAACTAAAAAATGTGTCATTCAAATGGCCTAACATTTTGTAATGAAAACACTTGTTGTTAGGCTTTTTCATGCTGCCAGTTAGAGCTACAACTTTCTTAGAATTGTGAGTCTTTATCTTCTTCTTTCCACCTTTTGGTTTAAAAGTAGAACTTTTCTTAACAAAATTATGATTCTCAAGTTTATTTTGACTCAAAATACTGCTAAAAGAGGTAAAAGGAGACATTGAATCTGAGATTGAGAAACGTTACAATTGATCATCAATACAGTCATATAAATAATGAACGATTAAATTCAAACTCATCATATACATATATAATAATGCATCTCAAATAACCAATCGATGGAATTGAAGAACTGTCCATGCAATACACATATATAATGATCGATTATTCACTTCATAAACTTTTACAGACCTAACTCATATGGAGAGTATACTGATAGTTTAAGTGAAAATCTACTCTAGTTACATTGATCCAATAATATATTAAGGAGAGTTAACACAAATTATCAAACTAGCGATTAAATATGTAATGACTTGTGCTAAATTCATCCAATAGGGAGAAAGGTATAAGTCAACACATAAACTCAGCACTTTATTGGTATTTAATATTGGTATTCCTGGGATAACCCATATCACCAAAATAATATCTCTTCGTCAATATATCTGAGAGTTCAAGATATTACGTTTTCTCCTTTTAGGCGAAAACCTTTAATATCTCTTCTTATGTACACTTAGGCTGCATTTGCTTTTTTTAAGTTTCAGACGTCTGAATCTGAATGTACATCGGAATGACTAATATGTTGTCTCTAGATCTGAAAACTAAATCATTCAGATTGTTTATTTTTCAACATCTGAATGTGCAGATTTTTTTATTTATATATATAATAAAATAAAGAATACAATTCAAATAAAAAAAATTAATTATATATTATAAAAGTTTGTAATTTAATACAATAAAATTATTATTTAATCAAGAAAAAATATTTATGTTTGTTAGTGATAGTGGAAATGGTTTATAATAGTGGTTGCGGTGACAATGATTGATGTTAGTGATAAATAATGCTGGTGGTGATAGTTGTGATGGTTGGTATTATAGAAACTGTTATGATGGTAGCGATTGATGGTGGTTGTGGTGGTTGTGATGTGATGTTTTTTGATGTTAGAAGTTTGAGGTGTTGATTGTGTTGACTGAAACATGAATGCATGATGGTTGATGATGTGTTGGTGCTAGTTGGTGATGTTGTTTGTTGAGATGGTGGAGATGGTTGTTAGTAGAGATAAATTGTAGTGATAGTGGTGTTTGAAGTGGTGGTAGAGGTGACGTTACTAGTGACAATGGTGGTGCAAGCGAAGAATGTGTGGAGATTATGATGTATTAGTGGTAGTTAGTAGTGGTGCTAGTTGTGATAGATGAGTTGGTCAGTAGTAGGGATTCACTGGTAGTGGTTGATGATGGTGCTGCTGTTGACAATGGTGGTGGTGGTGGTGGCGGTGGCGGTGAATATAATAGAATAATAGAGGTAGTAGGTGCGGTAGCAGTTGACAATAGTCGTTGGTAGTGATATTTGTTGTTGATGGTAGAGGTGGGTGGTGGTGTAGGTGGTGGTTGACAATGGTAGCGGTGGCCGGTGGTTAGTGGTGTTGACTGTTGATTATGAATAGAGTAATAAATATTATTAAACACCAGAATATCTCTTCAGACCTATTAAGACTTGGTTCTAGATCTGAATGATTAAGACCTATTCAGAGCTATTAAGAGCTCAAATCTTAATAAAAAACAAATACACTTAATGATCTGAAGTCTGAACCATTTTGATTCAAACCTCTATTAAGTGCAAATAAATGAGGCCTTATTTATGACAATTTATACATAATACATTAAGCTAATTTCAATGACTCGAATAAACAGACCACTTTTATATATCTTATTTATTAATCATAATTCTCAATTTATGTATTGATATATCACATGTATAAAACTTTACGAATTTTTCAATAATTTCACATAAATAAACCATTTTAATGGTAATCATTCATTAATCATAAATACAATTTAGGACGGAGGAAGTATTATATTTGTCTAAATACAATTTGGGACGGAGGAAGTATTATATTTGTCTAAATTATCTATTTAGGTGCAAGCAAGGCTGCGTGCTTTCAATTATTGAAAAATATAAAGCGAATCCGTTTTCGATTCTGCTGCGGTCACAGTCGAACTCTCTCAAAACTTGGATGGGCAAGTACCGAATAGAATACTCTATCCTTTTTATTCTTCTTGTTATTAAAATTCTAGGCTAGGGAAATCTCTATTTATAGAGATACTTCCCCAGTCCAAGGAGAAATATAAAACACACGTTTTTTTCTTCTTGAATAAGGATAATGCTGACGTCTTTTTTTTTCATAGAAAATAGGATTTCAATTTCTAATTAATATGGGCATTATAGGAACAACAAAATTAATTACTGAGACTCCCTATTATGAAAATAATTCAAAATAACAATTTGAACTATTTTTACCATAATAAATTACAAATTATTTCACTAAAAATTCATAATTACACTCCTCTATTTTTATTTCGTAATTTTCCATTACAGTTATGTAATTTCCAACGTTAAGATTACAAGTAATAATCAATAAATTAAATTACTGACAAATTTAATATAATGATTAATTTTCTTTAGAGTAATGCTTAACTTATTTGATATGTCGGATTTATAAATTTATCTGTCACTTTACACATGAAAACTTATAAGATTCTCAGAAAAGGTGTTTCATTAATTTAGCTATATACCGAGATATGGATTCCATCAACTAACTTATTATTTCACCAATATGTAATACAATCATCCAATCTACCAGGATTATTGACCCATCTCATAATCTCACCTTTTAATAAATCAAAACGATAACAAATACATGCAGATCATAATAGTTATATAAGGATTGAGAATATAAGTACATTTAACAGATTAGAGAATGTGATTTTTATCAGCCAGTCCAAAACAACTATCTCTATTCGGTCCCGTTAAATACATACAAAATGCACTAGCACGAGAAGTTTGAACTACACCATTTTCATAATCAAGATAAATTATATTAATCTCGTGCTACAATGATTTTGATGGTTTGTCCAAATTTCCATCTACGATTGTGAACTATAACTTTAACATATAAGAACCGTTGATTTAATCTTCTGTGTATAAGCTAAAACTCTATATACCAAATTATCTACTATGTAAGTTGAGGACACATATATGACAATGATTTATTTAATATAGTAATTTATTGAATTAAATAAATAAATAAATAAATAAACAATCATTTAATAAATAATACTACATCAAAACTTCACTATTTATCATATATTCTATCACTTCCCATCCCTTTTTGACAGCAATTGTTAGTAAATATCTGATGGTGATCAAAACAAAATGTAATTGTTAGTGCTTAGTAAGTAGAAAAAAGCATTTGTCGCAGAATCTGAAGGTATTAATTAGTAAAGGAAAGGTGTTACGGAACGTGTGGTGAAAACTTTTATGGTTCAATTGTATGTAAATTACAAATTAAAGAAACATTTATATAATGTCTATCAAACATTATCTATTAGAGAAGAGTTAAACGAATTGATTGGGAAGATCTTTTACGTACTTCATTGATCATCTTCCCTCTTCCTTTATTGTAGGATGCTAATGCATTGTTTTTTTTATAATAGACATTGCACATCTGTTCATATTGTCTTATGTAAGAATCTTTTCCTATTCACCACCCAGCTAATCTCATCCCCGCCTAAAAGAAATTAAGATAATCATACCCACAAATTTTTCAATCATTTTAACATATTTTTTAATCGCTCCTAATTAAATGTTTTTCAATCATTTTAACATATTTTTTAATCGCTCCTAATTAAATTATCTCCAATTCTGTCTTTGCCCTCAATCTTGTTTCATCACATATGATATGAAAATAAAAGCAGTAGAAAGATCTGGTTCCGCCATACTTGTGCTTTGAACTAAATAATTTTACAATTTCCTTTTACATAATGATATATCTAAGTCCAAAATTTTTACAATGTTCCTTCAAATAATATAGACTGCCTTCGTCACATTTATTATAGATTGCCTTCGTCACATTTATGTGTCTTTTTTTTTTTTTTTTTTCGTTCTAATCGTTCCAAAAAATGATATGCTTTAATATTTAGTAACAATTTAACTTTAAAGTTCTTATTTTACTTTAACGGGAAGATTAATACACAACCATATAAATTTCTATGGTTTTTTAAGGCTACAAGTTTAAAAGATCTTCAATATGTTTTCTTAAACTTGGTACTAAAACATAACCTTCAAGTAAGTTGGGATAAACGGAAGGGAGTAATATATTTAGCCTTGCACCCGAAAAAGAAGAAGGTCCAAGTTCAACGAGCCAAATTGGAAACCAAGATGTAGTAAATTTTGATCTGAGAGAGAGATAGGGAGGGGTAGGTGGGTGGTATTTTGTCAGTCTTCACAAGACCATTAATCCATAAGAAGATCTAAGTTTATATCATAGCCAATAAATTTCGTTAATCCCATTCGATTACAACAAAGTTATAATATAATTATGTTACAGTGAGTCAATCATATGATTTAGACTTAAAATAGAATCTTAAAAGAGCTAGCACATCATATTTTTATCAATCTTGACAAGACAATAGTGGAACATGAGAGTGTGTATCAACTATCAAATGTAGGTCCAATTTATGCTTAGCCAATGAATTTGGAACCCCTTTGCCTTTCTAGAAATTGGCATGTGCATTTTCCTCAAAATCTAGGATGACCATCACTAATCAATCAACACAATCAAGGATTTTACTGAATGAATAAGAGTGTCAAGAACCTGTCTAGGCATGCTCATCGTTATTCGGCTAAAGAAGAATATAAAGTTTGGCCTTTCTTGGATAGACCACTTAGTACTTCCTATCTTGTTTATTATATGTGTATCATTTAATAACTATAGAAATAATTGTACGATAGGAGTTATCTAAATCAAATTAGTATCTCTCTTAAATATCTCATTTTATTGAAACTTCACTGATTGGAATACTGAGGGTGGATTTGAAGAAAATAAACAATAAAAACTTTCTTTTATTTCGAACCAATAAATATTTTGAAATGAATTTAGTTTGTCAAAGCGATTGATATTTGTTACAAGTTAGTCTGATTATATTGTATGTCTTCACTGTTGAATTATCTGCTTTCGTATATGTTTGAATTTATTCATCATTGAAGGAATGTGTCTATAACCCTTAAATCATTTGAAGTAGTGGTGTACTCCCATGACTTTATATCATAACTGTTTGTAAAATGTTACCACCTTGGTGTAGGGATGTACTCCCATAACTTTATATCGCAACTGTTTGTAACATGTTACCACCTTTGATCGCACAACTTGCACCTTCTTAATTCTGCCTTAGCTAAAGTCGTCGAATATATTTAGTAGCACTAGAAGTAGCTATCGCACTGCTCCTTAAAGATTTGAGTCATTGAAGAAAGAGGTAAACATTAAGGGAAAAAAAAAATTGTGCCAGCTTTAAAAGATGCAATGAGGTAGATGAGGTTTTTTCACTACTAACTAGAATTTAAATTCGAGTCCGAGAATAGGAAAACCTATTATGATAGGCTAAGGTGGAGGCAGATTGATGCAAGGGATTCAATTGAACCCCCTTCATTGACAAATTATACTATGTAATTAAATAGGTAAAAATGATTTCTTTTTCGCACCTTGGCGTTAGAATTTTTTTGAAATTCATTTATTTGAATTCTGACTCGGCAACTGTTGGTAGGTATGTGACACCTCCTCCTAATGGTTGTTTATGGGTGCGACAGTGGTTTAAATTAGTTGCCTTAGTAAGTTTATTTTACAGTTTCGAAAAAACCTCCATGTCCTTGTTAGTGATTCGAACATCACATGTTACCTTTCTAACTCAAGTTACCATTCTCGTTATTGTTTAGCCATTTTAGGTACCAACTGAATGGCACCAGAGATGAACCAAACATTTCTCAAATTTACATCAATAACCAACTTGTGCCTACTTCTCTATGGTCCACTAAAAAATTCAACGACAAACCATGATAATTCATACCAAAATATCTCCTTTAAATATATATTGTTTTGCAACCTAAGTTTGTGGTTATTATATTATTCTAATGACAGATGAGTTTTAGAAACTGGCTTGTCCCATTGATAATATAATTAATTAAGAAAATAAAGTATGTTTTCTCTGACATATTAAGATTTTAGATGGGATGATCATATTATCATATACTTCAATGTGGTATAAGATCACGAAGTGGTCCTAGTTCAAAAAGTTTTTTTACGCACTTGACCCATAGAAAATAAAAGTGTGTGCTCTTTAAAAACTTAAATTTTTAGTTAGATAAATTAGTCACACACTTTAATATGATATTAGAGCAGATGATAGAGATGCTTGGTTTGACTTTCACGCCATTCATTATCAAAAAGAATTTCATGTGCTTGAATCACGAAAGAAAATTAAATCACACACGACAGGTGTGTTGAAAGATATAATTAAATAAATTAAAATGAGTAGGTGATACACATCAACATGTACAATGTTTCGAAGAGAAGCTGTGTGTCAAGTCCACTTGTCATTGATTCAAAATTAAAGTAAGCTCAACAAGTGAGAAAAAGAAACAGCCCATTTTTTGACAAATTCTTGAGTTTGGAGTACCCCTTGTTATTGAAAGAAAGATTTTATTGTAAAATTAGGCAATGAATCCAGCTCACATTACTGGCTTGAAAGGGACGAATCACCTAGTGGGTATCATTTGTTGTGGAGTGGATAATAAACTACTAAAATGTCACAAAATTGGGAAATTAGTTAATAGTGCATGCAAATATTCTGATTAGTACTAAGCAAAATGAAATGAATTTTTGTATGTAGATATTAAAATAGCGATGCATCTCAATTCTCAGGGACTATAATATGACACGAAGCTACACAATAACCTAATCTTAGTGTTTCAATATTTTCTGCAATGCGCTATACTGTATAATAGTGTTAGATTTTTAAGAAGTGTGAATGAAAAAAGATTGGTGTTTTTTCGAAAAGACACCATGAGAAATGATGCAATTTGAATAGACACCTTTTTAATTTGGATAGCTATGATCTTTCCAATAGATTGTGACTTTTTCGAAGAGTTACACTTTTTTTGAAGAGTTGCATCTTGATGAACAGGTACACTTTTCTGAATAATTGCTTCTCTTCATGAAGCAATACCTTGATGACTATAAATACCTGATTTTTTCCTCAGGTAAATACATAAAATTTTGATGTAAAAATACTCCTCTTTATTGAAAAACTCTAGCGTGATTTGCTACCGTTGAGTGCGTTCATAATTCGAAAGAATTTGAGGTACCACTATTCTGTCGAAGTGATTCATTTTATCCTGAAAGGATATATTCCATAACCTCGATAGTGGAGGAAAATAATTTTCTTAAGGACACACTGTGTATTGGGTGGACATGAATCTTCTAATCTTCATTTTTTCTAAACGTTTGGTTTTGCTATTTTTCAGAAAATAGGTTGAACTTCATTTGTTGATGTTCATTAAATGGGTTGAACTTATTGTTGAAGTTCAAAGTTATGTATACAGAGTTACAACTTTATTTGATTGTTCATATATTAGTTTGAACATCTGTTAGAAGTTCTTGTTGTAAAATATTGATTTTACTAAATTCAAAAAAAACAATAATCTGAAGAAAATTACATAACAAATTTTTTGTTTTAGTTTTTGTGCTTGTTTAGTGGGAGTAAGGTATCATAATTTATAAATCAAGTACTTGATTAATTTGTATTAGGTCTGATTTTGTGGAGACTAAAATCTTTTGATTTCTACTCCCTTGATTAGAAGAAAATAAAAAATTCACCGAGAAATCAGTGTGAAAATTCTTCGAAGAATATAAAAACTTAACCATTCGTTAACTCTCGATATTGATTTTTGTAGTTTAAAATCTACGGGTTTTTACTCTGTTTGAAATTGATTCTGATTTGAAGTCGTAAAAACTTATTTAGGTTTTAAAGTTTATTCAGTTGATAATCTGAAGATATAAAAACCTCATCATTGACTAGAAACAAGTTGGTTAAAGATTAAAGTCTTTATTGTAAGTATTCTGAAATACTAAAGTGCATGTCAAAGAATGACAGAAAAATGACAAATGAAATAAAAAAATAAATTAATTCAGTTGTGAATGGTGTTGTTCCAACGACAACAAATGTTGCTTCATTAAGTCATTCAGGTATTGCTCTAGCAATGAAACCAACAAAGAAACCGAAAAAATATTCTGGTGTGAACTTCAAAGAATGATAGCAAATGATTTCATTTTGACTAACCAAACTTGAAATGCAAATTTACACAAGTAGAGATCCTTATGTTTCGAAAAAAGTAATAATTGAAAATCAATTGTTTAGTTGAAAGATCTTGTGAGTCATCCCCAAGATAGAAGAGGATAATGAGTTGAATGAGAATTCATCAATGATGGTTGTAGATCCTGTTAAGGATGATGCTTCAAATAATAGAAGAGCAAAAAGTCTTCTAGACAAGAGAAAAAGCATAATAAGAAAATGTTCAAAGACAAGTGCTACAATTGTAATGATGTTTACCAAAATGCTCTAAATAGTTAATTTTTAAACAAGAACAAGAAAACAAATTAGATAAACATGTTGGAAATAACTGAAAAGATTGAAAATCTGTGTGCTCTGATCACTGAATACAATCTAGTTGACGATCTAAATGAATGGTGGTTTGATTCAAAAGCCACTAGACATGTTTGTACGGAAAAAGAAGCTTTTTCTACTTATGATACCGCTAGTCTCAACGAAGTGATCTTCATGGGAAATAATGCAATAGCTAAGGTTGAAGGAAGTAGGAAAAATATTCCTAAAAATGACTTCCGACAAGGTGTTGACTCTCAACATTAATATTCTCCATGTTTCTACTATTAGGAATAACATAGTGTCAACAATACATCTTGTTAAAAATAAATTTAAGTGTGTGTTTGTTTTTGAGAAAGTTGTAATAAGCAAGAATGAAATGTATGTAGGAAAGGGCTATCACAATGATGACTTTTTCAAACTTGATGTAATGACTATTGAAATGAGGAAAGATAAGGCTTCTTCTTATTTGTTAGAGTCAAATCATTTGTGTCATAGTCGTTTATTACATTTCAATTACAAAATCTTATGAAAATTGATTAATTGAAAAGTATTGCCTAACTTTGAGTGCAAAAAATCAAAGTGTTAAATATGTGTGGAACCTAAGTATGCTAAGCATCCGTATAAGTTTGTTGAAAGAAATTTCAATCCCTTAAACTTAATTCACACCGAAATTTGTTATATGAAGTCAATATCATCTCATGGTTGGAAAAATATTTTATAACTTTTATTGATGGTTGCACTAGATACTATTATATTTATTTGCTAAATGATAAGGATGAAGTAATAGATACGTTTAGGCAATATAAAACTTAAGCTGAAAATTAGTTGGATAAAAAGATCAAAATAATAAGAAGTGATAGGGGCAAAGAGTATGAATCTCCTTTTATGGAGATATGTTTGGAAAATGAATTATCCATCAAACTAATTTTCCGATATTCATCCCAATCGAATGAAACTGTGGAAGGAAAAAAAATTAAATATTAAAGAAAATGATGAATGTCTTACTCATAAATTCAGATTTACCGCAAAATTTGTGGGAGAAAGCTATCCTTACAGCAAATTGTGTACTCAATAGAGTCCCCATAGCAAGATAAACATTCATTTCATATGAAAAATAAAAAGAAAAGAAACTCAATTTGAAATATTTGAAAATGTGGGGGTGTTTAGCCAAAGTCCAAGTTCCTATACCTAAAAGGATAAAAATAGAACCAAAAATTATGGACTGTGTTTTTATCGAATATGCTGCAAGCAGTAAAATATGTTGATTTTTGATTCATAAATTTGAACATTCGAATATTCATGAAAAAACGATAATTGAATCATATAATACTGAATTTTCTGAAGAGAAAATACATCATTTCACCCCTAAACTTATCCGCCTAACTTTCGACCCTAAACTACACTGGTAATTATATACTCCCCTTAATAACTTTCAAGTGAATTTTATACCACCCTAAAAATATTATACCACTCTCACAATGGAGAGTGCGGTACACATGCACCACGTTGAAGCCACGTCAGAGCCACGTAAATGATATATATATATATATATATATATATATATATATACTATAGAACGCAATATGCATGCACCACGTTGAAGCCACTAAAATAATTTTTAAAAAAATAATACTCCAACCCAATATATATATATATATATGTATATATATATATATACTCAATGAGAAGTTAATTCGATAAGTTTAATAACCCTTTCTTATAATTTCTTATTTTATATTAGAAAATCGAAAATAGAAATATAAAAAAGGAGTTAAAACTCCTCTTTATTGAAAAATTGAAGAAAAACCCTTTTGTTAGAAGTAAGAAAGAACCTTTCTAGAAAAAAAGAATGAGGACTTGAATCTATCTGGAACAGACCTCCTTCATCCCTTCCTTTTTTTGAATCTGTAACTCCCCACATCATCCCTAAATCCAAATTCACCAGCTCGACGTCTACTATCTCTATCGAGGCACCATCAATGTCGTTGCTTTCTACTTTTTAAAATTTGTGTGTGATAGGGCTATATAATTGTCACGATCCGAATCAGGATTTAGTTGTGATGGGTATCTTAAGTCCATCAAGGACCGGATACCACCTCCATTAACCTATCCAATCAGTACACAATACAACTAACAACAGATTAATTTAAAACATATAAAAAGATACAGCTAAGTTCCGAACATATAAAATAGGATCTAAGAATCCACAATACCAAATCCACCCATATCCTATCCACAAAAGTCTCTCAGAAACCAAACATCAGCCAAAATAAGGTCATGCCCTCAACCATAACCAAGAACCTACCGAAATAGTCTAGGACATAAGTAAAGAAAAGACCATGAAATAAGGACCTTTCGGAGAATGAAAGCTCACCACTTTAATATTGACTCACGGGCAATCCAGAAGTCACCTACCATAATGCAAGAAAACAAAAGTGTCTTCGGACCCTGTATTGCATGGGGATACAGTGTACGGGGACAGTTAGCAGGTTGAGCGCTAGCATGTAACTCAGGAAAGAGATAAAATAAATCCATGATCAATCAATTCAAAATCATGGCAAAACCATACGCACATATACACATACACACATATATATAAAATTATAATATGTCGATATAGAGAACAAGACTTAGCATAAGAGTTAAGAATTAACCTAGACTGTGTAGCTTGACCGTCATAAAACACCCACGGGCTATATAGGTCCAACCCTCCAATGGATGGGGCCTAGTAAGTGTTAACTTCATGAACCAGAGATACCATAGAAAGACGAAGAATCCACGTCCTTATGCCATCCATCATACATGTATCTTTAATGTTTAACAAACATACGATCATCAAGACCAACCCTCTCACCGACAAACATAAGTTTCCAGTGTCAATTCCTCGGGACCTCTACTTTCACAGCTAGCTACACAACCCCCTTTATTCCCAATTAAAATGCTTATACATTCTCATTCATTGAACCATGATCATCCATTAAGGCATAAACTATTGGTATCGTCATACCAATACGCTTACAAGCTGATATCATTATGTTATTTTAATTATCATCACTTGAGGAAATCCACGACCCAGCAAGCTCCAATCATTCATCTGCATGGTGGAATCTACAACCCTCTAGGTTCAATTATTCATTAGCTTGGGGAAATCCATGACTCCCTAGGTTCAGTTTAAAACCATTATGTTTCATTAACCTTCTATATCATGCAATTGCTCCATAAGTCATTTCAATATGCATATACTCATGTTTCAAAGCCAATTTCTTAAGGTTCAGTTGAAGTTATTACCAATTTCAATTCTAAATCCATTTATTCGGGGGAATCCACCACTTCCATCTCATTTACCATGCCCATGCACCCAAAAGTTCAAAACTATCAATTCAAAATATGAATGTTTCACAAAGACAATGGGAAAGCAATTCCATCAATACCCTTCAAAGGTCCTATCCAAATTACAAATCCATCAATTAATAATATGAATAACATTCTAAACATATGCTTTTAACTAAATAAGTTTAGGGGAAGAGATACATGCTTGGAAGTATTGTGAATTATGGAGGGAAATCACCAATTGAAACTCTAGAAGCCAAATCCTTAGGAATCCTAACTTGTTCATGACTTGGGGATTTAAGAGAGTAAAGAGTAGTTTATGATTTAGTAATAATGAGTTATGGGGTCCCAAAGGGTATTTTATGTTGTGGGTTTCAATTAGAAAAGGAGATAAATGACCAAAACGCCCTTAAGAACAACACTCAAAAAACTGTCGCCAGTCGTTACGGATCATATCCTTACTCATGACGACTGGGTATGAGTCGTTCCCTAGACTTGTAGTATGGGCAATAACTATCACGATCCGAACTAGGGCTTGGCCGTGATGGGTATCTCAAGTTCCATGTGGATCGGAGATCACCCCCTGTACCTAACCAAATAAAACACACCACACCCTAAGTTTGGCTAAATTTTGAACATATAACAAGATAACAAGATAACAAGATAACATACAATAGTCTAAGATAGTTTGAAATGCATGTCCATAACCAACCATCGAAGATCGGCCAATCGACCAACGGACGCCATCCAATAGAGATAGTAGTCCAAACAAAGCCTTCTAAACTATGATCCAAAACTAATTATCAATAAAATGTCGGGAAATTCCCCCGACAATAGACAAAAACCAAATCCAAAGAGATAGTCAAAATGTAAAGGAAACCATAATCATGAAATAGGATCTTTCAAAGTATGGAAGCTCACCACTTCAATCTGACTCGCTAGATGATCCTGAATCTAAGTCACTGAGCAGGAGGAGTAGAAGTATGACCAAATCCTACATCATGTTAGGATATAGCACCCAAAAATGGGTTAGCGGGGTGAACGCTAGTATGTAACTCACGGATAAGGATAACATAATGATATGATCAATAGTTTAAAATCATTCAAAACCCAATGGACATAATGAAATACATAAACATAAATTTATATATCTCATGTCGGGATAGGGAACAAGGCTTAACACATATTTCAAAACTTTAGCCTGGATTGTGTAGCTCAACCGTCATATAATAGTACCCACAGGCTATATGGGCCCTAACTCTCATTCCCTGATTGGGCCCAGTGCGAGTAGCTGCACAAACTGGAGAATAATCTCATATATATTCACATGGGGACCTCGAACCTCCCAACATATATAAAGGTGACTTAAGCACCCGATCATATAATGATTTATGAGGGACTTGAACTTCCCTAATCATAAAATAATAATCAGGGCGACTCAAACCTCTCTGGTCACTTTAACCTCCGCATTGGCAAATACGATTTTTTGTATCGGTCACTCAGACCTCCACTATCACGGCTCAGCTACACAACCCTAATTAGAGCCCAATTAAAATATTTATCACTCAATACCATTCAATGAACCACAATACACATTTAGGCATACATTGTTGGTATCGTCATACCAACTACATTTGCAAGGTAATAATAACATGCCAAAACAATTCCTATTAACTTAGAGAAAATAACTCCCTTTGTTCATTTATACAGGTGGAAGACACCGTCTTTCTTTGTTCATTAAATTATACCATTGTATTTCAAATATCCCTTTATGTCATGCAATAGTTCAAGACTAGTTCAATTTTACAAATTACTATGGTTATCATAATTACAATCAATTTCATATTATGGGGTTGGGGTCATAACTACTTCAAAAGTCACAAGTTTAGGAAAATCACAATTCCCTAGTTCATCCACCATTCCCATGCACCCACATGTTCAAAACCATACTTAAAATATGAAAATCATATATAAACCTTGAGACACATTATTTAATTCATAAACATTCAAAAACCCCAACCCTTGTTTCAAAAACTTCACAATAATCTCATGAACAATACTTTAAATCTCATACTTTTACAAAATTAACAACGAGGGAAGAGTAACATGTCTGTATTAGTAAGATGTACGAAGAAAAATCACCCTTGAGAGCCCTAATTAATCAACCTCTTAAAAATCTAAGTGTTCTTGACCTTGAGAATTTAGGAGTATTTGAGATGTTACTTAGATTATATTTTAAAGATAATGACACCCTAAAGAGGTTATAAGATGTAGATTTCAAGTTGGGTAAGAGGGAAAATGTCTAGAATGTCCTCAACTTAAAAGGTGAAAACGTGCCACTTTTGACTACAAGTCAATCCCTTGACTCGTAACCACAACTTATGACTCATCACCACGAGTTGTAACCAAGGCAATACCACCAAGGCACCCTACACTATTATCCTTATGACTCAATGGCACCACTGGTATTGGGACCCTAGGACTCATAAGGTCTAATCGTAGTCAACACAGAACCCAATTTGGGACTTACATTGGACACCCTATGATTACACCTAATGACTCCTAATAAATCCTTACAGCTCTTAGTGGGATACTCGTACTAAGAGAAAAATCAAGCCACATACTTACTGGTTTGGTGAGACTCATCCCAACGACTCGTTAGGTCATTCTATGACTAATAGGGTCCACTCGTAACTAGGGTAGTGAGCTCAAAGCTCACAAAATTTTTGAGGACCAAAATCCAAGGTGTTACAATTCTCCGTCACTTGGATCATTCATCCTCAAATGATGGGACAAGGCAATTGCAGCACGATTTGAGTCCATATTCCTCTACTCTTACCTTTAACAAACTCATAAAATAAGAATACCAAGGAAATCATTCTTTTCTTTAACAAAGTTAGAAAATAAAGATGCTAACAATAACACATACCTTAAGTATGATTATTCAAAGCAGAATACAAGAATGAATCCTTGGACCTCATGTCCTCTTCGTCTTCCCAAGTAGCCTCTTCACCTTTGTCATTTCTCTATAGAACGTTCATCAAAGGTACGTTCTTCGTCCATAATCAACGAACTTACTGATCCAAGATTTTAATCGAGACTTCTTCATAAAATAAGGAATCCAAAGTACCGCCTCCTCTAAAGAAAGAACCGTCGAAGGATCAGCCACACTTTCTCAACACCAATACATGTAACACTAGATGAATGGAGCTTAAACTAGAAGGCAACTCCAAATCATACATAACATTTCCAACACTCTTCAAGACCAACTACTGGCTAACATACCAGGGACTAAGCTTTCCCTTCTTCCCAAACTGCATTACTCCCTTCATGTGAGATACCTTCAAGAATACTAATCTCCAACCTCAAACTCTAACTCCCTACGCCTTACATCTGCATAGGACTTTTAGAGAATTTAGACAGTATTAAGTCTATCTTGAATTACGTTCATCTTCCCCATCGTCTGGTAAACCAAATTCAAGCCAAACATCTCAGCCCCCAATTTTATATTACCCAATAGAAGATCTACACCTCCTACCATATAATGTCTTTAACGGAGCCATCCAAATACTAGAGTGGTAGTTGTTATTATATACAAATTTTATAAGAGGCAAATAGTTTACCACCATAGTCAATTACGCAAGCTCGAAGCATATCTTTCAATGTATAAATAGTTCTTTCGACTTTCCCATCTGACTGCAGGTGGAAATCAGTACTAAGGCTCATCATAGTTCCCAAACTTCTCTGAAACGAATGCCAAAAATACGATAAGAACTGAGTACCACAATCTGACATGATAGAAATAGGCACCCTATACAAATTCACAATATCTTAGAGGAACAACCTCTCATAATTCTCTGCGAAATAATTTGTCCTCACTAGCAAAAAGTAAGCAGACTTAGTCATCCTATCCACGATAACCCAAATTGAATTAAATTAATTCCAAGATCAAGGAAGACCTGTATGAAATTCATGTTAATTACCTTGCATTTCCACATCTATAATTCAATCTCTTAAGTCAACTCATCGGGCCTCAAGTGCTCAATCATCACTTATTACACACCACGTATTTAGCAACAAAACTAGCCACATCTTACTTCACATTATTCCACCAATAAATCTCCTTAAGATCATGATATATCTTTGTCGAACTAAGATGAATGACATAACACAACTCATGAGTTTCAGCCAAGATCCTTTCTCTTAACCCATCTATATCCAGAACACATAATCGGCCTTGGTACCTCAAGATACCATCGCCACCAATCTCAAAAGCTACAACTTTTTTCCACCCCACATCCTCTTTAATTTATATTAAGATAGGATTCAGTAACTGCCTCTCCTTTATTTAAGTAGCAAGGGATGAATTCACCAACTCTTTCATAAGCATACCACCATTCTCAGAGTCCAAGAGACAAACTCCAAGGTTAGACAAATGGTGAATATCTTTCACCAACTCTCGCTTATCCTTATCCACTTGATCTAGACTCCCTATGGATAACTTGCTAAGGGAATTAACAACCATATTAGCTTTACCTGGGTGATAGTAAAGGCTCATGTTGTAGTCTTTCAACAACTCAAGCCACCTCATCTGTTTAAGATTCAACTCTTTCTGGGTGAACATAAATTGCAGACTCTTATGATCAGAAAAGATATCTACATAGACTCCATACAAATAGTAATGACAAATATTTAATGCAAATACCCATAACCAACAACTCTAGGTCATAAGTCAGATAATTCTTCTTATGAACTTTCAACTACTTAGAAGCAAAGGCCACCACCCTACAATGATGCATCAGTAGACAACCATGTCCCATACATGGTGCATCACAATAGATAACAAAACCATTAGTACCCTTGGGTAGATTTAATACTGGAGCTGAAGTAAACTTATCTTTGAGCTTATCAAAACTACCCTCGCAGGTATCAAACCATAAAAGCTTTACCTTCTTCTGGGTCGACTTAGTCAATGGGGCAGCTATAGTCAAGAAACTCTCCACAAACCTTCTATAATACCCGACTAAACTAAAGAGCTCTGAATATAGGTTTGAGTCATAGGCCTAGGATACTTCTTAACCACTGCCACTTTCTGTGGATCCACTATGATCCCTTAACTAGAAATGATGTGAATCAAAAAAGTAATAGCCTTTATCCAAAACTTGCACTTTGAAAACATAGCATATAAATACTGACCTTTCAAGCTTTGCAACATAATACAGAGGTGATCAGCATGATCCACCTCACTCTTAGAATACACCAAAATATCATCTATAAATATAATAACAAATAAATACAGAAACTAATAAAAGACCCTATTCATCTAGTTCATGAATGTCATCAGGGCAATAGTAAGAATTAAAAACATGACTAAGAACTCATAAAGACCATACTAAGTTTAAAAGGTAGTCTTAGGTATATCTACCTCCCTAATCTTTAGCTGATGATAACCCTACCTAAGATCAATCTTAGAGAAATATCTAGCACCCTGAAGCTTGTCAAATAAATTATTAATCCAGGGAAGAGGATACTTATTCTTCACTATAACTTTTTTAAACTAACGATAATCAATGCATATTAGAAGGGAAGCATCCTTCTTATACACGAAAAAATAGGTGCACCTCATGGAGACTATAGAACCTTGGGTTTTGACCCTTAGAAAATTTCTTAGAATTCTAGTCTTTGGACCCGATACAACTCATGGTAATGATCCATAAGATGGGGTACAAATTGTATGGTCCTGTCGTATGCTAACCAGTGTTGGTTAGTGGGTTGGATTTTTATTAGTAGAATAGATACGACTTAGGGGTACAAGCCATATTGGTGGGTACAGATCATTTGGTTCCTTAATTGAATCTTAGAATTGGTTAATTAGGTTAGATCAGAGTATGAGTGGCTTACCATGAGCTGTTAGCCAAGGTACAATTTATACCACAGACTCATATGGTGGACAGTGTCATAATATTTCTTTGGTTTAATCTACTAGGGGTATGGATGAAGGGTACAGATCGTATTTTTTTGATACAACTTGGTTAGATGAGCCATATATTGGACATTGTTGGATCTAAAGGTTCATTCTAGGATATAAGTAGAGGGTACCAATTGTATTGGAGGGTACAATTCGTGAGGGTTATTCGTACCCCTATGATGGGATTTTGTACAACTTAAGTAGGAGTATTCTGGATATTTTTCTACATATTCTAATAAGGTCCCACAACTTTTAACCTACTTGGGAGGTTATTTACCCAATTATTCTATTAATTAATACTTATAAACTCTGCTAAAAGACTCTATAATTCTCTCAAAAGTTTTTGGGAAATGGAAGCTAGGGTTTCAAGTAGATGATTAATTCTAACTAGAAGTATGGTTTTTATGAATGTTTCATTTTGATGACTTCATTGATTGTATGATTTTGGTTTCAAAATATAAATTGGGGGTTTTGATATTAAATAGTTGGTTATGGTTTTCCATGGTTCTAATTATGCTTTATGTTCATTAATGGTGGTTTTGAATAATTGGATGGCATGGGAATACTTTAATGGTAATTGTAATTGGCTTTGGTTATATTATGCCCCCAATGTGTTTGAAAAAATGCCTATAAGTATGATTTTATTGAATTGAGTACTGTTAATGAAACTGTTGCTTGTTTTAAAACTTAGTAAAGGAATTATGAATGGTTTAAATGGCTTAGAAAGGTAAATTTCTAAAATTTTATGCTTTTGGGATACATGGAATCCCCCAAGTGGTTTAATATTGTGAATGGAAGGGTACTTGGAAGTCCCCTTAAACCTATATATGATTATCTATGGATAGTACTTGCAAGTATGATCAATATGACGATACCACCACTAAATGACCTTGGTTAATAAATGGTAAATAGATTAGTTGGTTTCTTGGTAATGGTTTTAATTAGGAAATAGTGGCGAGATATGCAACAAAGCCATAGAAGGTAGAGGTATATGGGGAGAAAAACTGGAAGCTCATATTTTCTGGTGTAAGGTTCGTCTTGACGACCGTATGTATGATGTCACACTATATTTCAGGGGATGTACTATTCATCCTAGGTTTTCTTTCTAGTCATGTGGATACACGCACTAAGTCCCTTTCAGTAGGGGGAGCTGAACCTATATAACCCTGAGTGGTTTAGGATGCAAAGCTACACAACCTAGGTAAAGGTTTTAATGGAATCCTAAACGCGATCTCCTTTCCTGGCATGGTTATCTATATATATATGGTTGTGTGCATATGGATAGTTTTACTTATCTTTATAAATGGCATTATTTTATACTTATCCCGAGATTATGCTAGCGTTCAACCCTTAACCTATTTACTTATGGTTGTATACCCAAGCTATGCAAGAACTGGCTATTTTAATCCTCCTACACAGTGATTAAATTAGGGATCAATATTTGGACTGAAGTGGTGAGCTTCTATTCTTTCAAAAGGATCTATTTTATGTTATGGATATTTCCAGAGACTTTAATTTTATTTTTGGATATTGGTTTTTTCCATGGTTATGGGCATATCCCAATCAAATTTTATTACACTTTTGGATAGAGGCTTTGTGGTACTGCTATAGGTTTGTATGGGTAAGATCAGTAATAGTGTCAGCCTTAGTATTGGTATTGACATTGGGGCTAACACCAGTTAATGGGATTATTGGTTTTTCCATTATATTTCATTTTGGGATTAATTATATTATGTTTTTGAACTTATTTGATTATGACTTGGTTTATAGCCTTTGGAATGGTATGGTATGGTTGGGCGTTTGGTGTGGGATGGTTGGACTCGATTGAGCTAATAACAGTTGTGATCCTATCACAGAGTTAATATATGAGCTGTTACACTATATTGTTATATGCTCAAAATTCAGCCAACTCAGGGCAATCAGCTGGAGGTTGGGTTGGGTAATGGGGGTGGTCTCCCGCCCCGATCAGACCTAGGATACCTATTATGATAATGTCCCTATTTAGGTTGTCTCAAGTTGGTATCAGAGTCTAGGTTCATTGTCAATTGGGACTCCACAAAATCGTGTCGAGTAAAGTCGCTTTTAGTGGTGTGTAGCACATCACACTCATAAGGGAGAGGCTGTAATGCATTTACGAATGTCTAACTTTCTTGGTATTCAATTTTCAAGCTTGGAGTCTCAATCTTAGAATCTTCCCTAATCCTTGTTTGTTCATCTTTCAAATTATGCCTCATAGATTTGGAACACAAGAAAATTCTTCTATCTTATTTAAAGGTAATTTTGAAGGGGTGCATTCCACTCCTCGGGTTCATCTTTGATCTCACAGTCCTATCCCTAATATTTCTAGAGTTCCATCGATTTATACTAGTCCTCATTAAGAAAAGGTGACTAATGTGGAATTTCATTAGTGTATTCATGTTATTCCTCAAATGGTCGCTTCTCAAGCTGAGCGGGGTGTGACTGGTGCTTAATCTACTGAGACCACAAGGGTTGGACAATTTATGAAGATGGTTCATCTCACTTTTTCTGGAGTAAAAATGGAGGAGAATCCATAAGGCTTCTTAGATAATATAGAAAAGATATTTTGGGTGATGTAGGCTACCAATGTGGAGGGGATAAACTTTAAAGCTTATTTTCTCAAGGAGGTTGTATATTAGTGGTATGAAGAGTGGGATAGGGATAGGGCTGATGTGGGATACTTTTTCTAAGGCCTTCTTAAATTGTTTTTCCCCAAGAGTTGAGGCACACAAAGATGAAGAAGTTTGTGTACCTCAAATAGGGGAGGATGTCTGTGAAGTAATATGCCTAGAAGTTTCACCAAATGTCAAGGTATGATCCTAATTTAGTAGCTGACATACGAGCAAGTATAAGAAAGTTCACTTGTAGATTAAATTGGGATTTGATTTTGGAGAGTAGGACTGCCTTGCTAATTAAAGATATGGACATCTCTAGGTTAATTGTTCATATACAGCAGGTAGAAGATGAGAAGAGAAAATAGGAGAAGTTTAAAGATAGACAAGGTAAGAGGAGCAGGTTTTCTAACCAGGGAAGTGCTCAGTCTCAGGGTGCTCGGGATGGTGGAAAATGGAAGAAAAAAGTATAGGAGTTCTGGTTCCTTCTCTTCTGCTAATGCTCCTTACCATTCGGGCGACAGGCATCATCAAGGTGGTGATAATTTTTAGGTATTAGGTGCCTAATCTCAGGCAAGTAAAGGTTAGTTAGTTTTTTCATGCCCTCCTTGTCGGTTCTATGGTCGTCCTCATTGGGGTTATTGCATAAAGAAAGGGACAAATGCTTCAAGTATGGCCAGGTGGACAATTGGCTCAGGGATTTTCTGATTAATAAAGGTTCTACAGGGGTAAATAAGATTTATGTGGCTTCTTCTTCTGCTCCTACACCTGGTAGTATTGCATCTACTTCTGTTACTGCTCTTAGTTCTAGTGTTGGTTGGAATAGGTTATATGCTTTGGAATCCCAATAGGAATTTGAGGCATCACCTGATGTCATTACTAGTACATTATAGCTTTTCTCTCTTGGCATATTATTTGCTTGATTCTAGGTCCACTCTCTCTTATTTGACTCCTTATATGGTTGTATCTTTTGCTTTTGATTGAAAAGTTATTTTTGATCCTTTTTCTGTTTCTACCCTAGTAGGTAACTCATTTATTGCTAAGATAGTCTATAGGGTGTATGTGGTATCTATTGACGGCAAGAAGACCTTGGTGGATTAGTTTGAGTTGGGTATGGTGGATTTTGATGTTATAATAGGTATGGATTAGTTGCACTTTTGTTATGCATCCTTGAATTTTTGGACCTGTAGGGTTATCTTTAAGTTCCCTAGTAAACTGGTTATATAATGGGAGGGTGGTTCTTTATCTCCTAAAGGGAGATTTATTTTGCATCTTAGAGCTTGGAGGTTAATCTCCTAAGGTTGTCTTTATCACATGGTCTAGGTTAAAGATTGTAACTCAAAATGTCCTTCTTTACAGTCTGTTCTAGTGGTTAATGACTTTCTAGAGGTCTTTTCGGATGATCTTCCTGGTGTTCCTACGGATAGGGAAATTGAGTTTGGTATGGATCTAGTTTCAGACGCTCATCCAATTTTTATTCCTCTATACATAATGGCTTCAGCTGAGTTGAGGGAACTCAAGGAGCAGCATAAGAATCTTTTGGATAAGGGGTTTATTCATCCTAGCGTATCTCTGTAGGGTGCATCGGTATTGTTTGTGCCCAAGAAAAATGGTTCCCTTTAGATGTGTATTGACTATGGGAATTTGAACAAGGTGATGGTCAAGAATAAGTATCCTCTTCTAAGGATAGATGATCTATTTGATCAATTGCAAGGTGCCAAGTTCTTTTCTAAGATATATCTTTGGTCTGGGTACCATCAACTAAAGATTTGGAGGTAGATATACCTAAGATGGATTTTTGTACTCGGTATGGGATCTTTGAGTTTTTGGTAATGTCATTTGGGTTGACTAATGCTCCGGTGGCATTTATGGATCTGATGAAAAGGGTTTTTTGTTAGTATTTTGATCTCTTTATTACTGTGTTTATTAAAGACATTCTGGTTTATTTGAAGAGTGAGGTGGATCATGCTAATTACCTTTGTGTACTGTTGTATACCTAAAAGGAAAAATAGTTGTATACCAAGTTCTCAAAATATGTGTTTTGGTTAAACACTGTAACTTTCTTGGGTCATATTATTTCTAGTGAGGGGATCACGGTGGATCCGCAAAAGTTTCTTGTGGTGAAGAGGTGGACTAGACCCACAACTCCATCTGCTATTCAGAGCTTCTTGGGTTTAGTCAGGTATTATACGCAGTTTGTGGAAAGCTTTTCATTGATAGCTACTCCTTTGACTAAGTTGACTTAGAAGAAGGTCAAGTTTTCTTGGTCGGATGCTTGTGAAGGGAGTTTTGAGAAGTTAAAGGATAAGTTAACTTTGACTCCAATTTTGACCTTACTGGAAGGCAGTGATGGGTTCGTGGTTTATTATGATGCATCTCGGGTAGGGCTTGGTTGTGTGTTGATACAGCATGGGAAGGTAATTGCCTATGCTTCAAGGTAGTGTAAAATGCATGAAAGGAATTATCTTACTCATGATGTAAAACTTTTGGCGGTTGAGTTTGCTTTGAAAATATGGCGGCATTATTTGTATGGTGTTCACATGGATATCTTTTCTGATCATAAGAGTCTACAGTATGTGTTCACTCAGAAGGAGCTTAATCTCAGGTAGAAGAGATAGCTTGAGCTTCTCAAGAACAACGATATAAGTCTTTACTACCCCCTAGGTAAAGCTAACATGGTTGCTAAGGTTCTTAGCAGGTTATCCATAGAGAGTTTGGCTCATGTGGAGGAAGGAAAACAGTAATTGGTAAAGGATATTCACCGCTTAGCTAATCTTAGATTTCACCTCTTGGACTCCAAACATAGTGGTGTGATAGTGCAAGAAGTGGTTCGACCATCTATTAGTGCAGAGATTAAAGAGAAGCAAGTTCTAGATCCTATCTTGAAGAAAATCAAGAGTGACGTTAGTGGGAAAAAGGTAGTGGTGTTTGAGATCAGTGGTGATGGTACTTTACGGCACCAAGGAAGGTTGTGCATTCCTGATGTCGATGGTTTGCGACAAAGGATTTTGTCTGAGCTGCATGATTCTTGCTATTTTGTTCAACCCAACTCTACTAAGATGTATTATGATCTCAAGTAGATCTATTGGTGGAATGGCATGAAGACGGATGTGGCCGATTTTGTGGCCAAGTACATGGTGTGTCAACAGGTTAAGGTTGAGAA
This sequence comes from Capsicum annuum, assembly GCF_002878395.1. Classification (NCBI taxonomy): domain Eukaryota; kingdom Viridiplantae; phylum Streptophyta; class Magnoliopsida; order Solanales; family Solanaceae; genus Capsicum; species Capsicum annuum. The sequence continues at coordinate 47,222,320 of NC_061118.1, forward strand.
CATGAGACCAGGAGGGTTGTATCAAGAAATTGATTATACCAAACAGAAATGGGAAAAGATCAATAAGGAATTCATTATCAGTCTCCCTCGGACTCAAAATCAATATGATTCAGTTTGGATCATCGTGGATAGGATGACTAATTTTGCCTACTTTTTGCTAGTGCAGACTACCTTCTCAGTGGAGGATTATGTGAAGATGTATTTTCAAAAGATTTTAAAGCTGCATCGGGTGCCTATTTTTATTATTTCTGATCGTGGCACTCAGTTTGTATCTCACTTTTGGCGATTTTTTCAGAAAGGGTTTGGGACTAAGGTTATTCTGAGTACTGCTTTCCACCTGCAGACAGATGGTCGAGCAGAGAGAACTATTTAGACATTGAAGTATATGCTTTAGGCTTGTGTGATTTATTATGGTGGAAATTGGGTTGAGCATCTACCTTTGGTGGAGTTTCCTTACAACAATAGCTATTATTCTAGTATTGGTATGACCCCTTTTGAGAAATTGCATAGCAGGAGGTGTAGATCTCCTATTAGGTGGTTCGAGCTTGGTGAGGAAAATATATTTTGTCCCAACTTGCTTTACCAGGCTATGGAGTAGGTAAAGGTGATTCGATATTGGCTTAACGCTTCCCAAAGTCGCCAAAAGTCCTATGCAGATGTTAGGCGTAGAGACTTAGAGTTTGAGGTTAGGGATAAGGTTTTCCTTAAGGTATCTCCCATGAAGGGAGTTATGCGATTTGGCAAGACGAGGAAGCTCAATCCCTAGTATGTTAGCCCTATGAGGTTTTACGGAGAGTTGGTAATGTTACTTATGAGCTGGAGTTGCTTTTTAGCTTAAGCTTAGTTCATCTAGTCTTTCATGTTTCCACGTTGAGGAAATGCATTGGTGATCCTTCCTCAATTGTTCCTTTGGAAGGATTGGGTATCATGGATTCTCTGTCTTATGAGGAAATCCCAATTGAGATCTTAGATAGGCAAGTTCATCGGTTGTGGGCCAAGGATATGGCCTTGATTAAGGTTCTATGGGAGAACCACAAGGTGGAAAAGGCTACTTGGGAAGCGGGGGAGGACATGAAGTCCAAATATCCGCTTTTGGTTTCTTCTCCTCGGGTTCGTGCAAAAGGTATGTGTCTTCAATGCATCTTTATTTTCTGAGTTTGTTAAAGAAAAGACTAATATCTTTGCCTTTTTGTTTTCAACCTTTGTAAAAGATTGGGAATATATTTGATAAGATAATGCAAATGACACGTGCGTATGGTTACCCCTGGTTACCCCTACCTTGTCCGTCATTTGAGGATGAATATCCCTAGTGGGGGAGACTATAACACTCTAGGTTTTGACCCTTATAAAAAATCCTAGAATTCTGGTCTTTGGACCTCATACGACTCATGGGAATGAGACGTATAATGGGGTATGAATGGTATAGTTCTGCCGTATGCTGACCGGTGTTGATTGGTGGGATGGAATTTGGTTACTAGAATAGATAGGACTTAGGGGTATGAGCCATATTGGTTGATACAGATCATTTGGTTCCTTAACTTAATCTTAGACTTGGTTACTTAGGTTGGATCTCAGTATGAGTGGCTTACCATGAGCCGTAAGCTAGGGTACAAGTCGTACCATGGACTAGTATGGTAGACATTGTCTAAATCTTCTTTGGGTTTAATCTGCCAGGGGTATGGATGAAGGGTACGGATTGTATGCTTTGGATAAAACTTGGTTGGATGAGTAGTATGCTGGACAATATTGGATCCAAAGTTTTAGGATAAAATACGAGTAGAGGGTACCAATCGTATTGGAGGGTATGACTCGTGAGGGTCAGTCGCTCCCCTGTGATAGGATTTTATGCAACTTAAGTGGGGGTATTCTGGATATCTCCCCACTTATCCTAATAAGTTCCCATGACTACTTACCTACTTGAGATGTTGTTTCCCCTGTTACTCCATTCATTAACACTTAGAAACTCTTCTAAAATACTCTATAATTCTCTCAAAAGCATTTGGGCAAAGGAATCTAGGGTTTCATCTAGAGGATTAATTTGGTGCTTTTCTTGATGATTTCTTTCTATCATCATCTTGGTTTAAGGAATTTTCTCTTCCCTCATTGTTAATTCTAACTAGAAGCATGGTTTTTATGAATGTTTTCATGACTTTATTGATTGTTTGCTTTTGGTTTCCAAATATAAATTGGGGGTTTTGATATTAAATGGTCAGTTATGGTTTTCCATGGTTTTAATTATGCTTTATGTGCATTAATGGTGGTTTTGGATAATTGGATTTCATGGGAAAGATTTAATGGTAATTGGAATTGGCTTTGGTTATATCATTCCCCTAATGTATTTGACAAAATGCCTATAAGCTTGTTTTCATTGCACTGAGTACTTTTAACGAAACTCTTGCTTGTTTTAAAACTTGGTAAAGGAATTATACTTGGTTTAACTGGCTTGGAAAGGTAACTATCCAAAAGGTTATGCTTGTGGGGTACATGGAATCCCCTAAGTTGTTTAATATGGTAAATTGAAAGGCACTTAAAAGTCCCCTTAAACCTATATCTGGTTGGCTATGGATAGTACTTGCAAATATGGTCGGTATGACGATACCACCACTAAATGGCCATGGTTAATCAATGGTAAATGGATTGATTGGTTTTTTCATAATGGTTTTAATCGGGCAATAATGGCGGGATGTCTAGCAAAGATGTGGAAGGTGGAGGTCCCGAGGGGACCAAACTTGAAACTCATATTTACCAATGTGAGGTTGGTCTTGGTGACTGTGTACATGATGTCACACTATATTTTGGGGGATGTACTAGTCATCCCAGGTTTTTTTCCCTGGTCGTCCAGCTACACTCACTAGGGCCCTTTCATCAGGGAGAGTCGAACCCACATAGCTCGTGGGTGGTTTAGGACGGCGAAGCTACACAACCCAGGTAATGATTTTAATGGCATGCTTAACCTAGTCCTTTTTCGCGGCATGGTTGTATATATATATATATGTACGGGTATGTTCATATGGATGGTTTTAATTGGACTTATAAATGGCATTATTTATCCTTATCCTGAGATCATGCTAGCATTTACCCACGAACCTGTTGACTGGTGGCTGTATACCCATTACGACAAGTCCTCTAATCGAGTCGTATTAGAGAAACACTAGGACAGATAAAACCCTTGTCAAGGAGATCTTTCAACTTCTCCTTAAGCTCCTTCAACTCAGCTGGAGCCATTCTATAAGGAGGGATAGAGATTGAACGAGTGTATGGAATAAGGTCAATCCCAAAATCAATCTCTCTATCAGGAGGGATACCAAGAAGATCATCAGGAAAAACCTCAGGGAATTTATTAACCACGGGAATGGATTACAATGAAGGACCCTCTAAGTTAAAATCCTTAACTCGGATCAAATTATAGAGACATCCATTGGAAATCAACTTCAGGGCTCTAAGATATGTTATGAACCTTCCCTTAGGCACTAGAGAACAACTTTACCACTCAATGATCGGTTCATTCGGGAATTTAAATATGACCATATAGGTTCGACAAGCTAAGGAGGCATAGTACAAATGCAACCAGTCCTTCGCCAATATGACATAAAAATAAACCATGTTTAATTCTATCAGATCCACCAAAGTTTCTCTACCGCCAACAGATATCACACAGCCCCTATAGACTCTTCTAGTAACCACAGAGTCTCCCACCTAGGGGTGTGCATCGGTCGGTTTGGTTCGGTTTTATGTGTTATTGCTTTGGTTTATCAATTTTTGGTTTTTAAATATGTAAAACCAATAACCAACCAATAGGATATTTTCTTATCGGTTTCGGTTTATCTGTGTTTGATCCTTGATGGTTCGGTTTTTGGTTTAACCAATAAGAAAATACTTATAAAATAGAAATAGTAACAACTAACATAAAAAAAATGAAATCTTAGTTACCACCAAAATCCTACGCAATGCATTTTAGTTTACAAAAATCTTCAAACTTGAATTGAAAGTTAGAAAAAAAAATTAAATCTTAATTGTTGGAAAATATAAATGCTTCAAGCTTTTCAATACGATAATAGCCTATTGTGCCTTTGTTTTCCTAAATAGGTTAATACTTTGTGAATCACTGAACTGTGAATAAGTAGTGCATATAATATATATACATACACATATCTATCTATCTATTAATATATATATATAGATAGATAGATATATAGATAGAGAGAGAGAGAGAGAGAGAGATTTATATATATAACATAAATAGGGATAAAACAATAACTTAGTGTATCCTTATTGGGTTATCGGTTTAACAGATAACGCACTAAGCTAAAACCGAAACCGAACCATTTACCCAATAAATTTTTTTATAAAACCAATAAAAAAATGTTAACCCAATAACACAATACCAATAACCCAATAATATTTTTATCGGTTCGATTTATCAGTCGGTTCGGTTTTTGCACACCCTATCACTTACCGGTGTAGAAATAGAAAAGGGGTCAGGAATACACTCGGGACCAAAACCAAAATGGACAGCCACAAATGGGGTCACATAGGAAAGAGTAGACCATGGATCAAGCAAGAAATACACATCACGATAAAAGAGTCAGAATATACATTGATGATATTGGGGATGCCTCCGAGTCCTGGGGGTAGAAAGGGCATACAAGCAATTTCAACCAGTGTCGGTACTAGAAACAGAAATGACACCCTTTAGTGCATTAGCTGATAAAGTAGAGACATGAATCTTATTTTCCAAGAAGCAACCTTTTGAAGGACAACCCCTTTGCAAGTGACCCATCTGACCATATTTAAAACACATGTTCCTCTTTTCTTTATAGAACCTATGGCGCACCTGCCCGTAAAATCTACAAGGAGGCTATGATAGAGCAGATTAAGCCCCATCAGCCTGTGATTAGGCACCATGCGCCCTAAACCCACCATCATGCTGAGAATGATGATTACCCATTTAGATAAGGAGCACTATCCATAGAGTGGGAACCAGAACTCCCCCACTTTTCCTTAGACAACTTTCCACTCTGTCTAACACTCTGTTGTTGACCTCCACCCTGATTAGAAAATCTAAACTTCTTATTCTGTCTTTCTCTTATATCCGTCTTCTTCTTCTTCTTTTCCTCAACTTGCTGCATATACATAACCTATTCTGGGACAACCCAGAAGCAATTCTCCTTATTCTAGCCCTCATGATAAACACTAACTTGGGAGCATATCGGGACAACTCATGGAACTTCAAGGCATAGTCCATAACTATCATCCTAGCTTTCTTTAGATTAAAATACTCTTCCTCTTTCACCTTCTTCATCTCCTGTGGAAATAAGCGGTCCATAAAAGTACTAGAGAAATCATCCTATAGTGCGGATTCTACATCAACTCTCCTAGCCTGTTCCCACTCCTCATACCATTGGTATTCTATATCCTTCAACTGATATACTACGAATTCTACACTCTCCACATTAGTAGCATGCATAACTTAGAAGATCTTCTCCATCTAATCAAGAAAACCTTGAGGATCCTCCTAGACCTTAACACCAATAAATGTTAGAAAAATCAATCTAAAAAATTATCCAACCCTTGTGGCCTCAGAAGATGGAGTAACATAAGCTACTCGCTCAAACTAAGAAGCTACCAACTAAGCTAATATATGAATGGACAGACAAAATTCTGCATTCAACACATCAGCCTGAGGAGCTCGAGGAGGACTAGAAGGGACCGGTGGAACTCCAAAAGAGAAATCAGGAAATGGACCTCTAGACCGGGTCTGTAACCCATAAGCAGGTTGTGTCCCATCAGCATTATTCTCAAGTGGGATAAAGGAGTTTCCATGAGCTTCAAATCATCTGGGAGGAATGATCTAAAAAGAGAACAAACGGGAATTAGAGAGACTCAAGACCTTAGACTCTATATCTTGAAACAGAACAACAAGAAAGGAAAATATTCTTAAATGCCCCGTAGTTTCCCACTTATAAGTGTGGCACGTTACACACCTATAAAAGAAACTCTACTCGACATGGATTTGTTGGACACCCAATGGTACAAACCTAGGATCTAATACCACCTTTGTCATGACCTGAACCAGGTCCTAGTCGCGATGGGTATCTCAAGTCCCATATGGATCGGAGATCACCCTCTACACCTAACCAAAACAAACACACCACAACCCAAGGTTAGATGAACTACAAACATATAATGAGATAGAGTACAATAGTCTAAGAAAATTTTATATGCATGTCCATAACCAACCACCGACGACCAGCCAAACGACCAACCAACGTTGCCCAATAGCCACAGTAGTCCAAAAAAATCCTTCTAAACTATGATCCAAAACTAAATATAAATAAAGTATTGAGCCATGCCCCCAATAATAGACATAAACCAAATGGGATAGTCAAAATATAAAGGAAACCATAATCATGAAATGGGGTCTTTCGAAGTATGGAAGCTCACCACTTCAATCTGACTTACTAGCTGATCCCGAATCCAAGTTACTGAGTAGGGGGAGTAGAAGTATGACCATTTCCTGTATCACGTAGGGATATAACATCCGAAGATAATTAGCGGGGTGAACGCTAGCATGTAATTCAGGATTAAGGATAACATAATGATATGATCAATAGTTTAAAATCATTCAAAAACCAATGCACATAATCAAATGTATAAACATATATATATATATATATATATATATATATCACATGTCGGGATAGGGAACAAGGCTTAACATGCATTTCAAAACTTAACCTGGATTATGTAGCTCAACCATCATATAATGATACCTATGGGCTATATGGCCCTAGCTCTCAACCCTAAGTCAAGTCTCAGTGTATGTAGATACACGAACTAGAGAATAATCTCATATATATGCACTTGGGTGAATTGAACCTCTCAGTATATACCAAGGTTACTTAATCACCCAATTATATAATAATTTACGGAGGCCTCAAACCTCCCTTATAATGAAATAACAATAAGGAGGAATCAAACCTCCTTGGTTACTTTGATCCCCGCATCGGAAAAATGTGGTTTCTAGTATCAATCACTCGGACCTCCACTTTCACGACTCAGCTACACAACCCGCATTAGATCCCAATTAAAACATTTATCACACAATCCTATTTAATAAACCACAATATACATTTAGGCATACATTATTGGTATTGTCATACCAACTACAATTGCAAGGTAACAACAACATGCCAAAACAATTCTTATTAACTTGGAGAAAACAACTCCTTTTGTTCATTAATACTTGGTGGGAGACACCGACTTTCTTTGTACATTAAATCATAATGTTGTATTTTAAATATCCCTTTATGTCATGCAATAGTTCAAGAATAGTTCAATTTTACAAATTCCCACGGTCCCCATTATTACAACAAGTTCATATTATGGGGTTGGGTCATAACTACTTTAAAAGTCACAAGTTTGGGAAATCACAATTCCCTAATTCATCCACCTTAACCAAGCATCCACAAGTTTAAAACCGTATTGAAAAAATGGAAATTATATATAAACCATGAGAAACATTGTTCAATTCATAAATATTCAAAAACCCCAACCCTTGTTTCAAAACCATTACAATAATCTCATGAACAATGCTACAAATCACATGCTTTTACAAAATTAACAATATGGGAAGAATAACATGCCTATAGTAGTAAGATATACAGAGAGAAATCACCCTTGAGAGCCCTAATTAATCAACCTCATGAAACCCTAAGTGTTCTTGAACTTGAGAATTTGGGAGTATTTGAGACGTTACTTAGATTGTTTTTGAGTGATAACGACACCCTAAAGAGGTAATAAGGCATGAGTTTTAAGTTGGGAAAGGGGAGAAATGTCTAGAATGTCCTCAACTTAAAAGTTGAAAAAGTTCTGTGTTTGACTACGAGTCAACCCCTTGACTCGTAACCACACCTTATGACTCATCACCTTGAGTCATAACTAAGGTAGTACCAACAAGGCACCCTACACTGTTATCCTTATGACTTAATGGGACAAGTCGTAATGGGACCCTACGCCCCTTACGGTCCATTCGTAGTCAACACAAAACCTAATTTTGGACTTATACTAGACATCCTACAATTACACCTAACGACTCGTAACATATCCTTACGGTTTTTAGTGAGACACTCATACTCTGAGCAGAATCAAGCCACAAACTTACTGGTTTGGTTACGAATCATCCCAACGACTCATAAGGATACCCTACGACTCATAGGGTCCAATCGTAACAAGGGTAGTGAGCTCAAAGCTCAGGAAATTTCAAGGGCCAAAATTTGGGGTGTTTAAGAAACTTAGGGAATCCTAATTAATATGGTCACGAGTCATACCCTACGAATCATGACCAGACTTTACGACTCATGGAGTCTTAGTTGTTATCAAGACAACAACTTTGAGCCATCTTACTGGTATAGTCATAAGTCCCATCCTATGACTCGTGACCTCACCTTACTACTCGAGAGGTCCAAGTCGTGACCTCAACAGAAACAATGGACAACTTCCTAGTCTAACAATAATTGGAGCCATATAACTCATAAGGAGTTTTCATGAATCTTCACCTAAGTAGTACCCTTGACAGTGAGCTCAAAACTCTGAAATTTTTTAAAGGAAAAAATCTGGGGTGTCACATTCTCCCCCAGGATCATTCATCCCCGAATAATGAGTCAAGGCATCCATTAACATGATTATAAAATAGAAATGCAACCACAATTAAATTAACAAAGTCAGAAAACAACCGACTCGAGGAACAAGAACAAATAATTGCACTTCAGGTCCTCTTCAGCCTCCCAAGTAGCTTCTTTTACTATACGGTTCCTCAAAAGGACTTTTACCGAAGCCATATACTCAGTCCTTAAACAACTGACTTTCCTATCCAAAATCTTAACTGGACTTTCTCATAAGATAAGAAATCTGAAATACCAATACTCCAATAGGAAAAAACAAAGAAGGATCGCCCATACACTTCTTTAACATCGAAACATGAAAAACCAAATGAATGGAACCCAAACTTGAATGTAAATTCAATTCATAAGAGACGTTACCCACTCTTCTAAAAATCAAATATGGGCCTACATATTACGGATTGAGCTTCCCCTTCTTTCCAAACCTCATTACTCAATTCAATGGGAGAAACCTTCAAGAACACCCAATCGCCAACTCCTTTTGGGTGATCATATACTGCAAGCTCTTATAGTCTGAATATATATATATATATATATAATATCTATATATAATATATATATATATATCAATATGCACCTTATATAGATAATGAGGCCAAATCTTCAAAGCAAAAACTATAGCTGCCAACTCCAAATCATGAGTTGAATAATTCCTTTCATGATCCTTCAGCTGCCTAGAAACATAAGACACAACTTTATCATGCTGCATCAAGACACAACCTAGTCCCACATGAGAAGCATCACAGTAAACAACAAAACAATCAATACCTTCGGGTAGGGTAAAAACTGACGTAGAAGTCAACTTATCGTTCAACTTATCAGAACTACCTTCACAAGCATAGGACTATAAAAACTTTACCCTTTTCTAAGTCAACTTAGTCAATCGAGAAACAGTAGAAGAGAAGCTTTTCACAAACCTCCCCTTATAGGAAACAACATGACCCATAAAGGTCATAACATTCAACCAAAACTAGCACTTCAAAAACTTGGCATACAATCACTGATCCTTAAGAGTCTACAACACTACTAGAAGGTGATTGGCATGATCCTCCTCACTCTTGGAATATACCAAGATGTCATTAATATACAGAATGACAAACAAATCCAAAAACTACCTGAATACTTGATTCATGGGATCCATAAATATCGTCGGGGCATTAGTCAACCCGAAAGACATAACCAGAAACTAATAATGACCATGTTGGGTTTGAAAAACAATCTTAGAGATATCCATATTCCTAATCTTCAACTGATGATAACCCTACCAAAGATCAATCTTAGAGAAGTATCTAGCACCCTGAAGTTAGTCAAAGGGATCATCAATCTTTAAAAGGGGATACTAATTCTTCACCGTTACCTTATTCAGGTGTCGATAATCTATCCACATCTGAAGGGAGCCATCCTTCTTATGCATAAAAAGAATAGGATTACCCAACGGAAACACACTAGGATAGATGAAATTCTTATCAATGAGATCCTTTAACTACTTCTTAAGATCTTTTAACTCAGCCAAAGCCATTCTATGCGGAGGGATAGAGATAGGATGGGTATCCATTAAAAGATCAATCCTAAAGTCTATTTCCTTGTTGAGAGGAATACCAGGAAGGTTATCAAGAAATACTTCAGGAAATTCATTAACTAGAACTAGATGATATAGACACCCATTGGAAATTAACTTTTGGGCTCTAAGATAAAAAAAATAAAACTTCCCTTATGAACTAGGTAACTCTCTTCCTACTTAATCACAAGTTCATTTGGTTATTGGAAACTGACCTTATGGGTTCAACAATCTAGAGAAACATAGCACGAATGGAGCAACTCCATCCCTAAGATCACATCAAATTCTACTATATCCAACTTTATCAGATCCATTAATGTCTCCCAATCACAGATAGATACCACAAAATACCTGTAAACTTTTCTATCCATAGTAAAATCACCCACCAGGATAGAGATAGAGAATGGATTAGGAATGCACTCAGGACCGAATACAAAATGAACAACCACATAAGGGGTCACATAAGAAAGGGTAGTACCCGAATCAAGATTGCAATATACATCACTAGAGAAATGTTTTAATATATGAATAAAGACATTAGGAGATGCCTCAGATTCTTGATGGGTGCAAAAGCATAAAGACGGTTTTGACCAGTGTCGGTACTAGAAGTAGCACTCTTTTGTATAGGAGATGATGAAGTAGCAACAAGAACCTTATTAGATCTAGAAGCAACCTTAGTTGGACAGTGTCGCTATAGATACCCTAGCTGATCATAATTATAGCACATATTCCTTCCCTCATCACACTGTCTATGATAAAGCTATCCACAGAAATGACAAGGACGATAAGATGGTGCCGATTGGGCTCAACTAACCTGAGATTTGGTACCTTATTCCCTAAACATGCTGCCAATCTAAAAGTGATGATCATCAGACGACTTAGGATATAGAGCTCTAGCCATAGGATATGAACTCAAGTTTCCCTAAGTCCTATTCTTGCCCTACTGCCTACCATCTCTACCACTATTCAACTGGCCTCCACCTGCTCTGAATATTGCATCTTCTTAATTTGCCTCTCTCTTATTTTTGCTTTTTGTTTTTATCTTCAACCTACTATATATACACCACCAGCCTAAAGATATCCAGTCATTATCCAATATCCCTATCTTACACTCTAGTGCCAAGTCACAAAACAAACAAAAGCAAACTTCATCATTCTTATCCTCATACTAGAAATAATCTCTGGGGCATAACAAGACAACTAGTGGAAGCATACTCTTTCATAGTTATCCTCCTCTACTTCAAGTTCATAACCTCCTTAGCTTTAGCCTTCTTGAACTCCTAAGGAAAGAAACGATCTAGAAGGGTACTCGAAAACTCATCCCACTAAGCTGGCTCAGCATCATCCTCTCTCAACTGCTCCCACTCCTCATACCACTAATATACCACATTCTTCAACTGATATTCATCAAATTCCACACCATTCGAATTAGTGGCATGAATCACCCTGAATATATTTTCTATCTTATCTATATAACCTTGAGGATACTCCTCAACCTTAGAGCTAGGAAAGGTCAGAGGATTAAATCTTATAAACTAGCCAACTCTAGTGACCTCAAAAGATAGAGCAACATAACTAACATGGTCAGGCTGACAAGATTGAGAAGTCACCAATTGGGTCAGCAGATGAATAGATCGATGAAACTTGGCATTAGAAATATCTTTTTTGGTCAGTGGAGCATAAACATCATTGACCTAAGAAGCTTGAAGAGGACTAGTAGGAACCGATAGAACTCCACGAGGGATAGTATAATAAGGATCTAGGATCCTAGATTGGGTTTGTACTCCATAAGTAGAATGAGTTCCACCCATATTATAATCAAGTAGGATAGAAAAGTTCTCATGAGCATTAGATCTTTAGGAAGGCATGATAAAAAATACGAATAAACAAAATTAGAGGAGATTTTAATGCCCTAGACTCTATAGCCCAAAAATAGAACACAAGAAAGGGAAAACATTCTTAAATGCTTTGTAGCCTCTCCCTTATAAGAGTGGCGTACTACACACCTATAAAAGAGATTCTACTTGATACAACTTTGTAGATAGCCAATGACCATGAACCTACTCTCTGATACCAAACTTGTTACAACCCTAACTAGGGCCTAGTCGTGATGGGTATCTCAAGTCCACCAAGGACCATAGAGCACCCCCATTAACCTAGATAACCAGAACACAATACAACTAACAGCAAATAAATTATGAATATATAATAAGATAGAGCTAAGTTTCAAACATATAACAAGATAAAATTGAGTTCCAAACATATAACAAGATAGATAAATCAACTAAATAGGATCTAAGAATCCATAATACAAAATCCACCGCATTCTATCCACAAAAGTCTCTAAGAACCCAAACATCAACCAAAGTCAGGGCATGCCCCTGACCATAGTCAAAACCAACTAAAATAGTCTAGGATGTAAGTAAAGACAAGACCATGAAATAAAAGCCTACAGTAGAATAGAAGCTCACCACTTCAAAGCTGACTCATTGGTAATCCAAAAGTCATCTTCCACTATACAAGGAAATAAAAGTATTTTCAAAACCTATATTGCATAGGGATACAACTTCTAAGAATGGATAGCGGATGAGCGCTAGCATGAAACTCATAGAAAGAATAAAATAATGTCATGATCAATCAGTCCAAAATTATTCCAAAATCATATACACACAATCATATACATATATATTTAGAGTATATCAGGATAGGGAACAAGTCTTAGTATGAGAGTTAAAATATTAACCAGGACAATGTATCTTGAATGTAATAAAACACCCATGGGCTATATAGGTCCATCCCTCTACTAGTTGGTCCCTTGTGTGTGTTACCTACATGAACTAAAGATATTATAGAAGGCTGAGGAATCCACGAACCTATGCCATATTATATATATATATATATAGTGTCAGAAGAACATAATTATCAAGACCAACCCTTACACTAGCAAATATGAGTTTCCAATATCAGTCCCTCGGGACCTCTACTTTTATGGCTAGCTATACAACCCTTTTTAAGCATAATCAAAACATTTACACATTCTTATTCATTGAACCATGATCATCTGTTAATGCATAAACTATTGGTATCGTTATACCAATAACTTGCAAGCTAATATCATCATGCCACTTTAATTATAATCAATTGGGGAATCTACAACCCCATAAGCTCCAATCATTCATCTACATGGGGAAATCCACGACACCTAGGTACAATTATTCATTATATCTGGGGAATCCATGGCCCCTAAGTTTAATTTAAAACCATTATATTTCATTAACCTTCTATATTATGCAATAGTTCCAAAAGTTATTTCAATATGTATACATTGATGTTTCAAAGCCAATTTCATAAGGTTGGGTTGAGGTTACTACAAATTTTAATTCCAAATCCACTTTTGGGGGAATCCACGACCGCCACTCCTATTTACCACGCCCATGTACCCAATGATTTAAAAAATATTAATTCAAAACATGAATGTTTTACAAAAACCATGTAAAAGAAATTTCATCAATATCATTCAAAGACCCTCAACCCAATTTCCAAAACCATCAATTAATCATATGAATAAGGTTCTAAACACATGTTTTTAACAAAACAAGTTTAGGGAAAGATATACATGCCTAAAAGTATTGAGAATTATGGAGGAAAATCACCAATTAGAGCTCTAGAAGCCAAACTTAGAAACCCTAACTTGTTCTTGACTTGGGAATTTGAGTGAGTAAATAGTAGTTTATGATTGAGTAATAAGGAGTTATAGGGTCTCATAGGGTATTCTATGTCATAGGTTACAATTGGAAGATGAGAGAAATGACCAAAGTTCCCTTGAATAAACATAGAAAAAACTGTCACCAGTCATTACGGGTAACATCACGACTCGTGATGACTGGGTACGAGTCATTTCTTAGACTCGTAGTCTGGGCAGTGACTCAGGGCATCCTTACTGTTATGTTAATAACTCACACCTTATGACTCATGACCGGACCCTACGACTCGTGGAGTCTTAGTCATTACTAAGACAGTAACCTTGGGCTATCTCACTAGTTTGGTCACGATTCCTACCCAACGACTCGTGACCTCACCTTATGACTAGTAATGTCCAAGTTATGGCCTTAATAGAAACCATAGACAACTTATTGGTCTGACAATGATTGGATCCATATGACTCATCACCTAAGTCATCCCCTGGATAGTGAGCTCCAGACTCAAAAAATTTTTAGCAACAAAAATCCGGGGTGTTACTATAATTCAACTTGTGTTTTTTAAATCAAGATTAAAATTAATCAAGTAGACAAACATTTTGAAGCTATCTCAATCACTAATAATTTAAAATTTTAAATGATTGCATAGTTCTTAACACAAATAATGCGTAGACTTTTAGTGAATGTTTTCTTGTATTCAACCCCTTCTACCTAATGGTTGCTGAGGATAACCGATTTTCTTTGGTCCTTAATTTTATAAAAATTTCAATCAAATATGCCTCAATCCTTAATTGGTTAGGTTTGTTGAATAAATGTAAAAAATGAGAATGGAGAAGAGAGGGGGTGGTAGGGTGTGAGTAGGATGAAGGAAAAAATATATAAATTTTAAAAGTTTGGCCCCACCTTTTTTCCCTTTTTTGTTATTTACGCACTAAAGTTTTTGAAATTTGTCACGTCAACTATTAGAGTGGCGTAAAATACACTTGAAAGTTGTTTAGGGAAAAAATAATTAATCGTAAAGTTAAAGTGTTAAATTGAGTTTTGTGGATAATTTGAGGGGTATTTTGATGTATTTTCTCTTTTTTGAACATTTTTATCTGTATAAAACTGAACATGAGCTGTCTAGTGAAGGGTTTAAACAACCTTCAGATGAACCAACAGAAAATATACTTAATGATGAGAATCCAAGGCATAGTATATGTCAAAGAATATTGACTTTCTTAAGATCAAATTTTGTAACATTTCTTCTTGAAAATAAGTCTCAACCATTTAAGGAAGTGATGTTTTCTTCAAACACTTTCTTTTGGAAATAGACAATGAATAGTGAGAGATTCAATCATGAGCAACCATACTTGGGAGTTGGTTAATCTTTCTCCAGGACTTAAACCTTTAGGTTCTAAATGGATCTTCATGAAAAGACTTATTGTGAAAGTTTGTAGACAAAAAGAAGGCCTTGATTATTTTGACACATACTCTCCAGTAATAAAAATAACATCCATTCAAATGTTAGTTGCTTTAGCGGTGATATATGATCTTGAAATTCATCAAATGGATATGAAAATAATTTTCTTAAATAAAGAATTGGAGAAAAAAATTTATATGGAACAACTTGAGGGTTTTGTTGTTATTGATAAAGAAAGAAAAGTGTACAAACTTGTTGAGGCACTTTATAGACTAAAACATGCAATGTCTTGCAAAGTTTGACCAAACCAAGTTGTCAAATGACTTCAAGATAAATAAATATGATAAATGTGTTTATAATAAAAACACTCTAAATAACAAAGTCTATATTTGTTGTTGTGGATGACATG
Source organism: Capsicum annuum (assembly GCF_002878395.1). Classification (NCBI taxonomy): domain Eukaryota; kingdom Viridiplantae; phylum Streptophyta; class Magnoliopsida; order Solanales; family Solanaceae; genus Capsicum; species Capsicum annuum. The sequence continues at coordinate 47,238,068 of NC_061118.1, forward strand.
TTGATTATTATTAGAGACATTTCTACTATAAATGCTACGAAATGAATGCTTGAGAGAAAGTTTGATATGAAAGATCTTGGAGTTGTCGATATGATCTTAGTGATAAGAATTCATAGAACTCCATAAGTGTTGAGATTATTACAGTCTCATTACATTTAAAATAGACTTGACAAGTTTAGGTATATGGATTTCAATATTGCTAAGACTCCATTAGATGTGAGTGTTGTACTTCAAATAAATGAAGGTGAAACTGATTCACAATTTAACCACACACGAGGGTTGGAAAGTTTAATGTATATCATGAATTATATATGATCATACATAGAATATGCTATTAGTAAATTGAGTCAGTACACGAGTAATCCCAATCAAACTCATTGGATAGCAATGAAAAAAGTATTAGAGTATCTAAAACATACTCAAGACTATGTTTTGCATTATAATAAATATCCAGCAGTAACTGAAGGATATAGTGATGCAAATTGAATCATAGAATTGAATGAATTAAAATTCACGAGTGGATATGTATTTAATTTAGGTGGAGGAGAAGTTTTTTGAAAATCATTCAAACAAACATGTATTGCTTACTCTACAATGAACTTTGAATCTATCGCATTAGATAAATCCAGTGAAGAAACTGGATGGCTACAAAATTTCTAGGAAGGTATTTCTTATTGGCACAAATCTTTGGCACTAGTATGCATACACTTTATAGTCAAGAGCCATTAGATAGGAAATGAAACATGATGTGTAGAGATAAATTTCGTCATATAAGACAAAGATATAATATCGTTGAGAACTATTCTCTAGTGAAATTATCATGATTGACTATGTGAGGTCAAAGGACAATGTGTCAGATCCACTTACAAAAGGCCTAATTAGATAGTGAGTTAAGAGAACATAAAAGGGAATGGGTTTATGGCTCCAGACAAGTCATTGTGATGGTAACTCTACCCAGCATACTGGAGATCTCAAGAACTAGGTTCAAGAAGATCAAATAAATTTGTGACTAATGATTCAACATTATCCATATACTTAATCCATTCTCATGATGAAGACAATGTTCAGAAAATACGGATAAGTCTTATGGTTTGAAACTTTTTAATGATTTCTAAGTTTGGTAGGTTTGACCAAATAGTTTGATTGGTAGGATAAAATATTTAGGAATCACCTATGTGAGGGTGAAGTTAAAGTTGCTTCAAGGAGAATGACAGTAAAGTCCTATTCTCTAAGCTCTCATAAAATTAGGTCGTGTTCATGGTTGAAACAAATAAAATCGTGAGAACCATAAATGATAAAAGATCAGTTGTGTGCCTTGTGTTATCTAGGTGTACATTAAAGTTTAGCTGTTCAAAGGTATTACATCTACCGATTGACCGAGTGCATCGATGCAAGTTCACTATGGAAAGTTCAAAGGAAAACCTACTTATCAGATGAAACTAGTCTTTGCTTCTTGATCACCCACTTTTTCATAATATTTTTATAAAATAGTCATTCCCAATTCATGTAGGCGATTGTTAGGTTTTTAAGAGGTGTAAATGAAAATTGAATAGGTGTTTTTTTTTTAAAAAAACACCAAGAGAATGGATACAGTTTGAATAGGCACCTTTTCAGTTTGGATGGTTATGACCACAGTGGGTTGTGACTTTTTCGAAGATTTGCACTTTTTCTGTAGAGTTGCACCTTTATGAAGAAGGACACTTTTCTAAACCATTGCTTCTCTTCATGAAGCAACACCTTGATGGCTATAACTATCTGATTTTCTTCTCAGGTACATACATGAGATTTTGAAGTAAAATCACTCCCCTTTCTTGAAAAACTCTAGTGTGATTTTCTACCATTGAGTGAGTTCATAGTTGGACAAAGTTTGGGGTACCGTTATTCTGTCGAAGTAATTCATTTTATCCTAGGAGGATATATTCCATAACCTCGGGTACTTGAGAGAAATAATTTCCTTAAGGACATACCATGAATTCGATGGACTTGAATCTTCCAATCTTCATCTTTTTCTTAACTTTTGGTTTTGCAATTTTCCAGAAAATAGTCTAAACTTAAGTTTGTTGATGTTCATAAGTTGGGTTGAACTTATTGTTGACGTTCAAAGTTGTGAATACAGCGTTACAACTTTATTTGATTGTTTATATGTTAGTTTGGACATGTGTTTAAAATTCGTGTTGTAAAATACAAATTTTACTAAATCCGAAAAAAATGACAAATAGTATATATTCTATAGTACGTAAGAGGAGGATCTAGAATATAATATACGGTTTGTGGGAGCCCAATAATTGTAATTCAAATCTTGTATAGTTAATCAAATATATGGTAATGAATTAAGTTATTAAAATAAATTAAATTGAGGTTGCTATAAGAACCATAAAGTTTGAATTCCAAATTCGTTGTTGATAGTATAGTGCCGTAAAAACACGACGGGAGTCATTAAGTGTTACTCTGGCACTGGTTGCGACACATTTTTTACTAACAGGATTCAGAATATGAAGAAGTAATTGAATATAAGAAAAAGTCAAAAAATTCAATATTTATTGTATATAAATAAAAAGATAATTTTAATCTTAAATATATTATGTAATTTTCCAGGTAATGGACCTTGCTCCCAAGTCTCAATCAAGTTCTTCACAGTTTTATACGAAGTTCGCCTTATTTTTAAGTCTTTATCATTAATGTATCCAGGAATGAAGTAGGATATCATTAACCAACATCGTGAATAAAATTAAGAGTTTAATCATAATTCTGTAATTTTGGATTAGACAAGTTACCTATGTATACAACATAAAAATGTGAATTGATAATTGAAATTTACTTAAAGAGATAATGCATCAAAACCCCCTGAACTTGTCTCTACAACTTACTTTAGCACTTAAACTTAACTTCCGTTTATTTACCCCCCTTAAAATCTTTAAAGTGAATTAATTTTCCCTCTTATGCTGATGTGTCATTTAATTTTTTTTTAAAAAACGTCACGTCAACATAAGGGGGGAAATTAATTTACTTTAAGATGTTAATGGGATAAATAAATACAAACTTAATTTAAGTATTAAAATAAATTGTGGAGATAAGTTCAGGGGGACTTTGATGCATTATCTCTTACTTAAACGCATATATAACTTAAACTCCAAAATCAGTAGAAACAATGCAATAACCAATGTTACACGTGAATATCCTCCGATCCGGGGAAAGAACACGTAATTCATGTGCTTATCACTTACATGCTTTTACTATTTTAAAATTTTGTATAATTATTATTTTTAATATCTGATAGATAATTAGTTAGTTGAGTAATGGCGAGATTATTATCAAGGAAAAGTTGGTAATGGACGTCGTTTGCGGCCGCACATGGAATGCACAAATGATATAAATGGAACCATATCTGCCATAAAATAATACTACTCTATATAATCAAGCTACTATGATGATAATTTATAAGAGACATGTAGAAATATCTAATGAGTTAAGTCCATCAATAAATGATGCTAATTAGTTTATTAAGCTATTATTGTTTGTTCTTATCTTAGATGCTAGCCTATAATGTGCATTGTACAAATACAACATTATGAATGTTAGAAGAATAATTATTTTTCATGTTAGTATGATGCTTAGGATTAGCTATCCAGAACAAAAAACTCTCTTCGTATATTGAGAATATCTAAGTTGTAGCTATAGAAAATTCATCCATTTTTGTGAATTTCTACAAATTCACTTTCGCTGGAGAGAAACTCATAATTCTTCTAAACTAGATATTTACCAATCAAAATACTACAAATATATTGTAATTTCTAATTATAGTAGCATCTATTAGTTTGTAGGAACGGTACGGAGTTGCATCTTTTTATTTCTCTTTTCTGTTTTTTTTCCTTCAATTGGATAATTCAATTAGTAATCCCGATCAACTTGGATTGACATCACCTATGTCATAGAACGGAAAGTACTTCTTACTAGATATATATTTTTTTGAAAACTAACTCCAATCTCTGAGTAAACAGAACAGAATATATTCATCTCACTATAGTTTTTGATGGTGACATAGCGGTTTCTTTTTTTTTCTTTTTTAAATGTAATGGTGATGCTTTCTACTATCAAATGCAAGGATCAATTTGTTTTTCGTGGGGAAGGGGGTTGACGGGTTGGAGTTGTTAATAGAGAGGGAAATTTATTTTTCTTCTCATACATATGTGCAAGAGTTGAACAAGCAAGAATGAAGAATCTATCACACTTATTTAGCATATATATATCATGATTAATGTCAATAATCACCTTACACCATGTGATGTCCATTAATCAATTGATTAGAAGAATTAATTAGTTTAGGTAAAATATAAATCTTCAAGGATCACAAGAAACAGCTAATTATTATTAGCATTTGGGATATTTAATAAACAAATCATTAGCATCAACGAAGTCTCTGCACGGGCAATTAATTATTCAAGTTTGTGGATATTTTTTAATTCCTAATTGATTCTTTTGACCGAAAAATAATAGTTGAAGGAAAATTATAAGTAGATCTGTCTCACTTGCTGACTATTATAGCCCTTCCAATTAGAATAGAAAGGCTGGAAGATATTCAGTATTACATTGTTTTCCACATTGTTATGCTTGCACGGATTCATTATTTTGCTATAAAGAAGAAGAATTATAATTGTTTGGCCTTTTGGATTTGGTGAAAAGAAAGAACTGAAGAATACATTTTGTCGGAGTTCCCTAGGCCCTATATAAAAGGCTATTGAAACTCGACTGGCTATTCTTGTTCTTTAGATCATAGCTACTAATTAATTTTTAAGGCAAATCTATTAGGTATGATACCTAGTAGCTCGTGTTATAAATTTTTAAAACAAAAAACAAATAGTCTATACTATAAGTAATGAAATAAAATTAACGACTAAACTATACTGTAAGCTAAAATAATGAAACTGTTATTTTCTTCTACGGGTACTAGAATCTGTATTAATACAACAACAACTTTATAACAAGTTTATGTATGAACAAGAACAGTTTTGAAGTTCTTTAACACCTTCAACACAAGATTAAGTATGTTAGATATCAGAAAATAGATGAAACAGAAATTTTAGACCAAGTCCCCCGAGTTCACGGAGTGTCCTTAAGGAATAATTTCCCTCACTGTACCCGAGGTTATGGAATTTTCCTCCCAGGATAAAATGACCTTCAATCCAGTTATAGCAGTACCTCAAATAATTTGATTACACGAACGCACTCAACTATTTGAATGATCACACAGAATATTTTTAAGAGAAGAAGAGTTCTGCATTCTGAAAATTTCGTATATCAAACCTGTGGATCAAAGCAGGTTTATATAGCCTATCATATGCCTCTTTGAAAATGTGGCAGTGGTTCACTTAAATGGTATGTCTTTTCTGGAAATTCATGTCAGTTCATCCGAAACCATGTCCTTTTCCAACCAGGTACACCAGTTCACGAACAGTGCATCAGTTCGTTGAATAATTGCATCAGTTCGAAACACTATTTTGAAATTTTCATGCATGCATAAATGGAGGATTACTGCTGCGTTTTTTTTCCTTTGGTATTCGGATTAAATTTCTGTCAAATAAACTTTTTCCAAAAAAATAGATCTCATCGATCGATCATAATCCAAATCCGAAGCCGAAGCCGAGCGAGCGATAACGATGGCGCGAGGCATCTCTTATTTCTTGCCTCACTTAGCATGTGGAAATGTGTTTCACAATATAAACACTTTAAAGCTTCTTTCTCCTACCAATGTGGGAGAATTTTAGTAAGTTTTCCTATTTTGAGCACACTTTTCATTTTGGCGTAAACTCAATTTTCTCTTCCACTTAATTCCCTCCAGTTTCCATTCAAACACATACGTAGAACCCAACAATCCCCCACATGGATAGGGAATGCCTATTTTTCGTAAAAGTTTCGCGAACAAGTATGTAATCATCAAGCAAGGACTGATTGCATCTGGATAAGTCGATTTTCCTTTGAACTTTTCATAGTGAACATGCATCGGATGCACTCGGTCAATCGGTAGATTTGATATCTTTGAACCATCGAGCTTTAATGTACACCTAGAGAACACATGTCATACAACCAGCCTTTTACCGTTTATGGTTCTCACGGTTTTGTTCTTTTCAGCCATGAACACGTCTCAGTTTCATGAAAGATTAGAGAATAGGCCTTTACTAACATTCTCCTTGAAGCGACTTCTACTTTTCCCTCACATAGGTGATTTCTAAACGTTTAATCCTATAGATTAAACTATTTGGTCAAATCTGCCAAATTTAGATAATCATTAAAAGACTTTTCACCTTAAGTCTTATCCTAGTTTACAATACATTGTCTACATCATGAGAATGTGTTGGGTAATTGACAATGTTGAACCTGTCAGATACAACTTTGTTTGATCTCCTTGAACCTAGCTCTTGGGATCTCCAGTCTTCTAGGTAGAGTTACCGCCATGCTGACTTGTCCTAGGCCTTAAACCTATTCCTTTGGATATTCTTTCTACTCCTTCCCTGGATAGGCCTTTTGTAAGTGGATCCGACACATTATCCTTTGACTTTACATAGTCAACAGTGATAATTTCACTAGAGAGAAATTCCCTAATGGTATTATGTCTCCGTTGTATGTGACGAGATTTACCGTTGTACATTATGCTCTCTACCCTACCTATTGCCGCTTGGCTATCACAGTGTATATATACTAGTGCCACTGTGATACAAGTACGACCACGAGGATGTACGAGAATGAGTACATATTGAATCTGTCCAAGAAAGTGCACAAGTAAAGTGTGAAAGAGGGCCTAAATACACTAAAAACAGCCCCTAAGTTACACTTGATGGGCACCTCACCCTTGAGGGGTATTGTGGTTATTTTGTTTTTTATTTTGTAACACACTATATATAGAACCTCTTAAGGTTTTTAGTCTTAGATGTTTATTGATATTGAAAGTTGTAAGAAGAACATTTCTCTCTTGTGAGAAAGGCCTATGGCTGAAACATTGTAACTAGGATTTCCAACTTGAGTGTGAAATCATTCGTGTTGGATTCATGCTTGGAACATTGGGTGCTAGAGGAGGTTAAGGTCTCTCTTATGCTCACGAAGAGATAGTATTTTTAGTGTGTAGTGTTAAGGGTCCAAGAGTGGAATAGGCTCTTGGGTTCTTAAGATTATACCTTCACTTTGTCTATCTATCAATCTTTACATACATTTCTTGGACTCTTTGTTGTTGTTATAGTCAAAACTGCGTGTTGTTGTTTTCATTATGTTATTATTCATGTTGTTCTTCATCTTGTTATGTTGATACTCTCTTTGTTAGTTTGTGATGGCTGTTTTGGTGTCAAATACATCATTTTTATCTTGTATTATTGTTGTTGTAGTGAATCCGAGAGTGGTCTCCAAAAAGGTCCTCAGATCCTTAAGATTAGTGGACTGATTTAGAGTGTGTTTTTGTGCTTTCATTGTCTTTCTCGTATCATTTGGTATCAAAGCATGGCTTGATCTTGTTCCTACAAGATCAATCTTGGACTTGTTTTTTAGAAAATTTAAAAGAAAAGAAAATTGTTGTTGAAAAAACTGAAAATTCCAGAAAAAAAGAGCAATCTGTCCATTTAGTGTTCTTGATCGAAAATTATGTTTTTGTTGTGTATTGGCCAATATTTTTACTTGTCTTTGTTGTCTCTAAGTATTATTTTTGTTCCTCACTAACACGTTGAGTCTATATCTTAGATTTGAGCTTGAAATGTTGATGTTGTTAATGTGAACAAAGTGTGACCGATTGTTGTTGGTATTGTTGTTGCGGGTTCAAGACTTGAACGTGTGATGTGTTTTTGGTTCATGTTTTGAATGTGTATTGTGGAGATTGTGTAGTGGAATTTAAGCTTGGGAAGTTGTTGTTGTTGTTTGGGAGGTCCAACTTGAACCTTAGAACTTCAAGACTCAAAGTTTATGTCCTTGGTGTTCTTGGTGTTCTTCACCATCTCCATATATTGTTGATGTAAAAAATAGTTATTGATCTTAGAAGTTGAAGAAAGAAAGTGTGTATTGTGTTAGTCTTGCAAGACATAGATCCAAGTTTCAAGGTGTAGTACTTATGACTCAAACACTTTTCCTACACACTAAAGACTTTACATCACTTCTCAACCACTTTTCCATGAAACGAGGGTCCATGTTTTAAGGAAAAGTACAACAAAAGTCAAGTCTTGAAATGTGAAACTTGGAAAAAAAGGCTCCAAGACTTATTCTTCCCTCCTTAAAACAAATTCTATCAATCCAAATTAAAATTGGTCAAGACTTGGACTTTGAAAAATAAAAATTGTAGAAATCGCAACTAATACGTGGCTGTCACGTCATCAAGTTACTGTTCATGCATCAAATTTTGACTCAAATTTTAGATTTTCTTAGTTTCTTTTTATTGTTCCGTAGTTTCATTTGTTGGTTCCAATACTAATTGACAAACTAATACTCATCTACTAGATTGTTAGTTAGTCTTTGTGTTTGTTCATTCGTATTTAGCGTTTGTTGTGTGCTTTTTTTTTTCTCTTTTGTGAATTCGTTGTGTCAATTCCGTAAATAATTTTTCTTTTGAGTCAACTCAAATGAAAATCTATTCCAAACAAAGATGGACTCATCCCTCAATCACTCACGAAGTACAAGCCAATTTTCAACACTTGTGAAACCAAGTGTGAGGTAAAAAAACCGAGAGTGAGGGTGTGGTGAGGAATTGTGAACTAATAAGTTTGTTTTTTTGTTTGTTATTGTCCTTTGCTTTAGGTACCATGAATTCCACTAATATCGATGCCATATTTGATCGCATCAATGATGATATTGAAGAAATGAAATGACACGTGAAAAGACTACGCCAATTGTTACCTGAACTTATCCCACAAAATCCAACTTTCCTTGTTCAAACATCTTTTGCCGAGAGCTTTCCAAAGAAAGAGGTGGGCTGCCCCAACCCACACCAAGGTAAAGAGGAGATTGAAACATCTTTGGTACTTGATAGTGAACTTATAGAGAGTAAAGCACTTGCTAGTTCCAAATCTGTTCGTGAGGTAGATCATGCTCTCTTTAGGTTTAATGTTTTGTTTGAAGATGATATAAACACTCCTAATGAACCTAGTGTTGAAAATTATGGTATAGCTTTCCTTGAAGGCTATAGTGGATATGCTAACCCACTATGGTATGACAACATTCCTCCTAAAGATGAAAATTTTTTCTTGAAAGATAATAGTACTCTTATGGGCAAGGAATGTGTAGTCTCATAAATGAGTACTCTTGGTGTTCATGATGATCAATTTACTCTTAAATGTAGTTCACTACTTGAGTATGTGAATGAAGTGCTTAAAAATTCGCAAGTTAGTGATGGTGTCTACAGAATTGATCTTAATAATGAGCATGACTCTTTGAACATCTTGTGTGGTAAAAATGCTGCGATTAGTTTTGTTCATAAAGATCATATGTATGAAAATATCTTTGTGTCTGAATGTAGGAGTTACATTTTAGGGGAAGGAAGGGCTAGCCTCGGCTTAGGCCTTTGGCTAATTATTCCATTTGATCCCAGTACCATATTAGGGTGGGAAAGAATGACTCTTGGCCTATTTTCCTTTTCTCTTGATGCTTGTCCGAGCCACTTCCTTTGTAGCGATTGTACTAATCTTTTCATGATTAAAACAAAGGACTCGTGGATAAACTTCAAATTTGTCCCGCCTCGGCATGGCATGTTGATGTGTTATTTTTGCTAACCCTAACCCCTCATATCATGATGATGTGTGCTTGTTGTCTTCTCTTGATTTGGAAGGTACGGATTCAAGGTTGAATCCTTTTTAAGAAAGAAAGGATGATACAAGTACGACCACGAGGATGGATGAGAACGAATGCGTATTGAATCTGTCCAAGGAAGTGCACAAATGAATTGTGAAAGAGAGCCTAAATGCACTAAAAACAGCCCCTAAGTTACACTTGATGGGCACCTCACCCTTGAGGGGTATTGTGGTAATTTTGTATTCTATTTTGTAATACACTATATATTGAACCTCTTAGGGGTTTTTGTCATAGATGTTTATTGATATTGAAAGTTGTAAGAAGAACATTTATCTCTTGTAAGAAAGGCCTATGGCCGAAACATTATAACTAGGATTTTTAACTTGAGTGTGGAATCATTCATGTTGGATTCATGCTTGGAACATTGGGTGCTAGAGGAGGTTGAGGTCTCTCTTGTGCTTACCTAAGAGATAGGTATTTTTAGTGTGTAGTGTTAAGGGTCCAAGAGTGGAATAGGCTCTTGGGTTCTTAAGATTATACCTTCACTTTTTTTATCTATCTATCTTTACATATATTTCTTAGACTCTTTGTTGTTGTTCTAGTCAAAACCATGTGTTGTTGTTTCCATTGTGTTATTGTTCATCTTGTTCTTCATCTTGTTATCTTTATAATCTCTTTGCTAGTTTGTGGTGGCTGTTTGGTGTCAAATACATCATTGTTATCTCGTATTATTTTTGTTGTAGTGAATCCGAGAGTGGTCTCCAAAATGGTCCTCAGATCCTTAAGATTAGTGGATTGATTTGGAGTGTGTTTTCGTTCTTCCATTGTCTTTCTCGTATCACACTGGCTTGGGCCAATACGGAGTATCTTTCATGAAATTCCTGAGCCATTCTGCTTTTTCACTGACTTTGTCCAATGCAATAAATTCAGATTCCATTGTAGAGTAAGCAATACAATTCTGTTTAGATGATTTCCAAGAGACTGCTCCTCCACCAAAGGTAAATACATATCCACTTGTGAATTTTACTTCGTTCGATCCGGTAATCCAATTTGCATTGCTATATCTTTCAAGTAATGCAGCATATTTATTATAATGCAAGGCATAGTCTTGAGTGTATTTAAGATACCCCAAAACTCTTTTCATTGCTATCCAATGAGTTTTGTTAGGATTACTCGTGTACCGACTCAATTTACTAATAGCGCATGCTATGTCTGGTCGTGTACAATTCATTATATACATTAAACATCCCAATACTCTTACGTACTCCAATTGTGAGTCACTTTCACCTTCATTCTTTCAAAGTGCAAAGCTGACATCCAATAGAGTCTTGGCAATACCGAATTCCATATACTTGAACTTGTCAAGCATATTTTTGATATAATGAGACTGTGACAATGCCAACCTTTGTGGAGTTCTATGGATTCTTATACCTAAGATTACATCTACAACTCTAAGGTCTTTCATATCAAACTTTCTCTCGAGCATTCATTTTGTTACATTTATGTCAGAAATGTCTCTGCTGATGATCAACATATCATCCACATATAAACAAACAATGACTTGGTGATTTGGAGTGTCTTTAATATAAACACATTTATCACATTCATTTTTCTTGAACCCGTTTGCCAACATGGTTTGGTCAAACTTCGCATGCCATTATTTAGGTGCTTGCTTTAATCCATACAATGACTTAATAAGTTTACACACCTTATTTTGATTTTTTGAAACCACAAAACTCTCAGGATGTTCCATGTATATTTCTTCCTCCAATTCTCCATTTAGAAAAGTGGTTTTCACATTCATTTGATGGATTTCAAGATCATATGCCGTAGCCAAGACAATTAACATTCGAATCGATGTTATCCTTATTACTGATGAGTATGTATCGAAGTAATCAGGGCCTTTTTTTATTTGAAGCCTTTTACTACAAGTCTTGCCTTGTATTTGTCAGTAGTACCATCTTCTTTCATCTTTCTTTTGAAGATCCATTTAGAACCTAAAGGTTTATTTCCGGGAGGAAGATCAACCAATTCCCACGTATGGTTGGTTAAGATTGAATCAATCTCACTATTGACTGCCTCTTTTTAAAAGGATGATTCCGAAGATTCCATCGCTTCCTTAAATGTTTGAGGCTCATTTTCTATGAAAAATGTAACAAAATCCAATCCAAACAAAGTAGACTTTCTTTGACGTGTAATACGTCTTAGATTTTATTCATTATGTTCATTCTCACTTGGTTCATCACCTGGTCATTTAGACCCCCCACTAGACTTTTCATATCTAGTTTTATACGGATAAATGTTTTCAAAGAATTTAGCATTGTCTGATTTAATTATTGTATTTTTATTAATATCCGGATGTTCGGATTTATGAACCAAAAATCGACATGTTTTACTACTTTTAGCATATCCTATGAAAATGCAGTCCACCATCTTAACTCTTTTAGGTATAGGAATTTGGACTTTTCCTAGACACCCCCACACTTTAAAATATTTCAAGTTGAGTTTCGTTTCTTTCCATTTTTCATAAGGAATTGATTGTGTATTACTATAGGGAACTCTGTTGAGTATACGATTAGCTGTAAGGATAGCCTGCCCCCTTAAGTTTTGCGGTAAACCGGAACTTATAAGCAAGGCATTCATCATTTCCTTCAAAGTTTGTTTTTTCCTTTCCACAATTCCGTTAGATTGAGGTGAATACGGGGCCATAGTTTGATGGACAATTCCATTCTCTACACATATTTCGACGAAAGGAGATTCATATTCTCCGCCCCTATCACTTCTTATCATTTTAATCTTTTTATTTAACTGATTTTCAACTTCAGTTTTATATTGCCTAAACACATCTATTGCTTCATCCTTATTATTTAGGAAATAGACATAACAATATCTAGTGCAATCGTCAATAAAAGTTATGAAATACTTTTTCCACCATATGATGGTGTTGACTTCATATCACAAATGTCAGAGTGTATTAAGTCTAAAGGAATGGAATTCCTTTCAACAGAATTACAAGGATGCTTTGCATACTTTGATTCCACACACGTTTGACACTTTGATTTATTGCACTCAAAGTTTGGCAAAAACTTCCAAGTTAATCAGTTTTCGTAACGTTTTGTAATTAACATGGCCTAAACGTTCATGCCATAAATCATAAGACTTAAGCAAATAAAAAGAATTTGAACTTTTATTTATTTCAACATTCATCTTATAAAGGACCTCGGTGAGATAGTCTTTTCCTACATAAATTTCTCCTTTGCTAATTACAATTATTCCAGAAACGGTTACACATTTGAATTCGTTCTTATCTAGAAGTGAAATAGAAATTAAATTCCTACGTAATTACGGAACATACAAGACATTTTTAAGTGTCAAGACCTTTCCTGAAGTCATTTTCAAGCATATTTTTCCTGTTCCTTCTACCTTAGCAGTAGCGGAGTTAGCCATGTAGATCATTTATTCTACTTGAGCCGGAGCGAATGACGAAAACAATTCTTTGTTGTCACATACATGGCGGGTGGCACCAAAATCCATCCACCACTCGCGAGGATTACCCACCAAGTTGCATTCTGAGAACATAGCACATAGATCATCATATTCTTTGTTAGATTCAATCATATTTACTTGATCTTTTTTCTTGCCTTTCTTTGGGGCACGACAATCCATGGACTTATGGCCAATCTTTCCACAATTGAAGTATTTTCTCTTGAATTTCTTCTTGGGTTGATTGCTTTCTTGTTCAACTTTCTTTCTTTTCTTAGAATTATTTTGGTTATCTTCTACAATATATGCTCCATCAATTGCAGAATTCCCTTTTGACATTATTTCAGTAGCTTTATTATCCTCTTTAATATGCAGTCGGACAATAAGATCTTTGACAGTCATCTCCTTGCATTTATGCTTCAAGTAGATTTTGAAGTCTTTCCACATCGGTGGTAGCTTCTCAATTATCGCTGCTACTTAGAAAGCATCATTCACAATCAAACCTTCCGCTAGAAGATCGTGGATGATTACTTGCAATTTGTGCACTTGAGAGACAACAGATTTGCTATCTATCATTATAAAGTCCAAGAACCTTGCAACAAAGAATTTCTTAATTCCTGCATCCAATGTCTTGTATTTTTGTTCTAGTGCTCCCCACAATTCCTTCGATGTATTAGTTCCACTGTAAACATTGTAGAGGTCGTCTTGGTGACCACTCAATATATAATTCCTGCAAAGGAAGTCCGAGTGCTTCCAAGCTTCTACAATTATGAAATACTCTTTCTCCGAGGTTTCCTCAGGAACCTCAGGAGCATACTCACTAGTGAACTTTTGAAGGCATAATGTTGTGCGGTAGAAGAACAGCTTCTGCTACCATCGCTTAAAGTCAATGTCCGCAAATTTTTGGGGCTTCTCTGCAGGTGCCATTGGTTGCGGAGCATTTGCTCGACTTGTTGAGGCAATACTAGTTTCCCCCACAGTCATAGTAGCCTCTTGCATTTGACTTTTGTTAGTCATTTCTCCTGTCACCACAAGACAATAATATTTAGTATTTTCAAAATATTACTTATAAAGTTAAGCAACTTTAAATTCTTCTTCTTGTTTCTAGTTAACAATGAAGTTTTTATGACTTCCAATTGTCAACCGAGTGAATTTTAAACTTGTAATGAAGATTTTATGTCTTCTAATCACTAGTTAAATTCAAATGGAGTAGAGAGCTTAAAGCTTTAATCTCCGAAAACAAGTAATACAGATTCTGAAATTATTCCTTAAGATTGTTATTTTCCTTCTACGGGTACTAGAATCTGTATTAATACAACAACTTCATAACAAGTTCATGTATGAACAAAAACAGTTTTGAAGTTCTTTAACACCTTCAACACAAGATTATTACTAATATATCCAAGAAGTGTGTTAGATATCAGAAAATAGATGAAACAGAAATTTTAGACCAAGTCCCCCGAGTTCACAGAGTGTCCTTAAGGAATAACTCCCTTCACTGTACCTAAGGTTATAGAATTTTCCTCCCAAGATAAAATGTAGTTATAGCGGTACCTCAAATAATTGGATTACACGAACTCACTCAACAATTTAAATGATCACACTGAATATTTTGAAGAGAAGAAGAGTTTTGTATTCTGAAAATTTTATATATCAAACCTGTGGATCAAAGCAGGTTTATATAGCCTATCTTATGCCTCTTTGAAAAGGTGAAAATTTCATATATCCAACTTGTGGATCAAAGCAGGTTTATATAGCCTATCATATCCCTTTTTGAAAAGGTGGCAGTGGTTCACTTAAATGGTGTGTTCTTTCATGAAATTCATGTTGGTTCATTCCGAACAGGTATACTAGTTCACGAAACAGTGCATCATTTCGAAAACAGTGCATTAGTTCGAAACACTATTTCGAAATCTGTATGCATGTATAAATGGAGGATTACTGTTGCATATTTTCCTCTTTGGTATTCGGATTAAATTTCTGTATCGATCGATCATTTGCCAAATTCGAACCCAAATTCGGAACCGAGTGAGCGACGACGACAGCACGAGGCATCTCTTATTTCTTGCCTCACTTAGCATGTGGAAATGTGTTTCACAGTATAAACACTTTAAAGCTTCTTTCTCCCACCAATGTGGGAGAATTTTAGTAAGCTTTCCTACTTTGAGCACACTTTCCATTTTGGTGTAAACTCAATTTTCTCTTCTACTTAATTCCCTCCATTTTCCATTCAAACGCACACATAGAACCCAACAGAAATCACATATAGGTATAAACTATAGAGCTAAATTTGAACTAACACCATGGAGCAAGGCCTTAGCCATGTAAGACTGTTGAAGCAACGTGGACCAATTGTTTTCTTCTAGGCAATATCTCAATGCAGCAACCAAATGCACCACTTCTCGCTTGGGATTACTAATTTGAAAAATAATTTTTTAAAATAAGTTTTTAAGAAAGTGGTTTTTTAAAAACTAATTTGTGTTTGATAAATTTGTTTAAAAAATATTTTTGTTAAGCAGATTGTGTTTGGATTATCTTTTTTACAAAGTGTTTTTGTAAGATAAATGACCAAAAAAAAAATGTATCAATAGACTTTTACTACTAAAATAATTTTATAAGTTTTTTTTTAAAATACCTATTATAATTTTTTTAATTAAAATTTTATTTTTATTTAATTAAAAGGCACTTACTATAAAATTTCAATCTATTTATATACATAGATATATTAAAAAATATTAAATGATGATATATCACTTAAATAATTTAAATATTATTAAAACATCAAACAAAAATGAATTTAAAAAAATATTTCATAAATTAAATCACTACATATGAAAGAATTCACCACATGATAAAAAATACGTCACTTTTTATGAATTATTTATTTAAAATTAAATGTTTGAGAAAAAAATTTTCAAGTGCTACCAAAATACCATTTGATCTTGTAACCTGATTCGTCTGTCATTTATTATCTGCTTCTTCTCAAAAGCAGAAAAACTACTTCTGTTTCTTTTTAAAAGCACTTTTACAAGTTTTTGCCAAACACTTTTCTTTTCAAAAAAAAGTATTTTTCTTTTTGAAAAAAAAAATAAATTTAATTCCAATCAGGCTATAAATGTACCAATATGTGAATCATAAATAGACCATATCATCCTTTGAATAAAGGATCAATGGGCCAGTAGCATGGATGAACTAATTACCTCGTTGTAATCAACATTCTAGAACAAAACTGGATAAAACGAATAGAACAGTAACCTGCAATCGTTGCCATCTTTACAATGAACATAAACGAATTGTAATGTCTCGATCAAAACATGATAAAATCTTCAATTCTAGACAGAGTTACATAGTAGAATAATGTGCATCATGTCTGGGCCTGTTAATGCACGAAACTATCAAATACCCACTGGACCATATCATCTCCTATTAACTTAGTATCAATCGAGCAGTATCAAGGGAGGTAAGAGAAATACTTGACTTTACTCTCATCACTTGCATGCTGCCTCAACACAATAATCTTACATGTATACTGACCATGCATATAGGGAGCTAAAATGATACTTGACATTTACTCTCACATGCGGTCCCAACACAATAATATTATGCATAAACTGACCGAGTGATTCGCGTGATACAATGACTCAGGAGGGACGGGCCCATATACACATTCTGCATGAACAACACACCTAAGAGAACTCACATGTCATAACCACATCATTCTATGAAATTGTGTATCCAATTGTAAGGCATACAAGCAGTGTACGACTAGCAGCTAAACATATAATCTAACATGCTCGTAGTTATAAATGTTAAGCAAGCACGGAAACGTTGCCTATAACATTATCTTTAGCATAAAAGAATATCCAAGTTAATACAAGTAATGTTGTTTTTTGGGTCCAAAATCTGTACTAATCAACAAGAACTTCAAACACAAGTTCAAACAACTTATGAAGTATCAAAATGAAGTTCAAACTATTTTTGAAAAAACAGTAAAAACCAATGTTTATAAAGATAAGAAGATCGAATTAATCAAGTCCACCGAATTCATGTTGTGTCCTTAATAAATTTATTCCCCTCCATTACCCGTGTTTAATTGAATATATCTTTTCAGGATAAAATGATTCACATTAGCAAATAGAGGTCACTCAACGATTGTAGATCACACTTGAGTTTTTCAAGAAGAAGAGAGTATTTTGACTTCAAATATTTTTCACCTTTACCTGAGGAAAAAATAAGGCATTTATAGAAAAAAGGTTGTGCTTCAGAAAGAAAAAAATGATTCATGAAAAGTCACATTGTTTCAAAATGTTGGGTCCACCTGCGCCCGCAGGTTGCATTTTTGTAAAAGCCAAAAGCTTCATCTTGACTTGCGCAGGTCACCTACAACCGCAGATGGCCTACTGTGTGCACAAGTCGTCATTTTCATCTTTAAATAATACCTCGAAGGGTCGCATTCTTTTGAGGCGTGTTGTGACATACGTCCACACTTGCTCGGGTGCATCCACAAATGGATAAATTTTTTTTATCAAATTTTTGGATTGAAATATCTCTAATTATCAAATTTGAAATGAATTGTGTCCAAAAATATAAGCCCTCGATTGATCCAAATCCAATTGCAAATTCAAATCCAAAGTCGAAACCAAATCGAGCGATTACGACGACGACGCGAGGCTTGTCTTGTACTTGCCTCACTATCCACATAATGTAGTACTTCTATACTTAAGCTCAAGGATTGTTCTTTCTCCCACCAATATGGGAGAACATTTTCTTTATAAAGTGAATACTCACTTTCCTTTTTCCTCCCTTCATTTTTCATTCACTTTCACTTAGAACCCAATAACAATCCTCTATATGAATGGGTAATGACTATTTCATCAAAAAATATATAGACAAGTGTGCGATCTACTAGCAAAGACTAATTACATCTAGATAAGTAGGTTTTCCTTTGAACTTTTCGTAGTGAACTTGCATCGGATACACTCAATTAATCTATAGATGTGATATCTTTAAACCATCAAACTTTAATGTACACCTAAATAATGCAAGTATATAATCAGTATTTTACCATTTATGGTTCTCATGATTTTATTCATTTCATTCGTAAACACGACCTGATTTCTTGAGAGCTTAGAGAAAAGGATTTTACTATCATTCTTCTTGAAGCGACTTTCACTTTACCCTCACATAGGTAATTTTTAAACATTTAATCCTATAAATCAAACTATTTGGTCAAATTTGTCAAACTTAGAAGCCATTAAAAAGCTTTAGACCATAAGCTTGTTTCTTGAATATTGTCTTCATCATGAGAAGGTGTTGATTTAATTGACAATATTGAACTATCAATCACAACGTTATTTGATCTCCTTGAACCTAGATATTGGGATCTCAGTCTGCTAGGAAAAGTTATTGCTATGATAAATTGTCCTAGGCCGTAAATCCATTTCTTTCGATGATTCTCAACTGCCTCTCCAGTTATGCCTTTTTAAAGTAGATCTGACACATTATCCTTTGAATTCACATGGTCAATCATGATAATTCCACTATAGAGAAACTCTCTAATGGTATTATGTCTCCTTCTTATATGGAGAGATTTACCTTTATACATCACACTCTCTGCCCTACCTATTGCTGCTTGATCATCACAATGTATGAATACTAGTGCAAAAGGCTTGGTCCAATAAGAAATATCTTTCAAGAAATTTTGAAGTCATTTTGATTTTTCATTGGTTTTATCTGATGTAATAAATCCATATTTCATTGTAGAGTAGATAATATGTATCTATTTGGATAATTTCAATACGTGTCTATTTGGATGATTTCTAAGAGTCTGCTCCTCCATCTAAAATAAACACATATCCACTCATGGACTTTACTTTATTCGTCAATCACTGCAGGATATATTTAGAATGCAAAACATAGTCTTGAGTATGTTTTAGATACCCTAATTTTTTTTCCTTGTCATCCAATGAGTTTGATTGAGGTTACTCATATACTGACTCAATTTACTAATAGCATATGTTATGTTTTGCCGTATATAATTCATGATATACATCAAAATTTCCAACACTATTGCATAGTCCAATTGTAAGTCACTTTAACCTTCATTTTTTTGAAGTGCAAAGTTCACGTCTAATGTAGTTTTAGCAATACTAAAATCCAAATACATGAGCTTTTCTAGTACCTTTTCAATGTAATAAGACTGTGACGATGCCAACCATTGTGGAGTTCTATAAATTTTTATTGCTAAGATCACATCTGAAATTTCAAGGTCTTTCATATCAAACTTGATCTCAAACATTTATTTCGTAGTATTTATGTCAGAAATGTCTCTACTGATGATTAATATGTCATCCATATACAAACAACAATGACTTTGTAATTTGAAGTGCCTTTAATGTAAACATATTTATCACATTCATTTATGTTGAATATGTTTTCCAACAGGATTTGATCAAACTTTGCATGCCACTGTTTGAATATTTACTTTAGTCCATAGAGTGACTTAACCAATTTTCACACTTTTCTTTCTTTATCAGGTACCACAAATCCCTCGGGTTGTTCTATGTGAATTTTTTCCTTTAATTCTCCATCCAATAAAGTTGTTTTCACATCCATTTAATGGATTTCAAGATCATATACCGCTGCTATACCGCTGCTAATGCAACTAACATTCGAATGGATGTCATTCTTATTACTGGCGAGTATGTATCAAAATATCAAGGACTTCATTTTGTCTAAGACTTTTAAGAAAATATCTTGTCTTGTATTTGTTATAGTACCACCATCTTTTATTTTCCTTTTGAAGATCCATTTAGAGCCTAAAGGTTTATTTTCTAGAGAAAGATCAACCAACTCCCAAGTGTGATTGCTCATGATTGAATTAATATCACTATTACTACCTCTTTCTAAAAGGATGAGGCTGCAGACGACATCACTTTTTTAAACGTTTAAGTCTCATTTAAAAAAAATATTACAAAATCCTATCTAAAGAAAATCAATATTTTTTGTCGCTTACAATGCCTTGGATCCTTTCTCAGTTTCCTTTTGTTCATCCCTAGGTCGTTTAGACCCTTTAGTAGACACCTCATGTCCAGTTTTATATGGATGAATGTGTTTCAACATTATCTAATTCAATTACCATTTAATCATCAATATTCGAATGTTAGAATATATGAACGAAAAATCAACATGCTTTACTGCTTGTAACATATCCAATAAAACTATAGTCCATAATCTTCAATCCTATTTTTTCCCTTTTGGGTATAGGAACTTGAATTTTTGCTAGACACTTCTACACTTTGAAATATTTTAAGTTGGATTTCATTCCATTTCATTTTTCTTATAAAATAGATTGTATCTCACTATGGGACACTTTACTTAGTATTTGGTTTGGTGTAAGGATAGCTTCCCCCATAAGTTTTGAGGTAAACTTGAACTTATGAGTAAGACATTCATTATTTCCTTTAGCGTTTGATTCCTTGTTTCCACAATGCCATTTGATTGAGATGAATACAAAAGAGTAGTTTGATGGACAATTCTATTTTTCAAAAATATCTCATCAAAAGGAGATTCTTACTCTATATCTCTGTCAATCCTTATCGTTTTAATCTTTTTATTCAATTGATTTTCAAATTTGGTTTTTTATTGCCTAAATACGTCTATTACTTCTCCCTATAATTCATCAAAATTAATATAATAATATCTCATGCAATCATCAATAAAAGTTATGAAATACTTTTTCTTACCACAAGATGGTGTTGACTTTATATCACAAATGTCTGTGTGAATTAAGTATAAGAAATTGGAAGTCCTTTCAACAAACTTACTATAGATTCTTAGAATGCTTAGATTCCACACATGTTTAATTTTTGCAAGGTTTTATAATTGGCATGTCCTCAACATTCATGCCACAGATCATTTGACTCATGTAGGTAAGAAGAACCATAACTTTATTCATATCAATATTTATTATAATAATCTTAAAAAGGCCCTCAATAAGGTAATATTTACCTACATACACTTACCCATATTTATTATAACTTTGTTAGAAATAAATTCATATTAGAATTCATTTTTAGTAAGATGTGAAGTAGAAACTAAGTTTTTTCACAACTCCAGAACATGAAAGACATTGTTTACTATCACCACCTTTTACGATGTCATATTGAACCAAATCTTGCATGTTCTTCAATCTTTGACATAAGGAGTTCGTCATGAATATTTTATCAACTTGAACCGAACATATTACGATAATAGTTATTTGTTGGCATACACGTGGTGGGTTGCACCTGCATTAGTCAACCACTCTCTAGAATTTCCATCAAGATTGCACTCCAAAGGCATATCATCCACATTGTCTTTAGATTCAATCATGTTTGTTTGATCCTTTTTCTTGCTCTTATTCAGAGTCCAATAATCTGTAGACTTGTGGTCAATTTTTTCACTGTTAAAGAAACTTCCTTTGAATTTCTTCTTAGGAGGATTTCCTTGTTGCTCTGACACTTTCTTTCTCTTCTTTGATTTAGTGGGTTCATCTTCCACAATGTTTGCTCCACTTATTGAAGAATTCCTATGAGAACTTTTTTCTGCTTCCTTATTTTCCTCTTTGATCCTTAATCTTACAATGGGATCTTCAATAGACATCTCATTACGCTTATGATTTAAGTAGCTTTTAAAGTGTTTGTACAAAGGTAGTAGCTTCTTGATACTGCAGCCACTTGAAAAAGCATCATTCATGACCAAACCTACATCAAAAGTTATGTGATTATCATGAAAAAATGTAACGTGTTCAATAAGGGTATTATCTAAGTCTATACCTCCAGCAAGGAGATCATGGACCATGAATTACAACTCTTAAACTTGGGCAGCTACAATTTACTGACTACCATCTTGAAGTCCAAAAATTTGGCAATAATGAATTTCTTCATTCCGAAAGCTTCTGTTTTGTACTTATTTTCTAAAGTTTATCAGAGTTTCTTTGAGGTCTTCATATTACTATATATATTATACAAGTCATCTTATAGACCACTCAGAATATAACTTTTACACAAAATGCCTGAGTGCTTCCAAGATTCCGTTATCATGAGGCCTCCTTTTTTTGGAGTTTCTTTTGTAAATTCAAGAACATTTCCCATAATAAACATTTGCGCACTCAAAGTAGTCTGATAAACGAATATTTTTTGCTATCAATATTTACATTAGAAAATTTTTAATTTTTTTTATTGGTGCCATAGCAAGAGCAAAATTCGTATGACTTGAAGAAACAATGTTAGTTGCTACAACATACATCATTCCATCATTGACTTGATTATTTATAGTCATTTTTATATCACAAATAGACAAACACTTAGTACTTCAGAATACTAACAATAGAGTCTCAAACTTTAAGAAAATTGTTTCCAGTTTAACAATGAAGTTTTTATGTTCTTCTAATCACCAATCGAATAAAATTTTGACTCATGATGGAGTTTTTATATCTTCAAATCACTAATAAGTTCAAATAGAGTAGAAAGCCAAAAGGCTTTAATCACCAGAAACCAAGATACAAATTATAATAAATTCCTTAAGATTGTTGTTTTAGGATACAAAATTTGTATTAATCAACAAGAACTTCAACCATAAGTTCAAAATGAACTATCAAAATGATGTTTAAACTATTTTCTAAAAAAAATGTAAAATCAACTTTTAGAAAAAGATGAAGACAAAAAAAATCAAGTCCACTGAATCCACGATGTGTCATTAGTAATTTATTTCCCTCAAGCATCAAGTTTAATGGAATATAACTTTTCAGGATAAAATGATTCACTTCATTAAATAGCGGTACCTCAAATTTGCTAAACTATGAACTCACTCAATGATTGTTGATCACACTCGAGTTTTCAAGAAGAAGAGAGTGTTTTTATATAAAAAAATTCATGCCTTTACCTGAGAAGAAAGTTAGGTATTTATAGCCAAAAGGTGGTGATTCAGAAAAAAAAAGCAATGGTTCATAAAAAATCACACTATTTCAGAACATTGGGTTCACCTGCGCTCGTAGGTTGTATTTTTACAAAAGATAAAAAGTTTATCTTCACCTGCATCCGCAAATAGATTAAAATTTTCTATCAGATTTCTGAATTAAAATATCAATAGTTATCAAATTTTAAATAAATTTTATCGAAAATAGAATCTGTCGATAATTTTTTCAAATCCACATTTGAATTTGAGCGAGCGACGACAGCAATGGTGTGAGGCTTGTCTTGTTCTTGCCTCAATATGCACATGAATGAATACTTCTATATTTAAGCATAAGGATTTTTCTTTCTCCCAATAATGAGGGAGAACATTTCCTTTATAAAGTGAATACATACTTTAGTTTTTGCTCCATTTTCTTTCTTTCATTTTCACAAAGAACCCAATAAGTCAAACCCAGATATTATACATGTCATGTTACAATACCCAACATATAACCCATGGTAATTGCATATGCTTGTCACCTTGCATATTTAATTATCATCCTAATATGTTTAATATTTTTCAAATAAATAAATTTGAAATATAAATTTTTATTAACACCAAAACTTAACTTACATCGATTTGAAGGATGCCTTAAAATTGATAAACCATTATTCCTTGCTCCAACCATTATTCAAAATAATATTTTACAAAGTTAAAAAAATGAAATTACACCCATTTTAGACTAGGCTAAAGTCAAAGTCAATTCCCAATCTTGAGGTCAAACCCTCAAATTGATTATATTTCATAATTAAGCATAACCTAATAAATCCATATCTACCATTAGATGCTCCATAAAAATTTAATTTGATGATCAAAACCCTCAGTTTCACTCTCTCAAATATATGAAAAAGTTTTCCAAATTTATACCTTCAAGTTCATGATTTAAGGGTCAAATCTAGCATATATTCATTATAATCACTAGAAATTAGCATGGAATCACTACCTTAATGTTATTTTTTTCAGTCAATTTATTTTCTAATTCTTGGCTTAGTTCTCCCAAAATATAGTCAGAATGTTGAAAATACCATACTTGACCATTTTATACTCAGTTATCTTCACAATTTACTATTATAATTGAAATTAGATCTGAACTTCATTGTTGATCTATCGTTAAATTGTCTGTGGTTGAAAATTTTTTGTGATAATTTATCACAAAATGATTAATAACAAATTTTATAGTTTAGTAGCATAGTTTGTCTTTTGCTATTTCTTGATTTTTATTGGTGATTATAGAGACCAGTCTGAGAATTAGTGGTTGTAGCTGCACAATCGTGAAAGATCATCGTTAGTGACTATATTGCAAATATAGTCTTCCTTTGCAATTGTGGCTAGCCTACGATTCTATGTCGACAAAGGTTGTTGCACTAAAAAATCTGAAATATATTGAAATGTGATTAGTAGCGTGAAACTTATTTGAGACCTTTGGATCCTAACCTGAGCCATCTCTGTGGGATGAGATTTAAATACTCAAATTAAAGGGTTGGAATGTTACATTTAGCAAGATCTAACTAGAGTGTTTTGAATTTTAATTATTTTATCATGAAATTACGATTGAAAAGATGATAACTTCTAAAATGTTATACTCCCTCTATTTAAAAAAGAATGAACTAGTTTGAGTTGACATGTAGGTTTAAGAAAATAAAAAATATTCTGAATCTTATGATTCTAAATTAGTATTATATCAAATGTACCAAAATATCCTTTAATTTTGTGGTATTAGATATGTCATGTAGAAAGTTGAAATTAAAATATTTTAAAAAAAGAGATTATTTTTTAAAAATGAATTGAAAAGGAAGTAGGTCATTTTTTTTTTAAAATGAAGGGAGTATAACTTTAATGTATTTAGTTTAGATGATGACTTTCATCCATGACATACTCAGACAAGGTCCTTAGTAAGTTGAATCTGCATATATAAGCTTGGACATCTGGGCACTGTACTATTATGTCTAATAGTACTACGACAGTACAACAATGCAAGGTATGGCCTAGTGATACCTAATCTAGTAGCGGGAAACTTAAGTTTTGTTCCTTACTATATAAGAAAGATATTATAGATGCAAACCAATTCTTTTTGCACTACAAAAGGAATTCTTTAGAAAGGAAAAAGTTGCGCTCTCACGAAATAGGAAATCACTCATCTCAAGGGACATGATCAAAAGTAGTTTCTAATCTTATTATTGTGAAGTTTATAGTCTTGTTGTAAGAGTGTAGTCTACTCCTTCAGTTGTGGTGAAGCAGATTTAATTCAGTATGATCTTTGTTAGCTTAGGTACCTACCGTCATCAACTAGAGATAGTTGATTGGTAGTGGTGTGATAGAGTTGCCATACTAGTTTGTAATAGAGTTGCCATACTAGTTTGTAATAGAGGTATTACAAGAGACAAGATTTAGAGATAAATACTTGAGATTACTGGAGTTTATAATCAATTGGTGGATTGATTTTAGTGGAGTTGGTGAGATTATATGAGGACAGGTCATGGTTTTTCCTTCCTTGAGCAAGAATGTTTCCACATAAAATCTCATGTGTTATTTTTTTGCACTTTCTATTTACTCTGTTTATTTTCTTAATTAAATATTCACAGGGGACATGATCCTCTTGTTAGTGGAGGAATCTTATGAGTCAACAATTGGTATTAGAGTGATATACTATAAACGGTTAACACCTAGAGTGGATCCTTGGTTATGACTACTCCACCTAATTTAATAGAAGGCCAGTCAATCACTAGACCTCCTCGCTTCAATGGTTAGTACTATAGATGGTGGAAGATTTGAATGCATGATTTTATAACGGCTGAAGATAGTGAGCTGTGGGACATCATCTATGATGGATGACATATTCCTCTGAAGGATGTGAAGAATGGAATGTTACTAAGCTGGTCCCAAGAATTAGGAAGGCATATAACGAATATGACAGAAAGAAGCTCAAGAAGAGCTTGTCCTGATGAGTATAATTGTATTCAAGCTTGTGAATCAGTAAATGAAATTTAGGAATACTGAAAAACTACTAATGAAAGAACAAGTCAAGTCAAAGAATCCAAAGTGGATATGCTTATCACTCAATATGAAACTTTCACCATGAAAGAAAGTTAAACTATACAAGAGATACATACCAGGTTCACCTCTATAACGAATGAGATGTATTATCTTGGTGAAGTCATCCCTCCTAGAAATACATACAAAAAATACTAGGTTTACTATCCAAGTCAAGGGAAATTAAATTCAATGCCATCTCTAAGGCTAGTGTAACGCCCCAAAAATGGGTCCCGAGATGTCACACGGTGCTTAGGATTATAAGTGACCCCAAGCTAATCCTTTTACTGGCATAACTCATAAGTGACTAAATAAAATAGCTAAATATGAATAAAATCAGTGGAAGATAACTCTTTTCTAAAATATGTTCAATACAAAACTGAATTCACATGATTACAACTCTGCTTTTAGAAAGAAAACTAAAACTGAACACATTAACTCTACTGTCTGTCTATGAAGCCTCTACTAATACTGACTATAGAAATCTAGAAAGCTACTTCAACTATCGCTAATCAATACGTATAAATAAGAAAGTAAAGAATATAAATAAGTATAACTAATGTCCCCGAAGTAGGAGGACTCATCATTTCACAGGTTGGAATCTGCAACTGTCTGAGTTTGAATGTGCATACTGAAACTTGTACCTACTTTATGAGATAATGTAGCGGACAGACATGTATGTGGATCAGTACTTTGAGGATGCCTTGAGTATAAGGGGGTGCAATGCAATGAGTAAATAATATCATCAACTTTGCAGAAAACATGCATGCTGATATAAACGACTCATATAGCTTGAGGAAAAACTAAAATCTGAATCTCATAAATCATGCATAATGAAGCATATAGTACAAATCTCTTGAGTCATTATATTTACTTCTAAAATCTTTATTCTCCATCTTGTTCTCAAAACTTTGTAAGAAAGCGGAATCTTAAAAAAATAGCTATCAAAATTTATACTTTTATCTTATGGAGAATAAGGGACTTCTTTGATACTTAGAGATTATAGGACTTTGGAACTTAGGGACTTTGAGCTTAGAAGTTTCTTCTAACCGACATAAACCATGTGAGATGACATGGAGTCCAACGTCTTGCCCACGTTGGTGTGAGCTGCTTGATCCTTGCCATTGGAATAGAACCTTTAACTTTAGTGATCACAATCTTAACCCACGTGGGGAATTTAGAAACCTATGGTGGCTCGTAGTTCTGGGGCATGAGACCTCGAAATCATACCCAATAGGTGCTAAATACTACTCCCATACTTGTTGCTCAGAACTTTTAGAAAATCCACCTTAAAATAACTCAAGGGTCTATAAGGAAGATCAAATTATGCTTCTCTATGCTTTAAATCATAAATAGTGTAGATTCCTATTTTAGCTTAGGATCAAAAGATCAATTTTTGCTTTTGAAAGCACATATCAAAACTTGTCAACAAAGCTTGAGATCATAATCTCATTATAAACTCATCACTTGTACTTAGGACTCAAAATATAAAGCTTTAATGCATCAAAATCATATTTAAACTCTGTGCTCAACAATTATCTTAAAAATCTTTCAATCATCTCAATCAAGATATGGGAAAATAACTCATAATATGAATCTCTTGATTTCAACTTCTCAAAATTCATGCTTTGAAAACAAAACATTCATAATCCTCTTAAAATCTGGAATTTCAGTTATATATACCAGAATATAAACATACTCATGTAATTCAACTTCTAAAATAATGAAAATCTCATAATCTTATGAATAGAAATATAGGGTATAAACCCAAATTCAATTTCATAGGAAAACATGTAAAATCAAATAACTCTTGTAATAAAAATCAAGTTTTGGATACAAGGATGAAAGATTTGTCATTGTTCAAGCCCTACATACCTTAGATTGATAAACTTGGATGAACAACTTGCTTTAGACTCTTTTTCGAACTCTTGAGTGAGGGTTAAAGCTTTTGACCTAGGAATATTGAATCTTGACTCAATTTATAAAATCTATGGTGAACTCTTGAGATTCTTGGAAGAAGATTTGGATGCTTAGGGTTTTTGGTTTGAAAAGAATGAGGATTTAGGGCATAAAGTGCTTTGTAATACCATTGATTTTATGTTTTTGGATGAATTGGGGGTAGGGTAATTGCTCAAATTACCCCCTTTTAACCCTTGACGTAATTAGAAAAATAAAATTGGGAGCCCGATTTTATGGGCCACCGCGACCCTCCACTATCGCGGTGGCTCACTAAAAATTGACAAATGGGAATCAGAGAGTCACCGCGATGTAGAGCCATCACGTTATCCCACTGATTAGGATGTTTAACTTCAGCGCAATGCGCCACGATCGCGATAGGCTACTGGAAATTAAAAAATGATAATTAAACCCTCTCCGCGATGCGCTAAATAACAAAATGATGGTGCTTTGAACTTAAATTAGCCATAACTTCTTGTCTGGTTATCGGATTTGGGCGAATCTTATATTGTTGGAAAGCTAATTCAATTTTCCACATGATGAAAAGTCAAAATTAGGAAAATTCTTGTCGGTTTAGATATTACTCACTTTGAAAGTTGTTCTTTAACCTTCTTGAGATGATATTAGATTTAAAGAAGTTCGGGGTATTACAATATCTCCCCCTTGGAAACATTCGTCCTCGAATGTGGCTAGATGAGAAAATTGAGGATGCACAGCTGAAATAAATTACTAAAATGATTCTACATCATTCTAATCCTTTGAGTACTTCTGGGAATGCATGAACTTATAATAAGAATTGATATATAGCTGAATCTTTTATTAGAAAAGAACTAAATTAACGAAGACTATCACCTTCGGCTGGATCTGAGTTCGTGGAGAAGAGATAAGAGGTTTATGAAATTAAAACTCGAGGTATTACAACACCCCCTCCTTGGGATCATTCGTCCCCTAATGATACTAATTTGGTTGAAATACTAGAAAAGACTAAGATGATATACAGGATACTTACGGACTGAACCATGACTTAATATCTGAATCTGAAACTGATGCATGATGCATGTACTGAACTGAATTTTGCAATCTACTTAGATGTGAACAAACTATCTCCTGAAATGGTCATACTTATGAAATTTTAGGTAGTGAGACTAGACTAAATCGAAAGATGTAAACTGGATTTCTGGCTACACGGACTGAATCATGCTGAATACTCTCCCCCAAATAGGGTATTTCTTCAAAACCTTTCTAATGAAATTTCTAAGGCCATGAGGGAGTAAGGGACTTTGGGTATGATCTAAACAAAACCTTAGAATAAGGAATTACCACATTGCTCCAAATATAGCATGAAATATAGACC
Source organism: Capsicum annuum (assembly GCF_002878395.1). Lineage (NCBI taxonomy): Eukaryota > Viridiplantae > Streptophyta > Magnoliopsida > Solanales > Solanaceae > Capsicum > Capsicum annuum. Next base: position 47,267,640 of record NC_061118.1, read on the forward strand.
TAAGAATCATAAGTTGGGATAGAAGTACTAGGCCTCAAGCAATGCGACTTCTCACTTTAAGCTTAGGCAGACTTCTAAAATACTCTCTTAACTAAACTTTCCCCTTAAACACCATACTCCTTGATTCAACTTATGATTCTTACAAGGCCATTGACAAACCTATCTACCAAAGCTTGACTGAACCCAACTCTATCTCTATAGTCAAGCCTAACTCAAAATCACAAGGTATCACACATAACACCAGTCAGAATAATGAATTCACATGTATCTAGACTTTTCACAACTTCTTATCTCTAGAATAATCCTCATTACCACTCCAACAACTACAATTCACCCAGAACTAGACATTCACTAACGCTCAATGCATCCCTCCGCTTGTATACAAATATGACATTCAAGCCTATCTTCATAACCCCATATGAACTTCTAAAAAAACACTCATAAAGCATTTTGTCCATATCCTACAAACCTCTATTAAGAACAACTTCCATGTACTATTCTTAAGAAGACATATATAAAATTTCAATTACACACACATAGCATATAAAACTTTAACTAACCATGATGTGTATCATACTTATAGCCTTAGCTAAAATAAGCATACAACAATATTCCACTAATAAGAAATGTTTACTCTCTCCTATCCAGATAACCGTTCGTCATCACTATCTTGACCTAAGGAAATGTAATAAAAGGTTAGAACTTGAGGACCTGAAACCTGAAGGGATACTGTGTATAACTTGACACTCAATTAAGGCTTGACGAATAGAATATTTGAAATCATGAACTCATTAAAAAGGTTTGATCTGAGGACATGTATGATATAAATCTGAATTACGCTGATCATTAAGAGTATTGCTTGAGTTCTTGAACTGAACATACTGTAAAGCTTGAGTACATGAGTCATGAGCTGCATGACCTAAATTTGGAGTTCATTACCTATGGAATGTGATTCCAACTGCTGAAAAAACTGGAACTCCTTATTTTTAGAACTAGGAGGGTACATGATTCTCTATTATATGCATGAACATAAACTATGATCATAGAACTGAAGCATAAGGCATGAGTAGGTATTGGGATAACTAGAAATACTGAAATAAGAATGGGTCGAGCATCATCCTCTCTTATGGGTTTTCTACACTACACAGGAATTTCAACAAGAATTTGGAAGTCTGACTTGGTTACTCCTTCTGTCATCTCCCCCTTAGACTTAAACCATCACTCTCGGTCTGTGAACCACTCTATAAACTTTAATCTAAACCGTTATTACTTTATTCTTGAGTTTGAGATAAAATCAATACACATAAAACTAAACTTACCCTGAAGGACTGTATCTTCACATAAAACACCCAATGCTAACACCTCCTTTTAAGATTCAACTTTTAGATTCCTATAGCCCCATAAGCCATCATATAACAACTTAAACACTCGCCAACTTAGATTCTAACACTAAACTTGGATATCTCTAAACCTTGGCTGAACTTCCCTCATACTCTGCTAATATCACATCTCCAACTTACCACATCACCAACCTGTAGCCCATATGTTAACTGATAAGAACACCATATACTACACAACCTCATTCATACTTATCAATTCAAGGGGTACAATAACTACCCAAAACTTAATAAGTTTCACAAATAATGAAGCCCCATATCACCTTGGGCGCTCCTCTACATCATACCTGCAACATCATACTTCATTTCAAACAAATAAACTTAAGCTCTTGTATACACTGTTCAAGCCTACTAGATCACTTCCATACAACTAGCCACACTAACCAAGAAATTATTACATCCACCTTGATAATCATCTACTATTCAAACTTAGTATCTGGTTCTATGCATGATTTGACAACTCACCTTACATACTTATCTCACTTGGAATCTATAGAATAAAACATCAAGAAACACTAGTCCACTATAACTTTATAGAAACAATATTCGATCAAAATCATACGGCCTATCTTATCATAATCTATTAACATATCCTCCTTCTACACCTTATTACTATTTACTCTTCTATACATCTAAATAACCATAATAGCTCTATAAATTTCAGCTAAACTCCTTTTTCCAACCTATAGAGAAGCCTAAATTAATGATACTAAACCACCAAATATATCATTAATGTTCTATACTTTTAGCCACAATAAATACCATCAATAAATCCTTCCGTACTTTACGAAAACAACAAGTCACCTTAACTAATAACTCTGTCTCAACCTTCCACTAAAAGACCTATCACCTTAACGCATCTCGATAACATGCATAAAATTACATCTATACTTCCTACTAATAGTCATTCCGATATCTTATTGACACTACTTTTCTATACCCATACTTCTAACTATAATAAGGTTCTACTATTCATTAATTATGACACTGAAATTCATAATATCTTTGGAATGCATACTACACTTAATAGTCTAGGTTCAACCTATCTTTTCTCATGAGCATTATCTGTATAAAAAGGGGCAGTGGGCAATCTGAATACATATCTAATTCTGCATCAACTGAACAACTCATAAGAATAAGGACATAACTTTTAGCTTGAGGGACTTATGACACACTAAAGAGCTCTTTTCAAACCCTTTAGGTGCATTCTGAAACTTCTTGCTAGCAAATTTGAGAGCATTATCAGGGGAGAAATTGGAACTTGCTAATTATGTTATCTCAAGAATGATGTATAAATGGGGAAATATAGATTAACATTATGAATTCTGAGGAGGGATCTGAAATCTGACTTAGGCTTACGCACTATTTCCATAAACATGAATAAAGTTCTTCAAAACTCAGAACTTAAAAGCATTGATAAGATACTTTTGAGACTGTGTATGATCTCATAACTATCTATGGGGACTGTCTGAGAGAGATCTATCTATAAAGATTTAAGCTTGACTATTTCTGATACCTTAAAAATAAGGCAGAGATGGCCCGAATAGAGTAAGATAAGAATCTATATAAGTTTCTTAGAGACCCTTTCTATAGCACAATCTGAGACTTGAAAGAATGAAAACATTTCCTAAATGCCTTCTAGCCTCTCGAAGAAAAGTACAGACATCTCCGTATCATTCCGCAAGAATTTACTAGACACGACTTTACAAACACCCTACCACACTTAAACTTGTGCTCTAGTACCAAGTTTGTAACACCCCAAAAATAGGTCTCGAGACATCACATGGGGCTTAGGATCATAAGTGACCCCAAGCTAACCCTTCTACTGGCACAACTCATAATCAACTGAATAAAATAGCAAAATCTGAACAAAATCAGTGAAACATAACTCTTTTCTGAAAATTATTCAATACAAAACTGAATTAACATGATTACAACTCTACTTTTAGAAAGAAAACTAAAACTGAACACATTAACTCTACTGTCTGTCTATGAAGACTCTACTAATACTGACTATAGACAGTTGGGAAGCCACTCTAACTATTGCTAATCAATACGTATGAATGAGAAAGTAAAGAATATAAATAAGTATAACTGATGTCCCCAAAGTAGGAGGACTCCTCATCTCATAGGCTGGAATTTGCAATTGTCGGAGTCTGAATGTGCATACTAAAACTTGTACCTACATTATAAGATAATATAGCACACAGATGTATATGTGGATCAGTACTTTGAGGATGTACTGAGTATATAGGGGTGCAATGCAATAAGTAAACAATCTCATCAACTTTGTAGAAAACGTGCATTCTGATATAAATGACTCACATAGCTTGAGGAAAAACTGAAATCTAAATCTCATAAATCATGCATAATGAATCATATAGTACAAATCTCATGAGACATTATATTTACTTCTAAAATCTTTATTCTTCATCTTGTTCTCAAAACTTTGTAAGAAAGCGAAACCTTAAAAAAAATAGCTTTCAAAACTTATACTTTTATCTTTTGGAGAATAAGAGACTTCTTTGATAATTAGAGATTATAGGACTTTGGTACTTAGGGACTTTGGGCTTGGGAGTTTCTTCTAACTGACATAAACCATGTAAGCTAACATAGAGTCCAATGTCTTGTCCACATTAGGGAGAGCTGCTCTATTCTTGCCATCAGAATCGAACCTTTAACTTTAGTAATCACTATTTTAACCCACTTGGGGTATTTAAAAACCTATGGTGGCTCTTAGTTCTGGGGCATGAGACCTCAGAATCATACCCACTCGATGCTAAATACTACTTCCATACTTGTTGCTCAGAACTTTTAGGAAATCCACTTTAAAATAACTCAAGAGTCTATAATGAAGACCAAATTATGCTTCTCTTTTATTTAAATCATAAATAGTGTGGATTCCTATCTTAGCGTAGGATCAAAAGATCAATCTTTGCTTTTGAAAACACTTATCAAAACTTGTCAACAAAACTTGAGATCATAATCTCCTTATAAACCCATGACTTGTACTTAGGACTCAAAATATAACGTTTTAATGCATCAAAATCATATTTAAACTTCATGCTCAACAATCATCTTAAAAATCTATCAATCATATCAATAAAGATATGGGAAAATAACTCATAATATGAATCTCATGATTTCAACATCTCAAAATTCATGCTTTGATAACAAAACATTCATAATTCTCTTATATTCTGGAAATTTCAGCTATATATACCAAAATATAAACATACTCATGTAATTCAACTTCTAAAATAATGAAAATCTCATAATCTCATGAATAGCAACATAGGGTATAAACCCAAATTCAATTTCATAGGAAAACATGTAAAATCAAATAACTCTTGTAATAAAAATCAAGTTTTGGGCACAAGGATAAAGATTTGTCCTTGTTCATACCCCACATACCTTAGATTGATAAACTTGGATGAACAACTTGCTTGAGACTCTTTTTTGATCTCTTAAGTAAGGGTTCTTTAATCTTTTGACTTAGGAATCTTGAATCTTGACTCAATTTATAAAAACTATGGTGAACTCTTGAGATTCTTGGAAGAGGATTTGGATGCTTAAGATTTTTTCTTTGAAGGGAATGAGGATTTAGGGCAGAAAGAGCTTTGTAATACCATTGATTTTATGTTTTTGGATGAATTAGGGTAGGGTAATTTCCCAAAATACCCCCTTTTAACCCTTGACATAACTGAGGATCCCAATTTCATAGGCCACCGTGACTCACCACTATCATGGTGGCTCATTAGAAGTTGACAAATGGGAATCTGGGAGTCACCATGACGCAGAGCCATCGCGTTGTCCCACAGTTGAGATCTGGAACTTCAGCGCAACGCGCCACAATCGCACTAGGCTAATGGAAATTGACAAATGATTATTAAACCCTCTCCGCGAAGCGCTAAACACCAAAATTATGGTGCTTTACGACTAGAACTTAAATTACCTGTAAGTTCTTGCTCGATTATCAGATTTGGGCGAATCTTATATTGTTGGAAAGCTAATTTAATTTTCCACAAAATAAGGACAATTCTATACGGTTTAGACATTACTCACTTTGGAAGTTGTTCCTTAACCTTCTAGAGATGATATTAGACATAATGATGTTTGGTGTATTACAGCTAGAGACCTTAAAACTCTCACTATGGATGAATTAATTAGGATTTTGAAAACTTATGAGTTAAAGAAGCAACAATACCCAGAAAAGAAAACCCCAAAAAGGAGAAATCATTGGAATCAAAGGACAAAAAGTTATATTCAAGTGAGGAAGATGAGGATGTTACTTATTTATCTTGAAAATTCATTAGAGCTATGAAAAAAAAAGGTAGATTCAACAGAAATAAAACAGTAGAAAACCTTCTGGTCAAAATGATTGTTGCCAAAAATATGGTAAACTTGGTTACTTTATCAAGTATTATCCCTTACACAAGTTTGACTATAAAGAATATGTAAACTTTGGAGGAGATAAAGAGAAAAGAAAGGACCTGGTCCCTGACAAGTCCAAAGAAAAATTGTAACAAACAATGTAGTCAAGTAAGCCTTGGTTGCTTGAGGAGCCTCATCAAGTGAATTTGCTGAGTTAGAACACCCTGAAGTTGCATCCATGCTATATTCTAAAGATGCTAAAATAATTTACAACTTCTCTTTATTATCAAGGCGAAGTCTGATAATGATGAAAATGATGAGGTAACTCTTCTTGATATTAAGAAAAATATGAATGATTATTTATTTATGAAATTGAAAAAGCTTGCCAATTTTCTAATTGGTTCTCTGTGTGAGCTCTCAACTAAGAAGGATTGACTTGAAGAAAAGATAGAAAACCTTGAAAATAAAAATATTGCCTTAAACATTTAAATCTCTGAGCTAGGGGAACACTCTCAAAATTGGCCTCTGAAAGTATTGAGGTTTTAGAAAAGATGAAGAAATTTCCTGAGTGTGTCTCTAAAGGAAAAGGTGAGGCTAGCAGTTTTTAAATTGACCTTGAAGAAAATCTAAACAACTCCCAAAAGGTTTTTGCAGTGTCGCTTGAGAAAAATGTTGAACTAGAAAGGGACCTAGTCTGCATAAGGGAAGATCTTAAAAAGACTCTAAAATAGACTACCTCATCTAAGATCTTAGCTAATCTGATGAGTCAAAGGTTAAACCATAGTAGAGGTCCTGGCATCCACTATGACAATTTCCCTTTTAATCTCCACAATAAGTAAGTATCTGTGTCCAATAATTTGTTATGTACTCATTGTGGAAGAAATGGACTTAGAAAAGGAAAATGTCAAGCCAAATTAAGAGTTAAAATAAACTCAACCAAGTATGTCCAGTAGGAGTAGTCACTAAAAAGGGAACCTAGTCCCTTGACAAAATCCAAAAGGGTTAGACTGCCTACCTAGACAAAGAAAGCAGTGATAACTCTTCTACCCATCTATTAGGATCTCAGACTTAAATGGTTTACCAAAGCTAGCAAATAATTTTTGTATGCAGGTGGGAGTACCAGAAAGCAGTCAAAGTTGGCTCATGGATAATGGATTCTCTAGGCATATGACAGGAAGAATTATTTGTTTTCTCTCACTTAAGGCACTTAAAGGTGGAGGTGTCTCTTTTGGAGATGGAAAGAAAGGTTATATTTGTGGTGTTGAAGAGATTAGAAAATCCTTAAATCATGCTATTGAATATGTATGTTATGTAAGTGGAATAAAGTACAACTTGCTTATTCTCTCTCAAATTTGTGACAAAGGCAATGAAGTAAAATTTTTCTAATTGGTGCATAGTTACAAGTCTAATTACTGGAGAAGTTATACTCAAAGACAAAAGGTACAAATATATATATGGTTGATATAGACTCAGTTCCAAGAAGTGGAAATGCTGATCCGTTGTCGTGACTCGAACTAAGTCCTGAACGTGATGAGTATCTCAAGTCCACTATAGATCGAATACCACCCCCATCGCCTAACCTCATGAGCACAAAAATAATAATAATGCGGAAGCGAATTAAACAATAGTAAGAAGATGAATAAATAACTTAAAGAAGACTAAGAGACAATAATGGTAACTAACCCACATTTGTCCATGAAATCCTCTAAACAAGAATAATATCTAAGTTGGGACATGCCCCTAGCTATGAACAAAAAGAATCCAAAAGTACTGAGTCAATGCAAAAATAATAATGAAATGATAAGGCCTTCCGAAGGATAGAGGCTCACCACTTCACAGTAAATCGACAGACGTGCTAATCCAACTAATTCTACACAAGAGCAATAGAAAAATCTTTGGACACTATATCATGAAATGATGTAGTGTCCTAGGATGGTTAGTGGTATAAGCACTGATATGTAACTTTGGGAAAGTGATACATAGCCATGTCCAAAATCAGTGAAATCACATGCACATATTCACATATGTATATACAGGATGCCAGGATAGGGCAAGGGTCATGAACATGAGAGTTTTAAAACCATTAACCTGTACTATGTAGCTCGATCCTTCCTAAATGCACCCATGGGCTATATGAGTTCAACTCTCCCTGCTTAAAGGGCCCTAGTGTGTGTAAGCCACACAAACCAAGGAAATTTTGAGGGAAAACTAAAGCAACCATGCACAATATCTATCCCATATATATATATATCAAGTGCGTATCAAGCACATAGTCATATAGATCCTCTAACGCCAACAAATATGATTTCTAGTGTTTGTCCTTGCGGGACTTATACCTTCACGGTGAGCTACATAACCCCCTTTAAGCCCAAAGTAAAACAATTTGAACATAATTCCAACCATTAACCCATGAGTTATTCATTAAGGCATTTATCTCCAATGAAAACTAATTCACATAACCATATTGGCTCTGAAGTTCTATTTAAACTCAAAACTAAGGCCACCAAGACCATCCAAATTCATTTACAAATTAATTTATCAATTAATACAATGCATTGGGTTAAAAAATAAGTTAAACCATGCATTTTTCCATAATGAAAATAAAATTTACAAAGTGGGTTGAGGTTTATGCAATTCTAGGCAAAAATTCATCCAATTTGATACACCCATGTTCCCCCATTCCAATAATTTAAATAATATACCAATTCAATCCCAAAATCATCAATTTAAAACATAAATAATCAATTCAAAATATAGGACACGTGATTCAATTTGTAAAAACCAAAACCTCTCAGCCCAATTTCAAAACCCATAATTTAATCTCATGTAAATCCATACATTTTATGCCACAATGTAAAATTAAAGTTTAAGGAAAAGAAACATGCCTGAAACACAGAAGAATTTGAAGTCAATTTGAAGTTTGGAGCTCGGAGTAGTGACTTCTTGTAAAACCCTTAAGCTTTCTTGGTTTAGGTCTTAGAGAAGATAATAAGAGTGTTTGATCTTTTTAACTGCAGGGGAAAAGGTCAATTTTATGTTTGTAAGTCGTGGAAAGGGTGAAAATACCAAAAGCTCCTCACTCCTAAGTGAAAAAAATAAAACTGGATGAAATTTACACCTCAGTGTGGCACGACCTTATCGCAGAGGTTAACCTCTGTGTCACACTAATATCGCAGAGGCTAACCTCCATGGTACAGTAATATTGCAGAGGTACACTGCATTAGAGTTCCAAAATAGCCCCAAACCTTTTTGAAATTTCTAAAACTTTTTCAAATTACCCCTTTAACATCCCTAAACATAATTCAACTAAAAAATCGATATAATGCACGTGGGAAGGTCAAAAATAAAATGGTAGAAGTTTTATGGGGCCTTACATTATCCCTCCTAAAGATCATTCATCCCCGAGTGATGAGTTAGGACACGTTTAACATGAGAATAGCAAGAATACATCAGAATCAATTGACAAACCCGTAAAGTGACAAAGGAAAATAAAACTCATACCTTATGCACTTTCATCCAAAGCAGGGAACAATAATGGATAAGTGGCCTTCATATCTTCCTCATCTTCCCATGTAGCTTCTTTCACCTTTTGAGTTTATCCAAAGGACCTTCACCGAAGATATGTCCTTTTTTCTTAATCTACGAACTTGTCTATCCAATATTTCGATTGAGACTTCCTCACAAGACAATGAATCCATAATATTAACATCCTCAACATACACTATCAAGGAAAGATCATCCACACATTTCTTCAACATAGACACATGAAAGGTGGGATAAATGGAACCCAAACTCGCAGGCAAATCCAACTCATATACCACATTCCTAATTCTCTACAAAATTTGATATGGACCAACATAACGGGGGATGAGTTTGCCCTTCTTCCCAAACCCCATGACTACTTTTATTGGAGACAACTTCAAGAACACCCAATCACTTACCTCAAACTCCAACCTTCTTCGGCTCACATCCGCATATGACTTTTGGCAACTCTAAGTAGTTTTAAGTCTTTATCTAATTACCTTTACCTTCTCCATGGCTTGGTGAACAAAGTTAGGACCAAACAACCTAGTCTTATATACCTCAAACCATCCAATATAAGATCTACACCTCCTACAATAAAGAGTCTCGAAAGGAGCCATCTGAATGCTCGAGTGATAACTATTATTGTACGCAAACTCAATAAAACGCAAATAATCCACCAACTACCCTTAATGTCAATCACATAGGTCCTTAACATATCTTTCAACGTTTAGATAATATGTTTCGCTTGTCCATCTATTTGAGGGTGGAAAGAGATGATAAGGTTCACCTGTGTACCCAAACCTTTCTGAAACAAACTCTAAAAGTAAGATGAAAATTGCACACCTCAGTTTGAAGTAATGGACACCGGCCATGCAACTTCACAATATCCTGAATAAACAACTTTGCATAAGACCCAAATTAAATAATACTAAATGCAAAACCACAGATGACCTATAATGAAATCCATATTGATCATCTCCCATTTCCACATAAGTAACTCTATCTCTTGAGATATGCCACTAGGCCTCAAGTGCTCAACCTTAAATTGTTGACAAACTATACAGTTAGCAATAAAATTTTCCACACCCCTCTTCATATAATTCTGCTAGTATATTTACTTCAAGTCATAATACATCTTAGTTGAACATAGATAAGCTGTATATCTGGACTCATGAGCCTCGGTCAAGATCCTTACATACAACCCATCAACATGAGGAACACATAACCTATCTTAGTACCTCAGAATACCATCTTCCCCAATCTCAAAAGACATAATCTTGTGCTGACCCAGATCATCCTTAATCTACATATGTATCGGACCCAAAGCCTTTTTCTCCTTCACCTCAACACCAAGAGATGATTTGACCATTTTTTGAATAATAACTCTCCCATATTTAGAGTCTAAAAATTGAACTCCTGAGTTATCCAACCTGTGAATATCCTTCTCTAATCCTCTTCTCCTCATCAACATAGGATAAGCTCCCCATAGACAACCTTCTAAGAGTATCACCAATAACATTAACTTTACTTAGATAATAGTGAAGTCTCATGTCATAATCCTTAAGCAAATCGATCCACTGCCTCTACCTGAGATTCAACTCCCTTTGAGTAAACACATACTGCAAGCTCTAATCTTAATAGATATTCACACGCACCTCATGTAGATAATGGCACCAAAATTTTAAAGCAAATACCATAACCACAAACTCCAAGTCATGAGTCAGATAATTCATTTCATGAACCTTAAGCTACCTAGAAGCATATGCCACAACCTTATTATGCTGCATCAATACATAACCCAATCCCACACGGGACACATCACAAAACACAACAAAGCCATCAGTACCATCTGTGTACTACCTTGCATTTTTGGTCTAGACTTTGAACTATCATTCCTACGTGTGTAAACTTTAATCCCATGATTTATATTTGATTACATGTGTAATGGTAGTTATCCTAGTGTTAAATGTACTTATGAGGTAAAAAATATTCATAGGAAATACTTAGAGTAACGTTGAGCTAAGCGACTTTGACTTTGCCAAATTTTGGTGTTCAATTCTATAAGGATCAACTTTGAACATGGATAGCTTTTGAAATATGTGGAATTTTGCATCCAATACCCACCAAATTATATATAATTTAATTAGCTTTCCAACGATACAAATTTTGCCTTAATCCAATCCCCGAGCAAAAAGTTATGACCATTTTCATGATAAACAATAAGCCTCCGTAATAGGGTTGTATCATGAGGGCTATTCTCAAGAATAAGGGTCACGTTGTGAGGGCTATTCCCTGGGGATAAGGGTCAGGCCATGAGGGATATTCCCTTACATTACATACTCTTAAAGGGTCAAGGGGAAATAGGATTTTTTCCCCTCAACCCAAGTTGTCCAAAACATGATTTGGGACACTCAAAAGGGCATTATTCCCATTACCCTTAAAATTTCTCATGTAGAGCCCCCCTTTCTCCCTTTCTTCCCAAGAATAAGAAATTCAAGATTTCTTCCTTAATAATTCAAGGATTCAATTTCCAATTTCAAGTTTTTGTTTATGAATTCAACCAATTGAGGTATGTAGGGTATTCAACAATGGGTTTCTTTAACCGTTTGAGCTCCAAAGCCCTCTCTTTGATTAAAACATGGGGTTTTCCTTTATTTTGGAATTTCATAGGTTTAAGATGAGTATAATCCATGTTTTTCCTTAGTAATTTGAGTTCAATCCAAGTCCACATAGGATCCCATGAAAATTAGGTTATTTCATGCTTTTTAAATTTTGGCACGACCTGACCGAGGGCCTTGTCGTAATGAGCACACTAAGTCCGTCTGGGACCAGAGACTACCCCCGTTACCCAACCCAACCTCCAGCCACCTGCCCTAAGTTAGCTGAATTTTGAGCATATAACAATATAATGTAACATCTCACATAAAGACTCTGGGTTAAGATCACAACCATAACCGACCCAACTGAGTCTAACCATCCTACACCAGCTGCCTAACTGTACCAAACCATTCCAAAGGCCATAAACCAGGCTATAACCAAAAAAAGTTCCAAAACATAATATAATTAATCCCAAAATAAAACATGATAGAACAATGAGAAATTATGTCCAATGATGTCAGCCCACCAGCTTATTCCAATGCCAAGGCCGACACCAATACTGAACCCGTCCATTCTAACCCATAATATTACCATAAAGCCTCTAACAAAAATAGTAACAAAATCTTATTAGGACGTACCCCCAATGAACCAATATGATGGAAATATTCATAAGATGAAATGGAGCCTTTCAAAAGAATGGAAGCTCACCACTTTAGTCCAATTGCTTATCCCCGAGTCAATACTATATAGAAGGAGAAGTACGACCAGTTCCTGTATAGCGTGGGTATACAACTGCCAGTAGATGGGGTAGCGGGTGAACGCTAACATAATTGCAGGAATAAGGATAAAATAATGCCATTTATAAAGCCAAGTAAAACCATCCATATGCACACAACCATACATACATACGTACATATATATATATATATATATAAAACTATGTCGGGAAAGAGGACCAGGTTTACCATGCATTCAAAACTTTTACCTAGGCTGTGTAGCTTTGTCATCCTAAACTACCCACGAGCTATATGGGTTCAACTCCCCTTGCTGAAAGGGCCCCAGTCCATGTATATGAATGACCAGGGAAGAAAACCTGGGATGACTAGTGACAAAAAAACCCTAACGAAAAACCCTAACAAAACTAATGAAAAACCCTAACCAAAAACCCTAATGAAACAAGGCTCAGATGCCAACTTGATATGACTCGGTCGGGGACCTTGTCATAATGGGCGTCCCAAGTCCATCCAGGATCGGAGACCACTCCGTTACCCAACCCAACCTCCAGTCGCCTGCCCTGAGTTGGCTTAAATTTAATTATATAAAAAGATAATGTAACAGCTCACATGAAGATTCTTGGATAGGATCACAATCATGATCGGCTGAACTGAGTCCAACCATCCCACACCAACCACCCAACCATACTGAATCATTCCAAAGGCCATAAATCTGGCCATAACAAAATAAGTTCAAAAATATAATATAATTAATCCCAAAATAAAATTTGATCGAATAGTGAGAAATTATGTCTAATGATGTCAGTCCACCAGCTTATTCCAATGCCAAGGCCAACACCTAAACCAATCCTGCCCATTCTAACCCATAACAGTACCACAAAGCCTCTAACCAAAAGAACAACAAAATTTGGTTGAGACATGCCCCTAACCATAGCCAAAACCAATATCCAAAATAAAATCAAAGTGTCTAAAAATTTTCATAGCATGAAATGGAGCCTTTTGAAAGGATAGAAGCTCATCACTTTAGTCCAATTGCTGATCCTCGAGTCAATCACTATGTAGGAGGAGTAGAACAATCGGTTTCTGCATAGCATTGGTGTACAGCCGCTAGTAGATGGGTCAGTGGGTTAACACTAGCATGATCTCATAGAAAAGAATACAATAATGCCATTTATAAAGCCAAGCAAAGCCATCCATATGTACAAAATCATACATACATACATATATATATATATAACCATGTCAGAAAAGAGGACCAAGTTTAGGATGCATTTAAAACCTTTACCTGGGTTGTATAGCTTTATTGTCCTAAACCACCCACGGGCTATATAGGTTCATCTTCCCCTACTGAAAGAGCCCCAATGCATGTTACCGCATGACTAGGGAAAAAACTTAGGATGAATTGTACATCACCCAAAATATAGTGTAACATCATGCACACGATCACCAAGACTAACTTCACATCGGTAAATATAAGTTTTCAATTTTGGTCCTCCCAAGACCTCCACTTTCCACGGTTTGCTACACATTCCGCCAATATTGACCAACTAAAACCATTACCAAGAAACCAATAAATCCATTTACTATTTATTAACCAAGGCCTTTTAGTGGTGGTATTGTCATACCGACAATACTTGCAAGTACTATCCATAGCCAACCATACATAGGTTTAAGGGGACTTTCAAGTGCCTTTCCATTTACCATATTAAACAACTTGGGGGATTCCATGTACCACATAAGCATAAAAATTTAGCCATTTACCTTTCAAAGTCATTTAAACCATGCATAATTCCTTTACCAAGTTTAAAAACAAGCAAGAGCTACATTAAAAGTACTTAATGCAATGAAAACATTATTATAGGCATTTTGTCAAATACAATGGGGGGCATAATATAACCAAAATAAATTACAATTAAAATTATCCATTCCCATTCAATCTAATTATCTAAAAACATCATTAATTCATATAAAACATAATTAAAACCATAGAAAATCTTAATCAACCATTTAATATCAAAACATCTAATTCATATTTGGAAACCAAAATAACACTACTAATAAATTCATGAAAATATTCATAAAAACCATGCTTCTTATTAGAATTAACAAAGAGAGAAGAAAACATACCTTAAACCAAGATGATTATGGAGAGAGATTACCAAGACAAGCCCCAAATTAATCCTCTAGTTAAAACCCTAGCTTCTCTTGTCTAAAAGCTTTTGAGAGAATTATAGAATGTTTTAAAAGCATTTCTAAATATTAATGAATGGAATAATAGGGTAAATAACCTCCCAGGTAGGTTAGAAGTTGTGGGACCTTATTAGGATAAGTGGAGAAATATCCAAAATACCCCCACTTAAGTTGCACAAAATCCCGTCACAGGGGTATGACTGGCCCTTACAAGTCTTACCCTCTAATATGATTGGTATGCTTCAGTTGTATCCTAGCCTCAACCCTTTGATCCAACACTATCTAGAATACGACTAATCCATTCAAGTTGTATCTGAATTATACGATCCATACGCGTCATTCTTATCCCTGGCAAAATTAAACACAAGAAAGATTTAGACACTGTCCACCATACGAGTACATGGTATGAATTATACCCTGGCTTACGGGTCATGGTGAGCCACTCATTGTCAGATCCAACCTAAGTAAAAAAATTCTAAGATTAAGTTAAGGAACCAAATGATCCATACCCACCAATACGACTCGTACCCCTAAGTCGTACCATTCCAATAACCAAAATCCATCCCACCAACCAACACTGGTTAGCATACGATAGGACCATACCATCATACCCCAACATACAGCTCGTACCCATGACTCGTATTGGGTTTAGAGATCAGAATTCCATAAAATTTTCTAAGGATCAAAACCCAAGGTGTTATAAATTTCAATTTCCCATGTCATATTCATATGATTTGATGTTATAATATCAATTTATGTATTAAACCATGTAAATATGTTTTTCTCTTATGTTTAACACATTCCCATGTTCAAATTCATGCTTCTCACCTATTTGTTGAATTGTCTTATATTTTGGGTCTTTGAACTATGATTCAGTACTACTGTCTTAAGCATTGTTATCATATTTTTATAATCATTCAGTACTAGCGGGTTATGAGCACCCAATACCTATGTATCTTTACATGATTGTCATTTCTAAGAAATAAAATAGTCAGACCATGATTCTTATTACCACCTTTAGAATATAATATTCATGCTGAGAATTTATAAGTACCGTACCATGTCATGTTAAACAACTAATAATACCATAGTCTTTCAATTGGGAGTAACACTTAGCACCGTGTGAACATAGAGATGATGACTCCCTATCAGCAGAGACATAAGTCGTTAGTAGCAGTTCCTAATTTATAGACCAATAGCGCCACCGTAGATTATGAGAGGTCCCCCATCAGTAGAGGCATGGCACCCTCATCTTTCAGGACATCAGCCTTTTGGATCCACATCGTCAGTCATGTGTTGGTACCCCTGGCAGGTACCAATACCCTTCTAACTGGTTTACAGGTTGTACCTTGATAGCTCATATTGGGGCATGTCAATTGTAGTTAGCTCCCATCATCTTAGTACGGAATTTAGAGTGTGTCCATTCAGGTTTACATGACCAAGTATTCATACATATGTTATTTAGTTATTCAAATTTCAGTTATTCAGATTATGTCAGTACATATTTATGATTAGCCCTACATTCTCACTTTTACATGTTCATGTTTTTCATGTTAAGTTTCCATACATGATCCTCAGTTTAGTTTTACAACATGCTAAGATATACATGAGATATACATACAGTATTCATGTTTTATAGTTTCCCAGTTTCAGTTATAGTTATTCTACAAAAGTGAAGATTTAAGAAACCAAGTGTAGTGATTCACCAAATTATCAAATTATTTTTATTACTCATGTTTTAAGATACTTCAGTTGTTCAGTTGGTTTCAATCTACTGGTGAGTCTACTTGCACATAGCATGCATGTTTTAAGATTTTGTATCTATTCAGTTTTAGTTATTGCATTCACCCCACTTACTTAGGACATTCTAGAAGTGCCGACCTCATGTACGTCTGCATGGCTACATGGTTTTATAATTTAGGTACCAGTTCTAGCCCACATATCATAATCAGATAGTTTGCAGCTTTCAGCCAGTAGGCGATGAGTTATCTTATTTCAAGGACTCTAGTCAGTTATAATTTATGTACTATATTGTTATTATTCATATTTATTGATTAGTGGTAGTTGGAGGCATGTCCTATCTATCTATAGTCAGTATAGTAGAGGCTTCATAGATAGTGAGTCAAGCTGTTACATGTAATTCAAGTTTCTTTCCTCGGTTTTATCATGTTGTAAAATTTATCAGTATTTTATTTATTTAGACTTTCTCATGATCATGTTTTCGCTTAGTAAATTAAGTTTTTATACAATTTAAATTAGTTTCTCAATCAGTATGCCATTACATGGGTTATCTTGGGATCACTTGTGGTTCTAAGCACCGTGTTACGACTAGGGGACAACCTCGGATCGTGATACTCTGGCAGGGTTAAAACTGATGCAGAAGTCAACTTATGCTCCAACTTCTCAAAACTACCTTTATAAGCATTTGACCATAACAACTTATCTTTTTCTAAGTTAATATTTTCAATGGAGCATCAATGGAAGATAAAACACTCTACAAATCTCTAATAATACCCAGCCAAGCCCAAGAAACTCCTAATGTCAGTTAGAGTCATGGGTCTAGGCCATTACTTAACTGCCTCAACTTTCTGTGGATCCACCTTGATCCTCTCACTAGAAATAACATGCCCCAAAAAAGTCACAACATTCAGTCGAAACTCACACTTAAAAAATTTAGCATACAACTTCTGATCCTTAAGAGTCTGCAATATAATTCGGAGGTGATTAACATAATCATCCTCACTCTTAGAGTACACTAAGATGTCATCAATGAAAACTATAACAAAAAAGTCCCGAAACTTCTTGAAAACCCAATTTATTAGATTCATGAAAGTAGCTGGAGAATTAGTCAACCCAAATGATGTCATCAAAAACTCATAGTGACCATGATGAGTTCAGAAAGAAGTGTTAAAAATATCAACCAGCCCAATTTATCAACTACTGATAGCCCGAATGAAGATCAATCTTAAAGAAACATCTAGCACCCTGAAGCTGATAAAAAAGGTCATCAATCCTAGGATAAGTTTGCTTATTCTTTACTGTCACCTTATTTAGTTGACGGTGGTCCATACACATCCAAACAGACCCATCCTTCTTTCACACGAAAAGCAATGGAGCACTTCATAGAGAGATACTAGGATGACTAATTCCCTTATTAAGAGGATCTTTCAATTACTACATTAGCACCTTTAATTTAGCCAGAGCCATTCTATAAGGAGGAATTGAAATAAGACAAGTATCTGGTAGAAGATCAATCCCAAATCTATTTCCCTATCGTAAAAATTCTAGGATGATCATTGGGAAACACTTCAGGAAATTCATTAGCCACAGGGGAAGATTACAAAAAGGGAATTTTAGAATCAGAATCCTTAACCTAAACTAGATGATATAGACACCCTTTTGATATAAACTTTTGATCTCTAACATAGGAAATAAACCTCCCTCTAGGTATTAAGGAACTTTCCTCCTATTATAATGTCGGCTTATTAGGAAAGTGAAACCTGACCTTTCGGGTTTTACAATCCAAAGACGCATAGAAAGAATGAAGCCAGTCTATCCCCAAGATAATATTGAAATCTATAAAATCCGAATCTATCAAATCCACTAATGTCTCCCTATGGAAGATAGACACCACACATTCCCTATATATGTTTCTAGTTACTATAGAATCATCTATCGGGGTAGATACAGAAAAAGAGTCAGAAATACTTTTGGAACCAAAACCAAAATGCACAGCCACATAAGGGGTCACATAGGATAGGGTAGAACCTGGATCAAGAAAATAATAAACATCATGGGAAAAGAGCTGTAACATACGAGTAATAATATCTAGGGATGCCTCAGATTCCTGGTAGGTAGCAAGTGCATAGAGGAAATTTCGGCCATTGTCGGTACCAGAAGTAGAGTCCTTTTGCGCAGGAGCTGAAGAAATAGGAACTGAAACTTTATTATCCTTAATGGAAACCTAGGATGAAGGACAATATCACTACATATGACCTAGCTGACCATAATTGTTGCACTGATTTTGTCCCTCCTCAAAATAGCACAATGAAGCTACCCAAAAATAACAAGGAGGATAGGATGGGGCTGATTGAGCTCCATTAGCCTTAGACTAGGCACCCTGTGCCTTAGGACCACTGCTATCCTAAAAATAATGATCGCCCGAAGGCTTAGGATAAGGAGCGTTGATAGACGAATAAGGATTGCTCCAATTCTTCTTCTTGGTCCACTGTCTACTATTTTTCCCACTATTTTACTAACCGTCACCCTGCTCTAAATATCTATACTTCTTATTTAATCTCTCCAATCTTAGATTATTTCTCATTTTCATCCTCTACTTGCTGCATATAAACCACAAGTCTGGAGATATCTATATCATTATTCAACATTTTAGCCTTACACTCCAATACTAAGTCACGGGACAACCCAGAAGCAAACTTCATCATCTTAGATCTCTGGCTAGACACCAACTCTGGAGCATAGCAAGACAACTTATTAAACATCAAGGCATACTATTTTACACTCATTTAACCTTACTTCATATTAATAAACTCCTCAGCCTTAGATTCCCCTAACTCCTGAGGAAAGAAGTGAATCAAGAAAGGCACTCAAGAACTCATCTCATAATGCCAGCTCCAAATCATCACTCTTAACTGCTCCCACTCCTTATATCAATGATAATCTATATCTTTCACCTGATATGAAGTAAGCTCTACACCTTCAAAATCAGTAGCTTGCATCACTCTAAGAATCTTCTCCATCTTATCTAGAAACCCCTAAGGATCCTCCTCAACCTTAGTGCCTGTAAAGGTTAATAGATTCAACCTCATGAACTAGCCAACTCGAGTAAACTCAAACAAATGAGCATAAAAACTAACACGATATGACTAATGAGATTGAGATGTAACCACTAAGAAAATAAATAGATCGATGGCACTCTACATTAGAGATATCTCCCTAAGATGGCTGGTCATATGCATCACCAACCCGAGGATCTTGAGAAGGATTAGTGGGGATAGATGGAACTTTATGTGGAGCGGAACAGTTAGGAGTAGGGACCCTACACCGAGTCTATACTCCATACACAAAGTGACTCCCCTCCATTGTCCTTAGGTACGATAGAGTTCCCAACAGAGTTTCTATGAACGTCAGATCTTCGGGGAGGCATAATCTAAAATGTGAAGAAGTCAGGAGTTAGAGAAGACTTGTAACACTAGACTCTATAGCATAAAATAGAACAAAAGAAAAGGAAATATTCCTAAATGCCTTGTAGCCTCCTCCTTATAAGTAGGGCACGCTACATACCCGTAAAAAGAAATCTACTCGACACGGCTTTATGGATACCCAACAACTCTAAATCATGATCTGATACCAAGTTTATCATGACCCAAACCAGGGCCTATCCATGATGAGTATCTCAATCCCATCATAGAGTAAAGACTACTCCCATCATCTAACGTCATGAGCATAAAAATAATTATAATACAGAAGCCAACTAAACAGTAGTAAGAAGATGAATAAATAGTTCAAAGAAGACTAAGAGCCAATAATGGTAACCAAATCATATTTGCCCATGAAAGCCTCTAAGCCAGAACAATATCTAAGTCGGGACATGCCCCCAACTTTGACCAAAAAAAATTAAAAAGTACTAAGTCAACAAAGAAATAATATTAAAATGATAATGCCTTTTATAGAATGGAGGCTCACTACTTCACAGCATCTCGATAGATGTGCTAATCCACCTAACACTATATAAAAGCAATAGAAATATCTTCGGACCCTACATAGTAAAATGATGTAGTGTCCTAGGATGGTTAGTAGGATAAGTATTATCATGTAACATTGGGAAATTGATAATATAATGCCTATCCAAAATCAGTCAAAATCATATACACATATTAATACATACGTATATAAGATGCTGAGATTGGGTAAGGATCATGTACATAAGAATTTTAAAAATATTAACCTAGACTGTGGAGCTTCATTCATCCTAAATACACTCATTGGCTATATGGGTTCAGCTCCTCCTGCTGAAAGATCCCCAGTGGGTGTTAGTCGCACGAACAGAGAAAAATTCGAAGGAAAACTAAAGACAACATGGGAAATAGACATCCCATATATATATATATATCACATGTGTATCAAGCACACAATTATATAGACCCCCAACGAAGGTAATTGTGGTTTCCTACATTTGTTCCCTCGGGACTTACACCTTCACAGTGAGATAAACAACCTTTTTTAATCCTAAATTAAAATAATTTGCACATAATTCCAACCATTAACCCAGGAGTCATTCTTTGATGCATTACCACTTGGTATCATCCTACCAATACACTTTCAAGCTAAATTTAACATTTTAAACCAATTTTCATCACCACGTTAACTCCCAAGTTCCATCTAAATTCAAAATCAAGGCCACCAAGACCATCTAAATACATTTATATATCTTTTAACGAAATGCATTGGGTTCAAATGCAAGTTAAACCATGCAATTTTCCATAACAAAAATCAAATTTACAAAGTGAGTTGAAGTTCATGCAATTCCAAAGCAAAATTCATCCAATTTAGGGATACCCACGTTCCTCCATTCTAACCATTTAAATAATGTACCAATTCAATCCCAAAATCATCAATTTAAAGCATGAATAATCAATTCAAAATATGGAACCAAAACCCCTTAACCCAATTTCAAAACCTATAATTTAATCTCTTGAAAATCCATTCAATTTATGCTACAACGTAAAACTAAAGTTTAGGGAAGAGAAAAATGTCTGAAACACAAAAGAATTTGAAGTCTAGAGCCCGGAGTAGTGATTTCTTATATAACCCTTAAGATTTCCAGGTTTACATGTTAGAGAGGAGAATAAGTGTGTTTGATATTTTTAACTGAAAGGGAAAAGGTCAATTTTATGTTTATAAGTCATGGAAAGTGTGAAAAGACTGAAAGCCCCTCACCCCTAAGTGAAAAAAAAAACTAGATGAAATTTACACCTTATTGTGGCATGGCCTTATCGTGAAGGTTAACCTCCATGCACAATAGATCACAGAGGCTAACTTCTGTGGCATGGTGATATCATAGAGGTATACACCCTCAGAGTTCAAAAATACCCTGAACCCTTTTTAAAAATTTCAAAACTTTCCCGATTATATTTTTTAACATCCCTAATTACAATTCAAGTCAAAAATCAATATTATGCATGTGAGAAGGTCAAAAATAAAATGATCAAAATTTTATGAGGCCCCACATATACGGCACAAAAGACTTAGCCATGTGAGTTCAACTCTAATAAATAAGCTAGTCTCATAGGTACTTGTTTGAGGGGTTTCAAAGTTACAGTTCTCAAATGCTAAGGTATCTTATGCCCGTGTTAAGAGAAAACAAACCAAGTCCTCTTTCAATAAAATAAAGAAAGTAAGTACTACCCGGCATCTTGAGTTGCTACACGTGGATTTATGTGGATTAGTTAAAATTCAGAGTAGAGGAGGGAAGAAATATGTATTTGTCATTATGGATGACTTCTCTAGGTTCACATAGACCATGTTTTTGAAATCTAATAAAGAGACATTTGAAGTGTTGGCATTCTTTGCTAAGCAAATTCAAGTGAAATTGAATTGAAAAATAGCATGGATTAGGTTCGATCATGCGACAAACTTTAATAATGTAAGAGTTGAGGAATTTTGTGTAGAGAATGGGATTAGTCATAATTTTTATCTCCAAGACCCCTAAACAAATTAGGGTGGTTGAAAGGAAGAATGAATCCTTAATTGATATTATTAGAACTATGCTATATCTTACTGACATATGTCTCATTAGGTGTATGCTCAATAAGATATCCTATGAGCTATAGTTTAACTAAAAGCCCTATCTTAGCTACTTTGGACCTTTTGGGTGAAAATATTTTGTGTTAAACAATGGTAAGAGTGAACTGGGCAAATTTTATTCAAAACGTCATGAAGGGATCTTTATTGGATACTTTTCAACCATTAAAGCTTATAGATTTTATAACAAAAGAACACTTTATATTGAGGAAAGTGTTCATGTCATTTTTGATGAGTCAAAAAACATGGAGAAACCTAAAAATATTAATGATATAGATATGAAGGAACTTATCCCCATCCAAAGAGATAGTGCAGTTGAACAAAATGTTGAAGCACAAGATGTTTTAGATGAAGTGAATGATAAAGAAAAATGAGAAGGAGAACCAGGTTCTCACCTGCATTTATCTAAAATGGATGGCTCATAACAAGTGAGTCAAAACAAACACTCTAAGGGACCTGATATTAGTTAGCCTCATTCAACCTTAGAAAGATCTAACTAGAAACACAAGTCATCTAATCCACTTGAGTTTGACTTCTCCTTTGTCTAGAATATAGAATAGGGCACAAGCTAGAAACTTTGTAGCTTTTTAGCATTTGTACCCTCCATTAATCCAAAAACATGTATGAAGGAAGCACTCAAAGATACTGACTAGGTAAATTCAATATATAAATAACTTCATCAGTTTGAAAGAATTAGAGTATAGTATTTGGTCCCCAGACCTACTGATGGGACCATTATAGGAACAAAATAGGTGTATAGAAACAAACATGATGACTATGACAGTATTACCAAAAACAACGTAAAGCTTGTAGTACAAGGGTACAATTAGGAAGAGGGGATTGACTATAATGAGACCTTTGCACTTATTGCAAAGATGGAGACAATACGAATTCCCATTTTCTTTACTACATACATGAGGTTCAAATTATTCTAAATAGATGTTAAGAGCGTTTTTCTAAATGGTTTTCTGAAGGAAGAAGTCTGCATTAAACAACCACTTGGATTTGAAGGCATTGATCAGATAAATCATATTTTAAATTTAGATAAGTCTCTTTATAAATTGAAATAGACCCCTAGAGCATGATATAAAAGGCTGTGAAAGTTTCTTCTTGAGAATGGCTTAAGAAGAAGAAAACTTGACAACACTCTTTTTTTTAAAATCTAAAGGAAAAAACTTGTTGATTGTGCACGCATATGTTGATGATATTATTTTTGGTGAAACCACAGACTCACTATGTGAAGAATTTACAAAACTCATGGGAAGTGAGTTTAAAATAAGCATGATGGGTAAACTAAGATTCTTTCTTGGGCTACAAATTAAGCAAACATCACATGGAACCATAATTTGTAAGAAGAAATATATCAAGGTGCTATTGAAGAAATTTCACCTTAATGATGCCAAATTCATTGATACTTCTATAGGGAAAAGCTAATAAATAGATACTGATGAGCCTGGTCACTCAGTGAATGAAATTATGTGTAGAGGAGATCCTTACTATACTTGACTGCTTGTAGACCTGACATAGTATTTAGTATAAAAATGTATGCCAGGTTCCAATCTTGTCCAAAAGAGTCTCAAGTTGCTAAAAGGATTCTCATATATTTGAATGAAATGGGGGACCCAGTCCTAGTCTATCCTTTAAGTGACAACTTTGATCTTATTAAGTATGATGATTCTGACTATGCAGGGTACCTGGTTGATAGGGATGTACCTCTAGAATGGTTCATTTTCTTAGATCTTCCTTAGTCCCATGGGGATCTAAAAAGCAGAACTCAATAGTACTCTTTACAGCTGAGTCTAAATATGTAGTAGTTGTGTCATACTAGGTTTAATTACTCTAGATGAAGCAGTAGTTAAATTATTTTGGGATTGTGATTGACACTATTTCACTATTGTGTGACAATGCTAGTGCTCTCAATATGGAAAAAAAATTCATGTACAATACAATAGGACTAAATATATTGATGTGAGACATCATTTTCTCATGAACAATGTGGAAAAACTGGACATCTGTATGAAGTTTTGTAAAATTAAATATCACGTATATACGCATGATGAACAATCGATAAGGAGAAGTGATGAGACAAACATTGAGAAGAAGTTTCTTTCTAACAAAGGTGGGACCAGGTCCTTACTAAAAGGTTAGTATCATATGTGCCTCTTTTTAATCTGCATAAAGTTAGTATCTTGAATCACTGTGTCCCTTCCCGCCTTACTGTACTGCTATCAAATCATTTAAAAATGAAAGAGACATTTTCTATAGGGAACAAACACATATAGTAACTTTAAGTTCAAATGTTACCCCTTTATAAAAACATAGATGGTGTGATGTGGACTGTCAAGAAATTATTTTCAATGACAACCTTGATTAAAAATGAGTGCGTTGAAGGAAAGGTTAGAGCCAAGACCAAGTCCCAAGTATCTGATATGATTGATGAGCAAGGTAGGTCGGTGGCTCCATTAGAAAACATAACTGCTACCTTTTCCAAGCATGATGCAGAGATCTCTTAGTTAAAGGAAACTTTTTAGCAAGTTAACATCGAGGGACCTGGTAACATAGATAATTTTTTAGTTGAAATCGGGAACTCAGGGTCTTGGTTAAGAATATGAAGGCTGAAATCAAGGGTCTACATGCTTAAGTGAAGTACTTGAACATAAAACTTCTAAATAAGCATACAGCTGAGAGTGAGTGCATAGACATGGTCCTTCGACCCCTTGCTCCTAGGTACCCTACCTCTTAATCCCCTCACATCTTGATGTTCTTAGTCCTAGTAGTGTCAGTGTCCTTTACTGTCTCTGTGACTATTTTAGATCAGTACTTTATGTAGTTATCAAGTTAGTTATGTATGTTAATTTTCCTACTTAATATGAATGGAACATTTTTTCTTGTCAATCATATATCTCTATTAGATTTGTTCATTCATGTGAGTGTTGCCCTAGTGGTCATAAGTTAATCTATTTGAGAATATTAGTTATCTTAGTTTGCTATTATTACTTTTGTATGATGTCAAAAGGAAAAAGATATATATCACTGTGGTAGCTCTGGTTCTGGTTCCTCTTAGGGACCCGATCCCTTGTACAAGAAGAAGGAGACAGTTGACAAAAATAGTTGGTAATAAGAAGCTTAGTGATAGGGGGAAGCTGATCGATGTGAAAAGCTCTTTAAAAATGTTTTTTCATCATCAGAAAAGGAAAAATTTTGTATTTAGTTTTGATGATGACTTCCATTCATGACACCTTAGGACCAGGTCCATAGTAAGCTGAATCTGCATATATATTCTTGGACAGTTGTGCACTGTACTATTATAGTGCTATGATAGTATAACATAACAGTGCAATGTGTAGCCTAATGAGACCTAATCCAGTAGAAGGAAGCTTATGTTTTGTTCCTCACTATATAAACAAAGTATGATAGATGCAAATCAATTTTGTTTTGCAATCCAAAAGAAATTCTTCAAAAAAAATATTGCATTCTTATGACCTAGGAAATCACTTGTCTCAATGACTTGATCGAAAATGGTTGATATCTTATTTTCTTTGAGTTTTGAATCTTGTTCTAAAAGTGTAGTCTAATCCTTCGATTGTGGTGTAGTCAATTTTATTTAATATACTCTTTGTTAGCTTATGTAGAGTTACCTAGCTGCATTAACTAGAGATAGTTGATTGGTAGTGGTGTGGTAGAGTTGCCAAACTAGTTTGTAATATAGGTGTTACAAGATACAAGATTTAAAGTTAAATTCTTGAGATTACTTGAGTCTGTAATCATTTGGTGACTCGACTTTAGTAGTGTTGGTGAAATCCTGTGAGGACGGATTGTGATTTTTTCTCCCATGAATAAGGAGATTTTCACATAAAATTTCATGTGCGATTTTATGCTGCTCTTTTTATTTACTATGTTTGTTTCCTTAATCAAATATACACAAGGGACTTGATCCCCTATTGGAGGAGGATCCTTATAAGACAACAAATTTTTTCTTATTCAAAGATAGGCGAGTTAATTTATTTATATATTGCATGCTAATTTTAATATTAGTACATTTGTATGAGAATTGTTTTGTCCATGGATTTTCCATAAGATTACTACACGTAACGCATGATACACTTATGAGAAGCAGTAATCTAGAGTGTGTTTGGCACGAAATAAAATAACTTTTGAATTTCTTTTTGAATTTTTTCATGTTTGATCGGCTTAAGTATTTTTTAAATTAATTTATTTTTTTCAAATTTAAGAAAAATGACTTCTCTTCGAAAAGTAAGGAAAATATTTTTCAAAATTCTCTTTCAACCTCACTCTCAAATTAAAATGTTCATACAACTCTCAAAATCACTCATCCCTACCGCGACCCCCAGCCCCCTGCCATCTCAATTCAAAAAAAATATTGTAATTTTTTTCTTACATCAACCCCTACCCCATCCCCCACCCTCTACTATCCCTCATTCAAAAAATATTTTTACCCCACCCCATCCCTACGACCCCCTCCCCCAAATATTTTTTCTTTTTTAAATTTAATTTTCAAAAAGCTTTCAATTTTTTTCTTATCCCACCCCAACCACATATGTTGACCCCCCACCCTACACCCCCACCTACCAACCCCTCTACCCCCCAAAAAAATAATTTTTAAAATTTATTTTTTAAAAAATATTTCAAAACCTTTTTCTTACCACCCCTTCACCCCTACCACCCCTTCCCCAATTTTTATTTCTTTTTTAAATGTAATTTTAAAAAACTTTCAATTTTTTTCTTATCGCACCCCAACTACCTATGCTGATCCCCTCCCCCCTACCCACCCACCCTACACCCCCACACCTATCAACCCTTCTCTCCCAAGAAAATAATTTTTTAAAAAATATTTCAAAATCTTTTTCTTACTCCTTCTTACCCTATTCGTTCTCATTATTTTTTGTTAAATATATGCGAATATTTTTACAAAATATTTTTCTACTTGTGCAACAAACACAAGAATATAAGTAAACAATAACTTATTCTCCTACAAAAAGTTTTCCTTCTCAATACCGAATAAATTTTTAAAAAAGTATTTTTCAGGGTTCAAAATTATTTTTCTAAAAAGTATTTTCTAATCTTTAACTAAACATTAAAGTATATTTTCTCAAAAATATTTTTTCACTCACCAATCAAACGTGCAAAATATTTTTTGAAAAATATTTTCTACTCGTTTTTCAATAAACATTTTTTAGGAAGACATTTAATTTTCACGAAAAAGATTTTCCTCCCTACCAAACATACCTCTAGATTCAATTAAATTCTACCGACATTACTAATTTAATAAGCACGGGTAGTGCATCATTTATCAGGATCTACTTATTATGTATGCTTAGTAAAAGAAAAGTTACCTTTGTAATGGGAAAGCTAGAGTTCTTTCTACAAAATTTTCTACATTCATGCTTTCCAAGGGATGGTAGGGAAAAAGAAGTGACCCTTTATAGATTATGTCAAATTTCCTTTCCAAGAATCTAAGAGTTAGGTTAAAAAAAAGGTATATAACTTCCGAATGAAGGAGCAAACACTAAAAAAACTAGTAAATAGCGACAATTTATTTATAGAGGTTATAAGACACATCCACTGCACATTTAATTTGTAGAGCTTATGTCAACCCGTGCAAAGTAATTATTTTTGTGGCGGTTTAACTTTGGAGATTGTAAAAGACCCTACTATACTTTCGATTTGTGGCGTGTGCTTCAATCTCCCCAAAATTGTTCTTTTTGTAGCGATTTTATTGTGTAGGGTTTTGTACTACAAAGGATTAGAATGATCCTGATGATTTATTTTGGGTATAAGGACAGTTTATAACTACCATAATGAGCATAAAATTGTGGTTTTCAATATTGTCACAAATCTGTCTGCTATTACTGCTATTTTGGAGGTTTCAAAAGAACCACCATAAAATGCTCGCACTTAATAATGACTTATATAATATGTATTGCGGCGGTTTCAAATAGCCATAAAATATACATTTTATATGAACTACTATAATTGCATAATATTTTAATAGTTTCACCCTATGTAATTCATAATTCTATAAATATCAATTTATAAGAATTATTCGAGATTTTGAAAATTTTCAAAATTAAAATAAATATATTTCACGATGACGTATTATTAGTTATATATTATTCTATAAAAAAAACATTAGGAAAAAGATGACAGTTGATGGTGTTAAACAGAAATTTATTACTCCTCGTAACGTTTTACCTTGATACATTACTCCCAGTAACGACTCTCTGCCCATGTATAGATATCAATGTCGCATACAAAACTCAAAGGCAGCTCGTGAGACCGACATCTTGTGTCCACAACATACATTGAGCGAGCCATTAGTCATAACTCGTATTTAAGCGTATTGAACTATCTATATCGAGTATGGACATTCCAGACACTTTTGCAAACAACTAATCACAATAAGCATATATGATTGACAATGCTCAAGCACACACACAAGTGTACGTGGTCTACCAAGTAGTAAAGTAGCCTTCAAGAAGTCAAGTATCGATCCCACAGAGACTTGATTTAACAATGATTTTAGTTTACTTCACAATTTATATTCAATTGATGCAAACATAACCAAAAAGAGAGTTTGTAATTTTGTAAACAAGGAAAAGTAAACAATGTGTTAATAAGTGTCTTTGAAACAATCAATAGGAGAAAATCCAGGGTCAAAGCACTTTCGACAATCATACTATGTAATTGAATTTCATTTGTCAACTTGCTTATCTTGGCTGTAGATTCATAGGGTCAATGGCAAGATCATGATTTTCCAACCTTTAATTCTTTACCTAAGTTAAACCTTAAAACCACATCCTTGAGTGGTGATGTAATACTTCAATTAGGTTCTTTAAGCTATCATCCTATGTGTGAATCAAGTACAGTATCTAAGTACATCCCTGTCCTAGATACTAATTTAAATTTCTTATTTCATAAAGAAATACAAACCATACTTTGTTCATCTCCATGTTATATCCCCTATTCTCTCTCCCGAGTTCAAAAGGCAGACAATTGATGTATTCTAAGGGTTGCGAATCCTCAAAATAATTAAATCAAAGATGAAAACACAACCGATAATGATAAGCAAAATTAATAAACTTAATTCAAAATAATAGTACCCATGTCTTTGGATTTAACCCCAAAAAAAGGTGTTAGCCATGCATAGTAGTAATTGTAATCACATATTGTAATTAAAGACTAAAAACATGAATGAACGAAATAAAAATTAGAAAACCTAATGAAGAAGTTGTATCAGCCCCCAGATGTCCAAAATATGTCCAAAGATGTGTAAAGACGTGATACAACATGTATTTATAGTATAGGAGTAAGCCCATTCCGTGTTGGACAAGAAAACCTTCAACTATTAAGCCCGAGACTGGGTAGGGCGTCGCCCTGGGTTTAGCCTCACTCCAAGAAAGGCTTCGCCCTGGCTACAGCCCAACTTTAGGTAGAGCGGCACCTTCAAATTGCCCCGCCTCTTTGGAAATTGCTCTCTGAATTTTGGTTAAGTGTTGAGTCTCCCCTCTTGATCCCTTGTCTTGTGGCATCTTTCCCATGAATTTCAAGCCTCTTTAACATTAAAATATCATCATATTCATCTCCAAAAGAATCCTACATCATCACACCACACGAATTAAGAGAAAAACACAACACTACATTCATAACGATGAATCAAAATAAGAGCTAAGCTAAGCTAGTTCGCATTAGTTCGCATTGATCTTTCACTTATTGTTCCAGTTGTACACTCATTCAAATTGAAATTTTCTTACTAAAAACACATTATTACACTCATAATTACTCATGAAAATAATTTGGAACACTTTCAACTAAGTAGAATACACCGAAATCAACTAGACAAGCACCTAGCTCAAGCTAGTTACGCTAGTTTTCCGGGTTGAACTCTAAATGAATCGTTTAGGTAAAAACTTGTTTGAAACTCACTTATAACATCATAAACACATGATTTAACACTATGATAAACATTTATCTTGTTATCCACCCATATATCACATGAATCATCCTCAAAACAAGGCTAAAAAGGCTAGAATAGTGACACTAGAATGCATAAATACACCCAATATCACCACCCCACACTAAAAGCCTTGTTCAACTTCGAACAAATTTTTATTATAAACATCAAGAGATGGAGATTCTACATTTCTACTACATGCAAGAAACTCAAGATAGTACTATAATGACTACATAGATTGCAAGTTTCTACACCAAGCATGTTACAAACACAACTGAAAGCTTATGAACACTACTCCAAAACATCCTAGCCTCAAGAATTGACTCACCTAGTTGGCAAACCCATTCTTATCATTCAATCAAGGATATCATACAAATCATCCACATTCATCAAACATGTGCCCCTCACAACAAGTAAGTTACCCATAATCACTCATAATTAAGTAATTTAGAACATGATGGGTACAAGAAACAAATTACACTCATTCTCACAAGGAATTCACAAGTTACACACAATAAACCATAGGATTTCCCTTAGTGTAATGCTCCACTAATATTAGAATGATGAATTTAAGATCACATAGTTCTTTTATGGGTTGTAATGAAGGCTTAGGGACGGGTAGGAACTATTTGAGAATAATGACTAACCTCTCTAAGCTCTTCAATACACTACATTATACATTTAAAACCAATCTCCAACAAGCAATTTTCACTATTTTTGACTATCCCATTCTTTTATTTTTGCTCCGTCTCTTTTAAGCATTTTCACAAACACATGGTGCGCGTATTATTTATTCCTTCAAGATTCAATTTTTCTGATTTTCTACAATCATGGAAATATTTCTAAAACCATTTATCTGACTCCCAACCACCACACATCAAATATAAACACCAATAACTATTACCTTAGGGCATTAATTTCACTTTTTTCTTCTTCAATTTCTCAAACTCCCTTTTTCTCTTTTTAATTAATTTTTCATTAAAGCACTTAGGAGTTTTTTTTTTGGATCAAATTATGGTCTATCAAAGAAGATGATTAGGATGCATATGAGGCTACCAAATATAAGGCTAAAGGCTTAATGGGGGTTAACTAGGATAATGCATAAAGGGTAGGACAAATAGAAGGTATAAAACAAGGCTATCAAAGAAATGCCTAAATCATCTCCTAAACCCACACTTTTTATTTTTTTTTACACATACACTGGACAAGTTCTAGACATCACATACAACAAGGAATATACAAAAACTCACATGCATATGGCATATGCTCAACTCACATAGGATCAACATAGACTCTCAACCAAATAATAACATGAATTCAAATTTAAGTCAAAAAGTACAAGAGTCACAAACATAAGCCTAGGAGTATCAAAAGTAGCAATTCACTCATTCAACATGCTTTTACCAAATAAAACACTTTCACCATGCAATCAAAAATAGAACCAACAAGAATATCTCATTTATTCCTAACCTAAAATTTTTTAAATTGAGCCAAAATTTGAAATTTCCCCCACCCCACACTTAAAAATCTACTTTGTCCCCAAAGTGAATTTAAAAGTAAGAGATAGAAATACTCCCTAAGGCCTCTAGGACTAGCTAGTAGCATCTTTACATATAAATGAGATTCATGGGACCCCACCCTCAGATTTTTCCATGCTCTTTAGCTTAAGTTTATGGTACTCAAAATTCCCATCAACCTGTGACTCAACCAAAAATAAAAACTACATGTAATAAGAACTAAAAAAAATAAAAAGACAACATACCTACTTAACTTGGGTTGCCTTTCAAGCAGCGCCTGATATAGTATTGCCGTACGACCATACTACGACTTAGTCATTTTCTTTCCTTCTTTTTCTCACGCTTGGTCTCCATTTTCTTTTTTTTTTTCCTCTCTCTTGGGTGTGAATTTTCATGTGCAGTAGATTTTTTAACTTTAGCCTCTTTAGGCTCATCAATTAGCATCAAATCAGTCTTAGGAGGTAGAAGCTTAGGCTACTTAATCAGGTCGTTCAAAGAGGTATTTGGTAGACTAGCCACCCCACACTCATCCTCTTCAATCGCATTGATTATAAATAAATCTTTATAGTGGGACGTTAGTGTAGGGGCTTTGTATACATCAAATACCACCTCTTTATCATCTAGCCTCATTTTGAGCGTTCCTTCCTAACATCAATCAACGCTCCTCTGGTTGCTAAGAATAACGTCCCAAAATGATTGGTACCTGTTTGTCTGCCTCAAAATCATGAACAATAAAATCAGCAGGAATAACAAATTTACAAACCTTTATGAGGATATTCTCAATAATTCCTTCCGAATATACCATGGATCCGTCTGCTAGCTGCAAAACCACCTTGGTCGATTTAGGCTTTTCCAAGCCCGATGTATCAAACAAAGATAGAGGCATTAAATTCATGTTATCCCTTAAATAACTCAATGTATGGACCAATTTACTCTCATTTTGGATAGGGAGAGTAAACTTCCTCGAATCTCTCAATTTCTTAGGGATGTCATTACAGTGCTACACTCTTCAGTGAGTGTTATTTCTCCCACATCCTAAAATTTTTCCTTATTAGCAACCACATCCCACAAGTACTTAGCATACGTAGGCATACCCTACAAAATAACTAACAAAGGTAAGTTAATGTGAAGCCTTTTTAATGTGTCAAAGAGCTTCTTAAACATTGCATCTTTATTCTCTTTAATGTGCTTTTGAGGAAAGGGTAGTGGCGGCATCTTCTTCTCTTCTTTTTTAGCATTTTTTTTTTCAAGTACTCAGACTTCCTTGACTTATCAGCCACTTTTTTGGAAACTTATTCAGTCACCACATCAACATCTACCTCCTTAGTTGTCTTTAGAGGTTCTCCTTGAAGTTCTTTAACTCTCTTCAAGATAATTGCCATAACCTGCTTTAGATTTTATGTATCTACTGGAAAACCCCATAGTGTCCTAGTATTTAATATTTTTTGTATCTACCCCACTTGAATATCCAAGATTTTATGAGTTGCATGCAATTTTTTTATGTTCGCAACCAATTATGTTTGACTATCTCAGAGCTTCTTCAACTTCTCTTCCATGTTGCTAGTTGACTGATTCGTTTGGGCCTGTGGTTGCTGAATTTGTTGTTGTTGTTATGCATTCCACGGTTGAGTCTGCCACTGTATGTTATAGGCATTACCGAAATTTGGCCTTTGAGCATTGTCTATATATATCACTGATTCTGGATTGGAAGCATATATAGCCACTAAGTGACCACTATTACCGCATACTTCACACCAACCTGCAGCTTGTTGGATGGCATTGACTATGGTTGAGGTTGTGGAGCTCCTAATTTCAGGATGTTGAACTGAGTGTTTATCATATTCTGCAATTCTGCAACCTGAGCTGATAAGGCCATGAATTGGTCCACCTCTAATACACCAACAAATATTTTTATGGTACTTCTAGAATTTGAATGCCACTCTAGATTTCCTTGTGCTATGTGGTTCAGTAAGGTGTACATCTTATCATAAGTCAATTCCACTGCTTGACCACCTGTGGATGAATCTAGCAAAATCTTTTTATTATGATCAAGAGCTTCTACAAAAGTATGATCAAGTACCTCATTGGACTATTGGTGATATAGACAATCCCAAAAAAGAGACTTTAAGCGTTTCGAAGCATGATAGAGGTTTTCATCAAGCTTCTATTTAAAGATCACTATCTCACTGTGAAGTCTCGCAGTCTTGCCTAATTGAAAGAATCTGATGATGAACTTTTTGGCTAAGTCATCCCATGATGAAATTGAATTAGCCGACTCTACATTCAACCCTCTTTTAGCTTCCTCCAAAAGTGAATGGGGAAACAGTTTTAGCCTCACATAATCTGTACTCACCCCAGTCAGAATGAATGTATCAGTAAGCTTAATGAAAGTCTGCAAGTGGACTTATAGATCCTCGTGTGAAAGTCCTGGAAACTGTCCACTGCTGATAAGAAGCTGCACCATTTTTTGCTTTAAGTAAAAATTCCCCCCAGTAGCCAGTCTTTGAATTAGGAAAGTAAAGTTTATTGGAAGTGGGACTGCCACTTCCCTCACTACCATGCGTGCTTGTTGTTCTGTATACATTATAGCAGGATTCTCTTGGTCTTCTTGGATTTAAGGAATTCTAGGGTAAAGGATTGCTTCTTTCTTACGTTTATGAAAATCTTGCTCAGGTTCAGGGCTTGGTTCTACCAACTCCTATCCCTTACCGACTTATCAACCTAAAAACCTATTTCCAGAAATAACAAAACCAATACCAAGAATAAAAACACCAAATAACTTTATAAAGTAAAACTAAAATAAAAACAATTGCCAATTGCAAGTCCCCAGCAACGGCACCAAAATCTTGATAGCACACACGCAAGTGTATGTGGTCAACCAAGTAGTAAAGTGACCTTCAAGAAGCCAAGTATCTATCCCAGAGAGACTTGATTTAAGAATGATTCTATTTTAGTTCACAATATATATTCAATTGATGCAAACGTAACCAAAAAGAGAGTTTGTAATTTTGTAAACAAGAAAAAGTAAATAATGTGTAAATAAGAGTCTTTGAAACAATCAATAGGAGAAAACCCAAGGTTAAAACACTTTCAACAATCATACTATGTTATTGAATTTCATTCATTAACTTTTTTATCTTGGTTGTATATTCTTAGGGTCAATGGCAAGATTATGGTTTCCCAACTTCTAATTCTTTACCTAAGTTAAACCTTACAACCACATCGTTGATCAGTGATGTAATAGCTCAATTAGGTTCGTTAATATATCATCCTACATGTGAATCAAGTACGGTATCTAAGTACATTCCTGTCCTAGATTCTAATTTGAATTTCTTATTTCATAAAGAAATACAAACCATACTTTGTTCATGTTCGTGTTCTATCCTCTATTCCCTCTCCCAAGTTCAAAACGTAGATAATTGATGTATTCTAAGGGTCGCAAATCCTCAAAATAGTTAAATGAAAGATGAACACACAACCAATAATGATAAGCAAAATTAATGAACTTAATTAAAAATAATAGTACTCATGTCTTTCGCTTTAACCCCAGAAAATGACATTTAGCCATGCATAGTCATATTGTAATCACAATATTATTATTAACCACTAAAAACATGAATGAAATAAATAAAAAAATAAAACCTAATGAAGAAGTTGTATCATCCACTTAATCTCCAAAATATGTCTAAAGATGTATAAAAATGTGATACAACATGTATTTGTAGTATAGGAGAAAGCCCATTCTGTGTTGGACAAGAAACCTTAAGCTATTGAGCCCGGGACTGGGTAGGGAATCACCCTAGGTTTATCCCCACTCTAGGAAAGTCATCGCCCTTTATATATCCCAGCTCTAGGTGGGGAGGTGCCTCCAAATCTCCTTGTCTCTCAAGAAATTGCTCTCCGAATTTTTGTTAAGTGTTGAGTCTCCCCTCTTGATCCCTTGTCTTGTGGCGTCTTTCCCATGAATTCCAAGACTCTTTAACATTAAAATATCATCATATTAATCTCAAAAAGCATCATACATCATCACACCACATGAATTAAGAGAAAAACACAACACTACATCCATAACGATGAATCAAAATAAGAGATAAGCTAAGCTAGTTCGCATTGATCTTTCACTTATTATTCCAGTTGTACACATTCAAATTGAAATTTTGTCACTACCAACACATTATTTCACTATAATTACACATGAAAACCATTTGGAATACTTTCAACCAAGTAGAATACATTAGAATCAACTAGACAAGCACCTAGCTCAAGCTAGTAATGCTAGTTTTTTGAGTTGAACTCTAAATGAATCTTTTAAGTACAAACTTGTTTGAAACTCACTTCTAACATAATAAACATCTGATTAACACTATGATACACATTTATCTCACTATCCACCCATATATCACGTGAATCATCCTCAAAATAATGCTAAAAAGCCTAGAATGGTGACACGAGAATACATAAATACACCCAACATCAATGATCATTATCAAAATATACATATAGAATTCACTCTAAATACCTTTAGCCCAAATCATTCATCTCCATTCTTCTCTCTCCTCCAACGCTACCATCTCCATCAAGTACCAGTTATGATCTCTGGTGGCAGTGACAATGACATTTGATGGGTTCGAACTATTGGACGAGAAGTCACTAGTGTAGTATATAAAAGTTACTCTAATTTTTTGTTTTTAATTTTTTTATCAAATAAACTTACTGACGAATAACTCGATAGCTAATTGATGGATAATCATTAAGACAAAACGAATCAAATGGTAACTTATTGGTTCATTAGCGGCTTAAGACATAATCATTTACACAAAATGAATAGAATTGCACCTCAACTAATTGAAAAACAATCACATAATTTTTTTCTCTCTTATAATTTGCATCTGAGATAATATTAAGCGTTACACATAATTTGAGTGCACAAGATGACGTTTATGGTATACGCCTTACAGAGCTAAACTCCACGCGTGTGCCTCATGACATTTTGATAGTTCCCTGCTCATAAGAAAGATCTTGCCAAGAAACAAAACAAATTTTAAAAATACTTTATTCAATTAAATAATTTGATAATTATAATTTCGTTGAATTCATCTAATTAGATGAATTTGTAATGGCTTCATAAATTTTCTATTTTTCAAGTTGTCATTATTTTGACGGGGGGACATTTTAAATTCTTTAAATGTTCTTTTATTAAATTAAAAGTAAAATTGTAATAAAAAATTAAGAGAGGAAAACATAAGAAAACATCTTTATTATTTTCCCTTCCTTTTTTGAATTATTTTTCCTTCTAGATTTCCACCTTAACCTCCATCTTCCAACCTTCCCTTCCATCTTCTCACCTTCCCCTGTTCTCTCCTTTTTTGGTGAAAAACTTTCCCTTACAGAACTATAATGACACAAACCATTATGGGACCTTGTCGTAATGGGTGTCCCAAGTCCAGCCAGGACCGGAGAACACCCCCATTACCTAACCCAAAGTCCAGCCGCCTACCCTGAGTTGGCAGCATTTTGAGCATGTTACAAATAGTGTAAAAGCTCACATAAAGACTCTGGGATAAGATAACAACCGTGACTAACCCAACTGAGTTCAACCATTCCATACCATCAATCCGACCATACCAAACCAATAACAAAACAAAGGCCATAACCAAGGATGTTCCAAAACATAATATAATTAATCCAACTATGAAATATGATGGAACGGTGAGAAATTATGTCCGATGATGCTAGCCTCCCAGCTTATTACAATGCCAAGGCTGGAACCTATATCGATCCCACTCATTCTAACCCATAGAAGTACCACAATGCCTCTAACAAAAAGAGTAATAAAATTCGATTGGGACATGCCCCCAACCA
This sequence comes from Capsicum annuum, assembly GCF_002878395.1. Lineage (NCBI taxonomy): Eukaryota > Viridiplantae > Streptophyta > Magnoliopsida > Solanales > Solanaceae > Capsicum > Capsicum annuum. The sequence goes on from NC_061118.1 coordinate 47,305,633, forward strand.
TAGCTAGAAACCAATATCCAAAATAAACTAGAATGTCTAGAAATATCCATAACTTAAAATGGAGCATTCCAAAAGGATGGAAGCTCACCACTTTAGTCCAAATATTGTCCCCGAGTCAATTACTATGTAGGACGAGTAGAATGATTAGTTCCTACATAGCATGGGTATATAGTAGCTAGTAGACGGGGTTAGCGAGTAACTGTTAGCATGATCTTAGGATAAGGATAATTAGTGCTATTTATAAAACCAAATATAACCATCCATATGCACACAACCATACATATACTATATATAACCATGCCCGGGAAAAGAGACAGGGTTTAGCATGCCTTTAAAACCTTTATCTGAGCTGTGTATCTTTGTCATCCTAAACCACCCACGGGCTATATGGGTTTAGCTCCCCCTGCTGAAAGGGCCCTAGTGCGTATTGCCGCACAACCAAGGAAGAAAACCGTGGGATGAATAGTACATCCCCCAAATATAGTGTGACATCATGCACACGGTTACCAAGACCAACCTCATATCCACAAATATGAGTTTCCAATTTTGGTCCCTCCGAGACCTCTACCTTCCACGGCTTTGCTACACATCCCACCATTATTTCCCAATTAAAACTAATTTCCAAATAACCAATCCATTTCACATTTATTAACCAAGGTCATTGATATTGGTACCGTAATACAAACCCTTACTTGAAAGTATTATCCATAGCAAACCATATAGAGGTTTAAGGAGACTTTCAAATGCCCTTTCATTTACCATATTAAACCACTTGAGGGATTCCATGTACCCCTCAAGCATAACCATTTAGCCATTTACCTTAACAAGCAATTTAAACCATGCATAATTATTTTACCAAGTTTTAAAATGAGCAAGAGTTCCATTAAAAGTAGTCAATGGAATAAACATATCTTTATAAATATTTTGTCAAACACATTGGGGGCATAATATGACCAAAACAAATTCCAATTACCATTAAACCATTCCCATGCAATCCAATTATCCAAAACTACCAATAATGCATAAAAAAGCATAACTAAAACCATGGGAAACCTTATTGAACCGCTTAATATCAAATTCAAAATCATACAATCAATGAAATCAAGGAAACATTCATAAAATCCATGCCTTTAGTTGAAATTAACAATGAGGGAATAGAATATGCCTTAAACCAAGATGATGACGAAAAGAGATCACAAAGGCAAGCCCCAAATTGATCCTTCAGTTGAAACCCTATCTTCCTTTGCCCAAAAGCTCTTGAGAGAATTATGGAGTGTTTGGAAGAGTTTTTGGATACCTCAGTCCTGGGGTCCCACTAAGCCATAGATTTGTCAGATAGAAGTGTGCAGTTGGTGAGCCTCCCTTATTTTGGAAGGCCTTTTTTAGAACATTGTTATTTTATTTTGTTTTTGGTCCGGCTGGGGGCCTTTTCCCAATCTAGACAAGATTGTGGTTTTGATGTATTAGAGATTTTACAGACTGATGTTAGATGTTGTTAGAAGGTTATGAATTTCTTTTTTAATTATTTAGTTGGATTATAATATTGACCGTGATTCCGTATTGATATGCATTTCTGCATTGTCTTTTATAGTATATGAATATGTGCATTATATCTAGAGAGTGAAGGGCACTCAAGCCTGCATGGTTTGAGATGCTCTTTGTGGCTAGGGTCTCAGTTCGGGTAGTGACCGTAAATCCCCAAAATATAGTATGACATTATGCACATGGTCACCAAGACTAACCTCATATCGGCAAATATGAGTTTTCAATTTTGGCACCTTCGGGACCTCCACCTTCCATGGCTTTGCTACATATCCCGCCATTATAGCTCAATTAAAACCAATATCCAAATATACAAACCATTTTCCTTTTATTAACCAAGGCAATTAATATTGGTATCGTCATACCAACCCTTACTTGCAAGTATTATCCATAGCCAACCATACAAAGGTTTAAGGGGACTTTCATGTGCCCTTCTATTTACCAAATTAAATCACTTGGGGAATTCCATGTACTCCTCAACCATAACCATTTAGCCATTTACCTTTCCAATCCATTTAAACCATGCATAATTCCTTTACCAAGTTTTAAAACAAGCAAGAGTTCCATTAAAAGTAGTCAATGCAATGAACATATCATTATAAGTATTTTGTCAAACACATTGAGGGTATAATATGACCAAAACCAATTCCAATTATCATTAAACCATTTCCATGCAATCCAATTATCCAAAACCACCATTAATGCATATAAAAGCATAATTAAAACCATGGGAAACCATAACTATCACTATAAAAAAAACCGTGTTTAGCAACAGACCGAAACGTTGCTAATCAACTTATATCCGTCGCTATATCAATTTAGAAACGGATCAACAACGGAATATGTGTCGTTGTTAACCATTTAGCAACGAAAAAAATAAAATCCACTGCTAGTTTTGCAACGTCATAGAGACGACCTATATCCGTTGCCATTTGTAGCAACGAATAAATTCGTTATTATATTTATAAATGTCATTACTAATTTCATATTGTATTTCATCATTTTGATTATTTCGTGACCAAATATTTCATTGCTATTGCTAAAATTTTTTATATTTAGTCCCCAATTTTTTGTGACAAAAGATTATTTTCCTCAATCTATTGCAAACATCTACCAACTATCCTTACAAGAACCCACATCATCCATAATACCAAAGATAGCAAAATCTAAACACAATTATGTCCAAAACATCCATAGTATCACAACACTCATCTAAACACAATTATGTCCAAACATCTACAAACTATTCTTAAAATAACCCACATCCATCAAGTGTAAATTGTTGTTGCACAATTTTAAATATTTTCAACAAAATAGACCATCCAAAACCAATGCACTGATCGTCAAAAGTATCACAACTGATCAAGATTGCAATCATCAACTAAGGAATCAATATCGTCCAAAGTAGTAGCCTTTTTCTTCATATCCAAGATCAAATAGTCTTCACTTTTTTCTCCCCCCACAGCTTGGTAATATGCTTCAATTTGATCAATATCAGATTCTGAAAATATTTTTCTCATAATATTTATTCATATCTTTCCTGTAATAGATGAAGTAAAAATAATTAGATACCAAAAACTACTTTAAACTAAAAAATAAGAATTAAGTAAACTACTATATTAAGATTTAGTCTTACATGGACGATTCAGGAATGTTCATCATCAAAAGATTTTCTTTAATGACCATGTGTGTGAACATGCAAATGTACCAGGTACTGATACATAGAAGGATATGTGGTAATCACTTTCAATATTGTGATGCTTGGAAAGATACGCATCTTGTCCCATATAAGCAAAAATTAATGATGGATAAACAACAAAAGTAAAAGCTATCTGCAGAGAAGCAACTCTTATTAGCACTTTGGTTGAATTTGTAGTTGCCACCATAAAGGATTTTTGCTTGGTATTTTTACAAGCAGGAACGTTATCAAATTGAAAAAAACATCAAGAGAAAAATGTTATTTTGACTATAAACAATCTAGCTAACACACATCAGCTTCATATCCTCCAATCTAATACTCAGTTCAAGAAACTAATACAATACCATCCTATGTCAATTTTTTCAGAAGGAACAAAAGTGAAATGACAATCTGCATGCTAAATGTACGCTCATGCTTGCATGGAAAAAATAATTAAGAAGCTTGTGCAAAAAAGTGAATTTTGATTATTCCCAAAGCAACTTATGCAAGAAATGTAGAAGAAGAAAAAAAAATGATGCAGAAACACTAAAATAGTGAGGTATAACTATGGTTTCTTGGTACCTTTCAGTATCTTAATGAGAACCAAATTACTTGCATTTGTTGTCTTCTGCAACATCGACCCTATAACAAATGTTGGGAGCACAGTTACCATATATTTTCCCCTTTTCTTTGCATATAACCATGCTTCTTTCTCAGCTAGCAGTACCAATTCTGCATACATTTGGAACCACAAAATGCATTCAGATAGGGAGCTTCTCTAGCAAAATAAGCACTTAAAAGTCAAATTTGAATTTATATTATAAGGACTAACTCAATCAGATAGAACACTGCTCAAGTAATTAAGTAATCAATATACAGATCATATATTACTATACCAACATTATGTATCGTATGGAAGAAATATGAATAATAATCTTAAATTTATACAGAAGTCAAATTCACAAACTCTATATTTGTTGCTTTGCAGAATTTTCTGTTAGACTAACAAGTCTCATCCATCGATTTGGACTTCGGCTAGTTGGGGTTTAAGACAGAAGTAGCAACAGAAGATACAAACACAACTCTCTTAATATTTTCTTAGAGCATGCCTTGGGAACATTAACTGTGCCTTTTACTGCAGGCTCAACAAGTTCAACCTGTAATCTAGACATTGAATATATGAAGAGTTTTACTTTTTATTGCTGACGTCTAATACCATATGCTAAAGATCACTATCCAAAATAACCGAAGATCCATCAGGAGTTATAGCCTCATAGAACGAATCTTTTGACCTATGCCAGTGGGCTGGAGTAAAAAGAGCAACAAAATCGTCTTGTTATCATGAATATCAAATGATCTTTAATATTAGTATCTTACAAATTTTCACCCGATCAGCATTTTACATCCTGAATAGAAAACATAGGCTAGGGTATTCCAACCTATTACTTCACAATTTCGTGCGTCCTCTGAAACGTTAACATATATCAATCCTTTCATATATCCTCCAGGAAAAAGCTTAGACAAATAGTAAACAAGCAAAATTCTGAAATTGCATAAGATTATGAGACTTACATTCTAGTGATGATCCTTGCATCACCTAAGTCTCTCATCTGCAAAGTGGACAAGACCATAAAAATGAGCATAATAAGTTTTGATGTACTTAGTCAAGAAATATAATCATGAATATCCTCTCTATGAAATCAGTAGCAATTTAGTTATCAAAGAAAATGACTGTAACTTGATTTTCTTAGCATCCCTTTCCACAACTAAATAAATGAACACCCTAACATGATTTTCTTATCACCCCTTTACAGAACTTGATAAAAATTAGAGAGAGTAAAAAAGAAGTGTGGGAAGAAACTATATGTCAGCTCATTTTAAGCCTTTTAAGTGCTTAAAATCAAGTGATAAAGTTGTATGCCATGTCAGACTTCTATATTCACATGATACATTCCTCCCTACTTGAAGTGTCTATATGACCACTAGCAAAACCAAAGTATCTAACAAAAAATTTATGCAAAGTTTAAGGGCTATCTATGTACTTACACAAGAAAGATAGGAAACATCGTCTGACAGCCTATTCAGAAAAATAAAAAACAGATCACATCAAAATTTACCTCATCAAACTTTGTGGCAAACAAGTTCAGTGAAGTAAGAATTCCTCCATTTGGCCCAAGATTTAATTGCTTCATGACTTCCTTATATCGAACAGTGTCTCCAATATCGATTCACCAAATGGCAGGGTCAAGACAGTAGGATCAAGGTTCACGACATAACCCCAAAGATTGGATGTCATTGTGTGGCAAACAAGATGATGGAGAAACGTAGTTTTTTCACTACATAATCGTCAACTAAAACAAGTGTTCTATCAACTCTTCCCAGTAAAAATTAGATCAAGACAAACAACTTGGGACAAATATAGTATCTCCAAAACAATATATATATTTATATGAATCCTTAATGCAAACAATTGGGACTTTACCGTAACATCAATTTACTTATGAATCCACAAGATTCCTTAATTACTTGGCACAATATAAAATGTTACTCCATCCGTTCACTTTTACTTGTCACTATTTTCCTAATTTGATTTCTATTTTTACTTGTCATTTTTGACAAATCAAGTAAAGCCAAAATTTTGTTTCCATGTTTTACACTTAGCATTAATTAGTTGTTCCTCAAATTATTTTTCAATACCTATTGCTAAATATCTATTAATATGAGTAATGTGGTAAAATCACTATACAAATTATCATTTTCGTAATGAGTGTGCCATGTCAAAAGTGACAAGTAAAACCAAAATGGAGGGAGTATCATCAACTTAGGAACAAAGAATAGCGAGGATACCAGCAAAACTATTAAATTTAGCTTGTATTCGGGCAACTCTTACAGATATACGAAAATAATGGAGCAACATACCTGACTAAAATGCACTTCGGTGTTTTAGTAAACATTTGTTACTAAAGTTGAAGCAATGTCACAAACAGTAAAAAGCAAAAAAGCTAGTCTCTAAAATTCCCTTTTAAAAACTACATAACTGTGCACATGCCCCAGGAGCATAGCCAATCTTTTAATTTCTTGCTTTAATTGTGTAGAAATCAGTACCAATTTCATTTTTAGCGCTTTCACCCCAAAAATTGTTCCATACTATCAAAGCCTATCAGCATAATATCCACTAACAAATCAAAGTGAAAGAGCTCAAACAAACTACAAATAGAACTACTAAGAAAAAATCAAAAACCCTAACATAATCAGTGTAAGCAAAACACTAAAAATTCAACCACACAAAGAGAAAATCTTTTGAAGAAATTTTAGATTAATAAAGATGCAATAGGAAATATCAAAAATCCCACAAACAGAAATTTTGAGAAAAAAACGTTTCCATTTCAAGTAAATAATTATTTATCAAGCTTTTTAACGCAATAATCTAACAACCCTAAGTGAAAGTGCTCAAAAAACCCTAAACCTATCATATACAAGTGACTTCTAACATAGAAATTAAGAAATTAAAAGAGGAGAAACAACTAAAATTATGAGATATAGAATCTTACCTCTAATTTCGATTCGAAATTCACCGAGTGATATCCTTTTCGACTGATATTGAGTGATTCCCTTTTCTTAATTGAGAGAAAAGAGAGAGAAAAGGGAAATGAGACTGTTTTTTGGAGAGAGACGGATGATACAACGTTGAAAACAAAATGAAATAAAAGACTTAGCCTTAATATTTATTTGGTCGGATAATAGATTTAGCAACTGATAAAAATCTGTTGCTCCTTATTTATTAAAAATATACTATTAGTTGGTCGGGCAACGGATTCAGCAACAGATTATAAATGCATTGCTAGTTATTTATTAAAAATATACCTAATATATTTTCTAAGAATGGTAAAATACTTCTAGTGAAAAAAATGCCGTTGCTATTTCCATCTCCACTATGTCAAAAAAAATTACCCCCATTTATGTCGCTAATTTTGTCACCAAACTAAAGGCGCCAATATTTACCGCCAAAATATAGCAACAAATTTAATATTTTGTCGCTAATCCGTTACTAATTAGGCTATTAATTTTAATTTCATTTATTTAGCAAAAAAATTTCTATTTTGTTGCAATTCCGTTGTTAATTAGCGACGAAAATGAGATTATTGCTAGAAATTTGTTGCTAAATGCAGTTTTTTTGTAGTACATCCGTTTAATTTCAAAACCCCTAAATCATATTTGAAAACCAAAATCATACAATCAATAAAATCATATAAACATTCATTAAAACTATGACTTTAGTTAAAATTAACAATGAGGGAGGAGAATATGCCTTAAACCAAGATGATGACAAAAAGAAATCACCAAGACAATCCCGAAATTGATCCTTTAGTTGAAACCCTAGCTTCCCTTGCCCATAAGCTCTTGTGAAAATTACGGATTCTTTAGAAGAGTATCTAACTGTTATTTAATAAAATAATAGGGTGTATAACCTCCCAAGTAGGTTAGAAGTCATGGAGCCTTATTAGGATATGTTGGGAAATGCCCAGAATAACCCTACTTAAGTTGCACCAAAATTCCATCACAGGGATACGACTCACCCATACGAGTCGTACCCATCTAATATGATTTGTATTGTAACGCCCCAAGATCCAATCTCAAGACGTTACACGGTGCTTAAGGCCACACGCGACCTCAAGCTAACCCTCTGAGCCTGTCATCTCCTCTACAACTCACTATGACAATAATTAAGCAGTAATAAAGAAGAATAATCATGTCATGAACATACTAGAATACAAAGAAATACTATCCTACACAATCAAAATATTGAAGTTCTGTACATACTGGTACTCTAGTCTGACAAAGTCTCTACTACATAAGACTGAGAAGCCATTAGGACAGATCCCCAACTGACCTGTACTGAACAGGAAATAAACAAACATCTACTCTCAAGAAAAAAATCAGGGACATAGGTCCTCGAACCATGAGGACTCACCAACTATACGAATGTAGATAGAGGTACTCGAAGATCACTGTTACTATTGAGACTGAGCACCTGAACCTATATCACTAGAAAATATAGAACACAGAAGAGGATGGGAATCAGTACTTGGGAATGTACTGAGTATGTAGGGGTGCAGGCAACATTTAAATAATATCATAAATTTATAGGAAAATCATCCATGCTGATAATAATGACTCTCTTCGCTTGAGTTACCGGAAACATATTTTCCATAAATCATCAATAATAACACATGCTTCATAAATCTCACAAACCGTTGGACTCAACTCAAACTCTTTAACTCATGACTTAGAGTGACTCAGTAACTCATGAAACTTGGACTATTATGGACTTGGGAGTTTCTTATAACCGACATAAACCATGTGAGCTTACATGGAGTCCAACGTCTTGCTCACATTGGGGAGAGCTATTCTATCCTTTCCATCGGAGTAGAACCTTAACTTTAGTGATAACTGTCTTAGCCTTTGGCCCATAATCTTAATCCAACAGTGGCACATAGTTCTGGGGAAGCAAGATGCGCTAAACCCATACTTCCCGCTCGGTACTAAATACTACTCCCAGACTTAAGCTCAGAACGCGTTAGGAAATCCATCTTAATCAACTCAAGGGTCTATCATGAAGACCAAAATATAAATATATCTCACTTGTAAATCATAATCAACTTGTGGATTCCTAACTCGTCTAAATATCAAAATAATCTTTCTCATCATCAAGTACACTTGCTTATCAAATCATATCAAGTATCAAATCTTCCAGAAAACATCATAGAACTCGTTCTTGACTCTCTAGTTCAATATCAATATATATTCAATAGACAAACTTCTTATGGAAAACATAAATCATGACACTTATCATAAATCACTTAGAAATTATCATTTCATGATAACAATATACAACTCATGACATAAATTACTAATTTAAGAAATAAGACAATGAAGTAGTCATATGTGTCAATCTTGTATAGCTTAAATCTCATAAATCCTTGATAAAGTAATTTGGGTGTAAACCCACTTTGCAAAATTCAATAGAAATTAAATCTTTGGGCACAAGAACGAAAGAAGTGTTCTTGTTCAAAACCCCACATACCTTAATCTTTGAAATTGGATGAAATTTAGTGCTTGAGACTTTATCCACACCTGAAATAAATAATTCTTAAAGCCCACACTATAAGGAACTTGGTTCTTGAAGAAATTTTGAAGATTTATGGATGATTCTTGAAAGATTTATGTTATTGATATAACCCTAGATATATTATCTCAATAGAATTAGAAGAGAAAATGATGGAATTAGGGTTTGGATGGGATTCTAATATTTGTAGAGGCCTCTAAAAGATGGGAAAAGACCAAAATACCCTTGCAAAAACGTCTCTAAATTGCTGGAAAAAATAGTTGACGACATCCGTGATAGGCCTTCAGACCCGTGATAGGCCGTCACGAAATGTCATCACAAAAGGGTCAAATTTTATGATTTTCTTCCTAAGGCTGATGACATCGTCAGAAATGTCATCAGAAACATGATGACATCATCAGAAATGTCATCAGAAACGTGACAGGCCTTCAGAAACATCGTTACCTTTTTCCAGATTGACATACTGAAGTAAAATAGGTATAACTCTTTCCTCCGGTATCAAATTTTGGTGAAATTGGTATCATTGGAAATCTAATTAAATTATCTATCTATTGATAGGTTATGAGCTAAGAAATTCCAAGTATAATGAGAGATATGCTCATTTGAAGTTGACTATACCAATATTCTTACCAAGAATTTAATCGGTAAGGGATGTTTTGATTCACCCAATCGTTCAAACATCTTTAAGGCCTTAATACACACCATCTTTGATCAGAAAAAACCCAAAACATTATAATTTATTTCTCATGAGCTTGATTCATGGTTGCACTATTGTTAGAGTCTCAGGGTATTACAATATCTCCCCCTTGGAAACATTCGTCCTCGAATGTGGCTAGATAGGCCAATAACAAGAGAAAATGAGGATGTATAGCTAGAACAACTAACTAAAAGGGCTTAGTTCATTCTAAACTTTCGAGTACTTCACAAAATGCATGAATCATAGAGAGAATAACCATATAACTGAATACACTGGATTAGAAGAAAACTGAATTAGGGAAGAATTGTACCTTCGGCTTAATTTGAACTCGCGGAGAAGAGATGAGGGTATCTGGTTCGCATATCTACTTCTACTTCCCAAGTAGCACCCTCGACTGATTGATTTTGCCTCAGAACTTTGACCAAGGGAACTTCCTTATTTCCTAGAGTACGAACTTGATAATCTAGGATTTTAACCAGAACTTCATCATACGAAAGTCTATCCTGAACATCGAAACTTTCTGATGGATAAACAACAATAAAATCACCAATGTGCTTCTTGAGCATAGAAACGTGAAAGATAGGATGGACAGCTGATAACTCGGCAGGCAATTCAATCTCGTAAGCTGCTTTCCCAACACAATTCAAAACTCTATAAGGGCCAATATATCAGGGACTAAGCTTTCATTTCTTACCAAATCTTTTCACCCCCTCAATGAGAGAAATCTTTAAGTACACCAGATCGTTAACCCCAAACTCAAGAGCTTTTCTTCTCACATCTGCATATGACTACTGATGACTCTGGGCTATCTTCAACCTTTCCCGAATTTGCTTAAATTTCACCATATCTTCAAATACAGCATCAGGTCCACTCACAGCGGCTTCACCCACTTCAAACCAACCTATGGATGATCTACATCGCCTTCCGTATAAAGCCTCAAATGGAGTCATTCAAGTGCTAGCATGAAAATTGTTGTTGTAAGCAAATTCAATCAATGGAAAATGTTCATCCTAACTTCCTTTGAAATCAAAAACACATGCCCTCGACATATCCTCAAAGGTCTGGGTGGTTCTCTCAGCCTGTTCATCGGTCTACGGATGAAAAACGGAGCTAAGATGAACTTGGGTACCAAGATCCTTCTGAAAAGACCTCCAAAAATGAAAAGTAAATTGAGTACCCCTATCAGAGATAATAGACAAAGGAACTCCATGCAACCTGACTAACTCTCGAATGTACAACTTAGCATAGTCCTCAGCGGCGAAAAATGTATGCACTTGCAAGAAATACATGAACTTAGTCAACCTGTCTACAACTACCCAAATCAAATCATAATAACGCCGAGGAGGTAAACCAGTCACAAAATCCATATTTACTTCCTCCCACTTCCAAGTAGGAATACTGAATTATTGCAATATTCCACCGGGTCTTTGGTGTTCTATCTTAACCTGTTGGCAAGTTGTACACTTCTCTATGAATTTTGCTATATCATTTTTTATACTATTCCACAAATAGATTTCTCACAAATCGCGGTACATCTTGGTAGCATCGGGATGAATAGAATATCGCGCGCCATGCGTTTCAGCCCTAATTCTCTGCCTTAAATCTTCATCATTAGACACACATAATCTATTCTGAAATCTCAATACACCATCTCCTCCTTGTGAGAAAACCTCCACCTTTTGGTCTTTAACTGACTCTTTCAGTCTGACCAAACTAGGATCCATATTTTACTTCTCCTTTACTTCCAAAACTAGAGAAGACTCGGAACTACTCTGGACCCAAACATTACCCTCAGCTAAATCAAGAAATTTATCTCCCAACCTAGCCAAATGATGCACCTCACGAGATAACTCTTTCCTATCTTCCTTGACCTGTGCTACACTATCCATGGACGACCTGCTAAGGGCATCTGCCACTTCATTGGCCATACCCGGGTGATACAACTCATTCATATAATAGTTCTTTAACAATTCTAACCATCGCCTCTGACGAAGATTCAACTCTCTCTGAGTAAACACCTACTGCAAACTCTTGTGATCCGTAAAGACATCAACATGAACACCGTACAAATAGTGTCTCCAAATTTTTAAGGCAAAATCCACTGCAGCTAACTCGAGGTCATGGGTTGGGTAGTTTTTCTCATGCAGTTTCAACTGTCTGGAGGCATAGGCTATAACCTTACCTTTCTGCATCAACACGCAACCCAACCCAACTTTAGAAGCATCACAGTATACTACAAAATCTTCTACACCATTTGAAAGGGTCAACATAGGGGCCGAAGTGAGTCGAGTCTTCAACTCCTGAAAACTCTTTTCACAAGAGTCAGACCATAGGAATTTAATTTTCTTTTGGGTCAACTGAGTCAAAGGAGAAGCAATGGAAGAGAAACCCTCAATAAAACGACGGTAGTAGCCAGCTAGACCCAAGAAACTCCTAATATCATATGGGGAAATAGGTCTAGGCTAATTTTTCACGGCTTCTATCTTTTGAGTGCCAACTCAAATACCTTCAGAAGAAACAATATGACCCATAAAAGCAACTAACCTTAGCCAAAATTTGCACTTGCTAAATTTGGCAAATAGTTGATGATCTCTAAGGATTTCCAAGACTATTCAGAGATGATCTGCATGGTCGATCTCACTTCGGGAGTATACAAGAATATCATCTATGAACATAATAATAAACATATCCACATACTATCTGAAAACCCAATTCATGAGGTCCATAAAGGCTACTGGGGCATTTGTTAGACCGAAGAACATGACCAAGAACTCAAAATAACCATATTGGGTGCGAAAAGTTGTCATTGGAATATCACACTCCCTAAATTTAAGGTGGTGATAACCGGATCTCAAGTCTATTTTTGAGAAATAGTTAGCACCTTGCAGCTGACTAAATAGGTCATCAATTCTAGGAAAATGGTACTTGTTCTTGACTGTGACCTTGTTAAGCTGACAATAATCAATGCACATCCGTAATGAACCATCTTTCTTTCACACGAACAGAACAGGTGTACCCTAAGAAGATACGTTAGGCCTTATGAAACCCTTATCTAGAAGATGTTTGAGTTGCTCTTTTAACTCCTTAAGTTCTACGAGGGCCATACGATATGAAGGAATAAAAATAGACTGCGTATTAGGGTGAAGATCAATCCCAAATTCTATATCTCTATCGGGAGGTACCCCTAGGAGATCTCCTGGAAAAACATCACAAAACTCATTAACAATGCTGATCGACTGAATGGTCGAAGTCACAAACTTAGTATATTTAACTAAAACCAAATGATAAATGCAACCCTTAGATATCAATTTCCTAGATTTAAGATAGGATATGAAATGTCTCCTGGGAGATACAGAATTTTCGGACCACTCAAAGGCTGGCTCATTGGGAAATTGAAACTTGACTACATGGCTACGACACTCTATATACGCATAACAAGAGTGAAGCCAATCCATACCCAGAATAATGTCAAAATCAACCATGTCTAGCTTAATCAAATATACAAACATAACTCTGTGAAGGACAGTGATAGGACACTTCTTATATACTTGCTTAGCAATAATAGGTTCACCTACTGGAGTAGAAACTAGAAAAGGCTCAGGAACTTTTTTAGCATTGATCTCAAAATTCACAGCCACTAATGGAGTCACATAAGAAAAACTTGACCCAGGGTCCATAAACACATACACTTCAAAATAAAATACACGGAGCATACTGGTAACAACATCTAGTGAATCCTCCTGCTCATGGTGGGGTGGTATAGCATAAAAGCAATTCTGGCGCTGACCACCGGCAGTACTAAATGAGACACCCTAGGAGAAGTAGGATGAATCCAAATGGTTGGAGCACTAATAGCCTAACTCTAGGGACTAACATCATGGTCCCCTATCTAGCATATGGTCAATCCATGAATTTGTAGCCCAACTTACCACAACTAAAACAGCCTCTTTGCTCAGGCATACACTCTCCAGGATGCGTCCTACAACACTTAGAACACGAGGGATAGTTAGGTCTATTACTCACACTGTCCTGAGACCTAGACACAGTAGGTCTATTACCCTGCTCCTGCCTGACTTTGGATGCGATAGTACTAGCTGATGACGATGCTGGCACAAAAGAACGGCTCTGAAACTCAGGGTGGATCCCTCTAGAAAATCTACTCTGACTATACCTCTGCTGCTCTGATCTAACTCTCTAATTCCCTCTCACTCTCTCACTCTCTTTCACCTTGTCTATTTCAATCTACTAGTCATGTATCATCAATCTAGAAAGATCCATGTCCCTATTAAGCATAGCAGACCAACACTGTTTTACAATATAACTCGATACACTAGTCAAAACCTTACTCATACTGGTCCTAGAATCAGCCATCATACCGGGAGCATCCTGAGACAACTGGTTAAATTTAAGACAATATTCCTTAACTGTCATGGAGCCTTGTCTCAAGTTCATAAATTCTTCTAGTTTTGCTTCCCTTAGCTCCAGGGGAAAGAATCTGTCTAAGAACATGTCCTGGAACAACTGCCAAGTCATGAGAGCGGCATCCTCCCCTCTACTCTTCCTCCACAACTCCACCAAATCATAAGCAACATCTTCCAAGCGATAGGAAGCTAGCTCCACACTTTCTTTCTCTGTTATATGCATAATTTGGGTGATCTTTTTCACTTCATCAAGATACATCTGTGGGTCCACACCTACCCTTGACCCATAAAACTCTGGTGGATTCATCCGCATAAAATCTTGAACTTGAGGTGCTATAGAATTACCTTCTTACAGAGGTGGAACAATGGCCTGAACATTGGCCTGAGCATTGGCAATAAATACCTGGGCTAGAACCTAAAAAGCTGCCCAAAATTCGGCATGAGTCACTGTCTCATTTAAAAGATCAATGAATTGAGGTCGTTCGTTGTTTCTATGAGCTCTACGTGAAGGAATTTTCTATTATAAGAGAGCACAAATTACTGGCAGAGAGAAACAGTCGTAGGCACGAAAGAATTCTAAAAGAAAGAAATGAGTTTTCCTAATTTATCCTATAGCCTCTTACTCATAAATATGGGGCACTACACACCGATGATCAAGACTCTATATAATGCGGCTTATCAGACTCCCTAGGACTCCTTTAAACCTTAGGCTTTGATACCAAGCTTGTAACGCCCCAAGATCCCATCCCAAGATGTCATACGGTGCTTAAGGCTACATGCGACATCAAGCTAACCCTATGAGCCTGTCATCTCCTCTACAACTCACTATGACAACAATCAAGCTATAATAAAGAAGAATAATCATGTTATGAACATACTGGAATACAAAGAAATACTATCCTATACAATAAAAATACTGAAGTTCTTTACATACTGGTACTCTAGTCTGACAAAGCCTCTACAACATAAGACTGAGAAGTTATTAGAATAGATCCCTAACTGACTCGTACTAAATTAGAAATAAACAACCATCTACTATCAAGACAAAAATCGAAGACATAGGTCTTCGAACCATAAGGACTCACCAACTGTACGAATGTAGATGGAGGTACTCGAAGATCACTGTCGCTACTAAGATGAGCACCTGAACCTACATCACAAGAAAATATAGCACACAGAAGAGTATGGGAATCAGTACTTGGGAATGTACTGAGTATGTAGGGGTGCATACAACATTTAAATAATATCATAAATGTATAGGAAAATCATCAATGCTAATAATAATGACTCTCTTCGCTTGAGTTATTGGAAACATATTTTTCATAAATCATCAATAATAACACATGCTTCATAAATCTCACAAACCGTTGGACTCAACTCAAACTCTTTAAATCATGACTTAGAGTGACTCAGTAACTCATGAAATTTGGACTATTATGTACTTGGGAGTTTCTTATAACCGATATAAACCATGTGAGCTTACATAGAGTCCAACATCTTGCTCATATTGGGGAGAGCTATTCTATCCTTTCCATCGGAGTAGAACCTTAACTTTAGTGATAACTGTCTTGGCCTTTGGCCCTTAATCTTAATCCTACGGTGGCACGTAGTTTTGGGGAAGCAGGATGCGCTGAACCCATACTTCCCGCTCGGTACTAAATACTACTCCCAGACTTAAGCTTAGAACGCATTAGGAAATAATCTTAATCAAGTCAAGGGTCTATCGTGAAGACCAAAATATAAATATATCTCACTTGTAAATCAACTTGTGGATTCCTAACTCGTCTAAATCTCAAAATAATCTTTCTCATCATCAAGTACACTTGCTTATCAAATCACATCAAGTATCAAATCTTCAAGAAAACATCATAGAACTCGTTCTTGACTCTCAAGTTCAATATCAATATATATTCAATAGACAAACTTCTTATGGAAAAACATAAATCATGACACTTATCATAAATCACTTCGAAATTATAATTTCATGATAACAATATACAACTCATGACATGAATTCTTAATTTAAGAAATAAGACAATGAAGTAGTCATATGTGTCAATCTTGTATAGCTCAAATCTCATAAATCCTTGATAAAGTAATTTGGGTGTAAACCCACTTTGTAAAATTCATGAAATTCAATAGAAATTAAATCTTTGGGCACAAGAACGAAAGAAGTGTTCTTGTTCAAAACCCCACATACCTTAATCTTTGAAATTGGATGAAATTTAGTGCTTGAAACTTTATCCACACCTGAAATAAATAATTCTTGAAGCCCACACTATAAGGAACTTGGTTCTTGAAGAAATTTTGAAGATTCATGGATGATCCTTGAAAGATTTATGTTCTTGATATAACCCTAGATATATTATCTCAATAGAATTAGAAGAAAAAATGATGAAATTAGGGTTTGGATGGGATTCTCATATTTATAGAGGCATCCAAAAGATGGGAAAAGACCAAAATACCCTTGCAAAAACGTCTCTAAATTACTGGAAAAAATAGTTGACGACATCCGTGATAGGCCGTCAGACCCGTGATAGGCCGTCACGAAATGTCATCACAAAACGGTCAAATTTTATGATTTTCTTCCTAAGGATGATGACATCGTCAGAAATGTCATCAGAAACATGACGACATCGTCAGAAATGTCGTAAGAAACGTGACAGGCCATCAGAAACGTCGTTACCTTTTTCCAGATTAACATATTGAAGTAAAATGGGTATAACTCTTTCCTCCGGTATCAAATTTTGGTGAAATTGGTATTGTTGGAAATCTAATTAAATTATCTATCTGTTGATAGGTTATGAGCTAAAAAATTCCAAGTATAATGAGAGATATGCTCATTTGAAGTTGACTATACCAATATTCTTACCAAGAATTTAATCGGTAAGGGATGTTTTGATTCACCCAATCGTTCAGACATCTTTAAGGCCTTAATACACACCATCTTTGATCAGAAAAAACCCAAAACATTATAATTTATTTCTCATGAGCTTGATTCATGGTTGCACTATTGTTAGAGTCTCAGGGTATTACAATATCTCTCCCTTGGAAACATTCATCCTCGAATGTGGCTAGATAGGCCAATAACAAGAGAAAATGAGGATGTATAGCTGGAACGACTCACTAAAAGGGCTTACTTCATTCTAAACTTTCGAGTACTTCACAAAATGCATGAATCATAGAGAGAATAACCATATAGCTGAATACACTGGATTAGAAGAAAACTTAATTAGGGAAGAATAATACCTTCGGCTTAGTTTGAACTCGCGGAGAATAGATGAGGGTATCTGGTTCTCATATCTGCTTCTACTTCCCAAGTAGCACCCTCGACTGATTGATTTTGCCTCAGAACTTTAACCAAGGGAACTTTCTTATTTATTAGTGTACGAATTTGATAATCTAGGATTTGAACCGGAACTTCATCATACGAAAGGCTATCCTGAACATCGAAACTTTCTGATGGATAAACAACAATAAAATCACCAATGTGCTTCTTGAGCATAGAAACGTGAAAGATAGGATGGACAGCTGATAACTCGGCAGGCAATTTAATCTCATAAGCTGCTTTCCCAACACGATTCAAAACTCTATAAGGGCCAACGTATCAGGGACTAAGCTTTTATTTCTTACCAAATCTTTTCACCCCCTTCATGGGAGAAATCTTTAAGTACACCAGATCGTTAACCTCAAACTCAAGAGCTCTTCTTCTCACATCTGTATATGACTACTGATGACTCTGGGCTATCTTCAACCTTTCCCGAATTAGCTTAAATTTCACTATATCTTCAAACACAGCATCAAGTCCACTCACAGTGGCTTCACCCACTTCAAACCAACCTATGGGTCATCTACATCGCCTTTCGTATAAAGCCTCAAATGGAACCGTTCAAGTAATAGCATGAAAATTATTGTTGTAAGAAAATTCAATCAATGGAAAATGTTCATCCCAACTGCCTTTGAAATCAAGAACACATGCCCTCAATATATCCTCAAAGGTCTGGATGGTTCTCTCAGCCTGTTCATCGGTCTACGGATGAAAAATGGAGCTAAGATGTACTAGGGTACCAAGACCCTTCTACAAAGACCTCCAAAAATGAGAAGTAAATTGAGTACCCCTATCGGAGATAATAGACAAAGGAACTCCATGCAACCTGACTAACTCTCGAATGTACAACTTAGCATAGTCCTCAGCGGTGAAAGATGTATGCACTTGCAAGAAATGCACGAACTTAGTCAACCTGTCTACAACTACCCAAATAGAATCATGATGACGTCGAGAAGGAGGTAAACCATTCACAAAATCCATATTTACTTCCTCCCACTTCCAAGTAGGAATACTAAATTATTGCATTATTCCACCGGGTTTTTGGTGTTCTATCCTAACCTGTTGGCAAGTTGTACACTTCTCTACGAATTTTGCTATATCCTTTTTCATACTATTCCACCAATAGATTTCTCGCAAATCGCGGTACATCTTGGTAGCATCGGGATGAATAGAATACCGCGCGCCATGCATTTCAGCCCTAATTCTCTACCTTAAATCTTCAACATTAGGCACACATAATCTATTCTGAAATCTTGATACACCATCTCCTACTTGTGAGAAAACCTCCACCTTTTGGTCTTTAACTGACTCCTTCAGTCTGACCAAACTAGGATCAATATTTTGCTTCTCCTTTACTTCTAAAACTAGAGAAGACTCGAAACTACTCTGGACCCAAACATTACCCTCAGCTAAATCAAGAAATTTAACTCAATGATGCACCTCATGAGATAACTCCTTCCTATCTTCCTTGACCTGTGCTGCACTATCCATGGATGACCTGCTAAGGGCATCTGCCACTTCATTGGCCTTACCCGGGGAATACAACACATTCATATCATAGTTCTTTAACAATTCTAACCATTGCCTCTGACGAAGATTCAACTCTCTCTGAGTAAACACCTACTGCAAACTCGTGTGATCCGTAAAGACATTAACGTAAACACCGTACAAATAATGTCTCCAGATTTTCAAGGCAAAAACCACTGCAGCTAACTGAGGTCATGGGTCGGGTAGTTTTTCTCATGCAGTTTCAACTGTCTGGAGGCATAGTCTATAACCTTACCTTTCTGCATTAACACGCAACTTTAAAAGCATAACAGTATACTACAAAATCTTCTACACCATTGGGAAGGGTCAACATAAAGGCCGAAATGAGTCGAGTCTTCAACTCCTGAAAACTCTTTTCACAAGAGTCAGACCACAGGGATTTAATTTTCTTTTGGGTCAATCGAGTCGAAGGAGATACAATGGAAGAGAAACCCTCAACAAAAGGATGGTAGTAGCCAGCTAGACCCAAGAAAATCCTAATATCAAATGGGGAAATAGATCTAGGCTAATTTTTCACGGCTTCTATCTTTTAAGGGTCAACTCAAATACCTTCAGAAAAAACAATATGACCCATAAAAGCAACTAACCTTAGCCAAAATTCGCACTTGCTAAATTTGGCAAATAGTTGATGATCTCTAAGGGTTTGAAAAACTATTCGAAGATGATCTGCATGGTCCATTTCACTTTGGGAGTATACAAAAATATCATCTATGAACACAATAATAAACATATCTAGGTAATATCTGAACACCCAATTCATGAGGTCCATAAAGGCTACTGGGGCATTTGTTAGCCCGAAGAACATGACCAAGAACTCAAAATAACCATATTAGGTGCGAAAAGCTGTCTTTGGAATATCACACTCCCTAAATTTAAGCTGGTGATAACCGGATCTCAAGTCTATTTTTGAGAAATAGTTCGCACCTTCCAGCTGACCAAATAGTTCATCAATTCTAGGAAAATGGTACTTGTTCTTGACTGTGACCTTGTTAAGCTGACAATAATCAATGCACATCCGCAATGAACCATCTTTCTTTCACATGAACAGAACAGGTGTACCCCCAAGAAGATACGCTAGGCCTTATGAAACCCTTATCTAGAAGATGTTTGAGTTGCTCTTTCAACTCCTTAAGTTCTGCGGGGGCCATATGACATATAGGTATAAAAATAGACTGCGTATTAGGGTGAAGATCAATCCCAAATTCTATCTCTCTATCGGGAGGTAACCCTAGGAGATCTCCTAGAAAAACATCACAAAACTCATTAACAATGCTGATCGACTGAATGTTCGAAGTCTCGAACTTAGTATATTTAACTTAAGCCAAATGATAAATACAACCCTTAGATATCAATTTCCTAGCTTTAAGATAGGATATGAAATGTCTCCTGGGAGATACAGAATTTTTGGACCACTCAAAGGCTGGCTCATTGGGAAATTGAAACTTGACTACATGGCTACGACACTCTATATACGCATAACAAGAGTGAAGCCAATCCATACCCAGAATAATGCCAAAATCAACCATGTCTAGCTCAATCAAATCTGCAAACATAACTCTGTGAAGGACAGTGATAGGACACTTCTTATATACTTGCCTAGCAACAACAGGTTCACCTACTAGAGTAGAAACTAAAAAAGGCTCAGGAATTTTTTTAGCATTGATCTCAAAATTCATAGCCACTAACGGAGTCACATAAGAAAAACTTGACCCAGGGTCCATAAACACATACACATCAAAATGAAATACACGGAGCATACTGGTAACAATATCTAGTAAATCCTCCTGCTCATGGTGGGGTGGTATATCATAAAAGCAATTCTGGCGCTGACCACCGGCAGTACTAATCGAGGCACCCTAGGAGAAGTAGGATGAATCCAAATGGCTGGAGCACTAATAGCCTAACTCTAGGGACGAACATCATGGTCCCCTATCTAGCATATGCTTAATCCATGAATTTGTAGGCCAACTTACCACAACCAAAACAACCTCTTTGCTCATCCATACACTCTCCAGGATGCGTCCCACAACACTTAGCACACGAGGGATAGTTAGGTCTATTACTCACACTTTTCTAAGACCTAGACACAGTAGGTCTATTACCCTGCTTCTGCCTGACTCTGGATGCGAGAGTACTAGCTGATGACGGTGCTGGCATAAAAGAACGGCTCTGAAACTGAGGGCGGATCCCTCCAGAAAATCTACTCTAACTGTACCTCTACTGCTCTGATCTAACTCTCTAATTCCCTCTCACTCTCTCTCTCTCTTTCACCTTGTCTATTTCAATCTACTAGACATGTATCATCAATCTAGAATGATCCATGTCTCTATTAAACATAGCAGTCCTACACTGTTTTACAATATAACTCGATACACTAGTTAAAAACTTACTCATACTAGTCCTAGAATCAACTATCATATCGGGAGCATATTGAGACAACTGGTTAAATTTAAGACAATATTCGTTAACTGTCATGGGGCCTTGTCTCAAGTTCATAAATTCTTCTAGTTTTGCTTCCCTTAGCTCCAAGGGAAAGAATCGGTCTAAGAAAGCGTCCTGGAATAACTGCCAAGTCATGAGAGTAGCATCCTCCCCTTTACTCTTCCTCTACAACTTTACCCAATCATAAGCAACATCTTCCAAGCGATAGGAAGCTAGCTCCACACTTTCTTTCTCTGTCATATGCATAATTTGGGTGATCTTTTTCACTTCATCAAGATACATCTGTGGGTCCTCACCTACCCTTGTCCCATAAAACTCTGGCAGATTCATCTTTATAAAATCGTGAACTTGAGGTGCTATAGAATTACCTTCTTACAGAGGTGGAACAATGGCCTGAACATTGGCCTGAGCATTGGCGGTAACTACTTGGGCTAGCGCCTGAAAAGATGCCCAAAATTCGGCATGAGTCACTGTCTCATTTAAAAGATCAACGGATTGAGGTGGTTTGTTGTTTCTACGAGCTCTACGAGAAGGCATTTTCTATTATAAGAGAGCACAAATTACTAGCAGAGAGAAACAGTCACAAGCACGAAAGAATTCTAAAAGAAAGAAATGAGTTTTCCTAAAATATCCTATAGCCTCTTGCTCATAGATATGGCGCACTACACACCGATGATCAAGACTCTATGTATTGCAGTTTGTCAGACTCCCTAGGACTCCTTTAAACCATAGGCTCTGATACCAAGCTTGTAACACCCCAAGATCCCATCCCAAGATGTCATACGGTGCTTAAGGCTACATGCGACATCAAGCTAACCCTCTGAGCCTGTCATCTCCTCTGTAACTCACTATGAAAACAATCAAGCTATAATAAAGAAGAATAATCATGTTATGAACATACTAGAATACAAAGAAATACTATCCTATACAATCAAAATATTGAAGTTCTTTACATACTGGTACTCTAGTTTGACAAAGCCTCTACAACATAAGACTGAGAAGCCACTGGAATAGATCCTCAACTGACCCGTACTGAATTGGAAATAAACAACCATCTACTATCAAGACAAAAATCGAAGACATAGGTTCTCGAACCATGAGGACTCACCAACTGTATGAATGTAGATGGAGGTACTCGAAGATCACTGTCGCTACTGAGACTGAACACCTTTACCTACATCATGAGAAGATATAGAACACAGAAGAGTATGGAATCAGTACTTGGGAATGTACTAAGTATGTGGGGGTGCAGGCAACATTTAAATAATATCATAAATGTATAACAAATTCATGCATGCTGATAATAATGATTCTCTTTACTTGAGTGACCTGAAACATATTTTCCATAAATCATCAATAATAACACATGCTTAATAAATCTTACAAACCATTAAACTCAACTCAAACACTTTGACTCATGAATTAGAGTGACTCGATAACTCATGAAACTTGGACTATTATAGACTTAGGAGTTTCTTATAACCAATATAAACCATGTAAGCTCACATGGAGTCCAACGTCTTTCCCACATTGGGGAGAGCTATTCTATCCTTTCCATCGGAGTAGAACCTTAACTTTAGTGATAACTGTCTTAGCCTTTGGCCCATAATCTTAATCCTACAGTGGCACGTAGTTCTAGGGAAGTAGGATGCACTGAATCCATACTTCCCGCTCGGTGCTAAATACTACTCCCAGACTTAAGCTTAGAACGTGTTAGGAAATCCACCTTAATCAACTCAAGAGTCTATCATGAAGCCCAAAATATAAATACATATCTCACTTGTAAATCATAATCAACTTGTGGATTCCTAACTTGACTAACTTTCTCACCATCAAGTACACTTGCTTATCAAATCATATCAAGCATCAAATCTTCCATAAAACATCATAGAACTCGTTCTTGACTCTCAAGCTCAATGTCAATATATATTCAATAGACAAACTTCTCATGGAAAAACATAAATCATGACACTTATCATAAATCACTTAGAAATTATCATTTCATGATAACAATATACAACTCATGACATAAATTCTTAATATAAGTAATAAGACAATGAAGTAGTCATATGTGTCAATATTGTATAGCTCAAATCTCATAAATCCTTGATAAAGTAATTTGGGTGTAAACCCGCTTTGCAAAATTCATGAAATTCAATAGAAATTAAATCTTTGGACACAAGAACAAAAGAAGTGTTCTTGTTCAAAACCCCACATACCTTAATCTTTGAAATTGGATGAAATTTAGTGCTTGAGACTTTATCCACACTTGAAATAAATAATTATTGAAGCCCACATCATGAGGAACTTGGTTCTTGAAGAAATTTTGAAGATTTATAGATGATTCTTGGAATATTTATGTTCTGGATATAACCCTAGATATATTATCTCAAGAGAATGGGAAGAGAAAATGATGGAATTAGGGTTTGGATGGGATTCTCATATTTATAGAGGCCCCCAAAATATGGGAAAATACCAAAATATCCTTGCAAAAATGTCTCTAAATTTCAAAAAAAAGTTAGCTAACGACATCCGTGATAGGCTGTCAGACCCGTGATAGTCCCTCATGAAATATCATCACAAAAGGGTCAAATTTTATGATTTTCTACCTAAGGATAACGATGTCGTTAGAAATATTATGATGTCATCAGAAATGTCGTCACAAATATGTCAGGCCGTCATAAACATCGTCACCCTTTTCCAGATTGACATGCTGGAGTAAAATGGGTATAACTCTTTGCCCCAGTATCAGATTTTGGCGAAATTGGTATTGTTGGAAACATAATTCAATTATCTATCTTTTAATAGGTCATGAGATAAAAAAACTCCAATTATAATTAGAGATATGCTTATTTGAAGTTGACTATACCAATATCCTTCCCAAGAATTCAATCAATAAGGAAAGTTTTTATTCACTCACTCATTAGGACATCTTTAAGGCCTTAATACACACCATCCTTGATCAAAAAACAACCCAAAACATTATAATTTATTTCTCATGAGCTTGATTCATAGTTGCACTATTGGTTAGAGTCTCGGGGTATTATAGGTATTCTCCACTTGTATCCTAGACTCAACCATTGGACCCAACACTATCTAGCATACGAATTATCCAACTAAGTCGTATTGGCAGTATATGATATGTACCCTCCATCCATACCCCTAATAGATTTAAGCCCAAGGATAATTTTACACTGTCCACCATATGAGTCCTGAGTACGACTGATACCCTGGAATACGGCTGATGATGAGCGACTCGCACTCAGATGTAACCTAAGTAACCAAGTGTAATATTAAGTAAGGAACCAAACAATCTGTAACAACCAATACGACTCATATCCCTAAGTGGTATCCATTCCAATAACCAAAATCCATCCCACCAAACAACACTGGTCAGTATACAAATGGATTGTACCATCCGTACCCTAACATACGGCTCATACCCATGAGTCATATTGGGTCCAGAGGTTAGAATTCAAGAAAATTTTCTAAGGTCCAGAAACCATAGTGTTTTATATAAATTTCCTCATGATTCTTTTTGGAGAAATGGAATTCATATCTTACCACTAGGTCAATTTTTTATTGATATCTATTGTAAAATTCTTCTATGTATACTTTTTGTGTTCATCCACATGATTGTCTAGCATAGATTTGTGTTGTAGTTTTTGATTTTTCGTCTATTCGGGTGGTACAAAACACATCCTTTTTGCCAATTAGGTTGTATTAAATTTTTATTGATGGCAAATATTAATTGTTTTAAGAATCCACTAAAGTCTGCTAATGGACATGCTTCATCATCAACTACTTAAGCGCTAAAAGCATTCCTAGATGCTTGAACTAATCACTTACAAGTTTAAAAAGTCCAAAAGCAACAACAAGCTCATGCTCTCCCCCAACAAGAACAAGCTTTAATTTTTCCCCACAATAAGAATGAGCTTTAATTTTTTTGCAGAAAGAAGAAGCTTCAATTTTGCCTTCTAATTCAAGTGTGACATCAGTGCATCGGCATTTTTTTAGTAAAATTTTTCTAGGTTTTTCATTTAATCATAAGAAACTGTACATAGAGGAGGGTATAGGCCTGATATCAATTTGCACAATAAGTATGAAAGAATGATACTAACACAGAAGATACATTATACAAGTATGCTACACGTACTATGACATGATCTTGTTAGCTCTTGACTTACACTAAAGTGGCTCATGTAACTTGGTCATCTTTCTTCTTATGAAGCTTGGCATGCCTAGATTATCAAGGTAAAAGTATCCTACTACTACTGAGGAGAGTTGACTACTATGGAAATAGTATTGTGGCTGATCATATTGATGACTGACTTTTGACAAGGCATATGCTACAAAATTAGCCTCTCTGAAGACATGTCTGCAAATACATAGCTGAAGTTGTGAAATGAGTTATAGTAA
Organism: Capsicum annuum; assembly: GCF_002878395.1. NCBI lineage: Eukaryota > Viridiplantae > Streptophyta > Magnoliopsida > Solanales > Solanaceae > Capsicum > Capsicum annuum. Next base: position 47,331,835 of record NC_061118.1, read on the forward strand.
GGAGTCCACGAAGGGTTGCAGGTTCCATGGTATTGGTAGTTGTTTCTTGATCCATTTGATCAAGAGCTCAGAGTCCACATCTGGTGCATCGGCATTTATCTCCAGAGTATTAGTGACTAGCGATAGAAGGTATATACGTCTTATGTTATTTTAACTTTAACTAATGAGTATCTTATTTTATTTCTTTTTGATTGAGTGACTAATTTTTTCTTGTTAAAAGACTCAAAAAAAACTATCAAGCCAATTAATGTCAAGGTCAATGAGATTAATTTCCAACCTATTGGAGAGTGCAACATTGTGAACTTTGATAATGAAGGATTGTGCACAAGGATTATTCGCTGACTATTGTGGATCATTGGCAATTGATTATAATTTATTTCCTATTAGTTTTGAGAAGTGCTCAGGGCTATTAAGCATACCTAAGAAGTATGGAAGACTTCTTTGAAACAATAAGGACGGTACAAGTGTTCTTACATATATATTTACTGCTTTCACCAAGATTTTAGAAGAAATGACAAAACTAACTTTTTTTATTTGTAGTGTTGTTTTCTTTTTTGGGCAAATGAGTCTATTGCAGGAAGATATTGCAATGCTAGTATTTTAAAGAAGTGGGCTACACATAGGCAAAGGTTGTGGAATGAATATTTTGACCCAGCCAAAAGTAAAAATGAGATTATTAGTAATGTACCATCTAGTATAACTAAAGATAAATGCACTAGTTTTGTCGCCTACTGCCTGAAACCATCAACCATAGTAAGCTTCAGATTATGTTAGTAAGTTTGGTATTATCACAATTAAATAGAGATGAAAATTTTAAGTTGTATTTGTTTTGTTGACAGGAGCTTTATAGTAGAAATAAATAAATTCAGCGGAAGCAAAAAAAACACACTGGTGGTTTAGAAGCTAACTCTAGAAGACGATATGAACTAGTACAACATTAACTTAATAATTTTCTTTTTCTTTATTTACATTACTATAGGATAATATTTTTAAACTGTAATACATTTCTTTCTTAGTTTCTAGAAACTGGAAAAGCTCCTAGTCGCGGACAAATGTTTATTGAAACTCATAAGAGAAAGAATGAATTATTTGTGAATGATGAGGCTCAGACAATAGTGGTGAGTATTGTATCAGTGCATCTTTTTATTTAATTTCATAGTACTATATAATTTTCTACATCTCGTCTTACTATTTTTTATTACTATTGATATTAGATGCTTGTAAGAATGAATTAAATTGCATGACCCAGTGTAATATCAACGAGTAAGATGTTTCCCCAGGAGATATTATTGGCAAGAGATTAGGGGCAAAGTACTTCAGAAGAGTAGGATGCATGGGTATGGGAGCAGCTCTATCAAACACATTCATAAATATTAAGCGGTGATGTAGAGATTTGAGTATGTCTTTATCTAGCAATAGTGAATCATAAACTTCTACCTATTTGCATCAAAAGGATGCGCGTTTGGAGTCCCAATTAGAAGTACCCTGACTGTGTTGAAGAATCACATAAGATCAAAGGAACAAGAGATTCCTAAAGAGTTTTCTAGTCTGTTTGCTCCTCAACATGTAAGAAGTAAATATTCTTTGTGCTTCTTATTCTACAACATATTCTAACCAGATTAATAACCTTATACGTATTTGTGATATCAAAATGAAATAGCCTCTACCTGAGTAACTTGGTTAAAAATTAAAGTCCATTCTTGAGTTTTTGCTTGATCATATGCAAAGTATGGACTTAGTTCATGATTATACTAAGATAGGTACAGTTCTTTGCCCTTCAGATATCTCAAATTCTTTCTCTGTTTCTCTTGATTAGTTATGGAATAGGTAGTTCAAACGTGTGAATGTTTCTTATTCTACGCTCTAACACAAGATAGTTTTCTAGTTTGGTATTTTTTATACTCACCAATCAACCTTGTAAAATTATGTCCATTTCCCGAGGCTCGGGATAGGAGCTTTTGTAGAAACACTGCTATGGTGATTTGTATTGAATATACTTTTTTTAACTATGTCAGTCTGCTGAAGTAGAGGAGAATGAACCTGTTTCACCGATGGATGTAAGGGGCTCGTCACCTAATAATAACATAAATCATCAATAAAATGCTTAATGTTTTCTTCGTGAACTACATAATTTATTTATATTCCTTTGAATTGGTAATTATTGTCTAGACGTATTTACCATAGATTAGTTTGATGTTCAGTCCCTACTTTAGTTTGATGTTCATTACTTACATTAGTTTGATTTTTAGTACCTACTTTAATTTAATGTTCAGTACTTACATTAGTTTCATGTTCAATACCACTTTAGTTTAATGTTCAACACCTACATTAGTTTAATGTTCAGTACTTACATTATTTTGATGTTCAGTACATACTATAATTTGATGTTCAGTACCTATGTTAGTTTGATGTTCAGTAATTAAATTTGTCATAAATACATTCATATCTAACTAAACCGAAGTAGTTACCACAAATCTTGATTTCTATCATTTACTTATTCTCAGTGCTCTGAGATCTCTTAAAGTTTCCTCTTAGGCCACCATCTAAGTTTGTTCCTACAATGACTATAGTTGTCCTTGCATGAAACCTACTATCCATGTTTCTTGTGAAATGTTAATCAAAATTCTACAGATGAATGTTGTGCTACAATAGTACATGTTACTTGTAACTTTACCGTGCTTACAGAGTTACTGTCATTATTAGTTCTTGTCAGTTCTATCCTTAAAAGGTTAATGAGAACTTTGATCATATTTAGATCAAGTAAACTAACATAGGAAAAAGTAAAGACAAGTTCAATATTTCCTGTGAGAGACATATGTCAGCAAACGTCTATTTAGGCTACACTCAAGGTTTGTAATAGGCAGGGGTTTTCCATACCTTAGAGATATTTGAAATTTATGTCCAGTGAATGGATTATTGTTAATTTGCTGATACATGTGACTAGATATTTTTTGTCTATATGCTACTTCAGACTTGTTTTTTCTTGTTAACTCGATGTTATAACATTGATATAGAATACTTGGATTGATCTGCAAATGCAAGGTGCACAATATATAAACAGTGATCCTACCCCAGTCAAAGCCTATTCCTTAAGATTTGTCTGAGAGATAGTTCACAAGCTCAAATGCAATCTAAAGTTAGAATGCTTTTGTGAATGACAATAGTAGTTCGTAAATCACAATTAATAAGAAATGTATCACCAAAAAACCCAATAGAATTGTTAGTCGAGGTAATATTCGATCATTTTGCAAAGATTTTGACCCGATACAAAATCACTAGTGCTCGAACTAGTGGTATTTTTATGTGGACTCTATTTGTCGCTGTAGGATCCCTATTCATGATCACTTTAGTCCCTTTATGGGCTATTGTAGGATGATCGACTATAGGTAGTAGGACAGGGTGGGTGGTATCTCTCTACGGCTAATCTTCCTAACAGTACGGGCGATCGGGCCTAGAGCATATGAAACTCATCATTACCTTGTAAGGGCATTGAGACCATAGCATGTTACACAAAAGTGCTGCTTTCTCTTTAGGGTTGTCACACATATGCCCGCCTAGAAGAGCAACTCACTCAGTGGTGTTCTCAAACAAGATAAGCAGATCATCTAAATAATATGACAGTATTCACCTTTTGTTAATCGAGCTAAATAATATCAAATTAATCATATTCAAGAACTATTATAGTGTATTTTTATTTTTATTTTATAACTTAATTGCATTACTTAATAATATAATTTGATTTTTAATTTATATTTATTTATACAAGTATAGAGCCCATTGCCTGAAACTATTAATAAGAATTAGAATTGCCCTAATATAAATTAATAAAGGAAAAAGGTACTTATCGTCTCAAAGATATAATTATTATTCCTTAATATTATTTTTTAATTTCAAAATAGTACGTTAAAAAAATTCATGGCCTTTTTTGGTTCAGAAATAGAAAATTTACCAAATATCCTCATCACTATATAGCTCTATCATAATAAAAATGAAAATATAATATATTAAAAATTAATTATTTTCACAAAATACTTTAAAGTTTTTGTAATTAATATCAATATACTCATTTAAAGTACCACACGATGGTAGAAACAAGAAATTAAAGTGCAAATACCTCTTCCATAAACTCAACTATAGAATAAATAATGGTTTATCAAAATTCTTTCCTTCTGTTTAGATTTTCTTGGTTTTAAGTACCCTCATTTCTCTACTGTTTGTTTGTTCCTTCCCTGTATGAACAAACAAATATAGAAAGTTGTTTGTGGGATTATTTATGGGTTCTTTTCGTCTGTTAGTTTCTAGAATTAATTTGATTTGAAAGATCATTTTGAGGTTGTTGAAGTACATTGCAAGTATAAAAAAATCTGAAGGTGTTGCTGAACCTGGAGTACTTATTGAGGTATACTCTAAAGTATTTATGTTAATTTGCTTATTACTTTTCTATGGTAAATTATGGATTAAACAGCCATAAAACTCAGACAAATACAAGCTAGGTTTGGAAAAAAAAATTGATTTCATATTCAGGAATGCGGCTGCGGAAGATACAATTTAGATAGCAGGTGTATAACAATTTGATTTGCAAGCCATTCTCTCAAAAATATGTTGTTTGGAATAGTCATGGTGAGAAAACGGTATTAGAGTCTTCTGGAGATAAAGCAGTAATGCAAAAGATGTTTCATCCAGAAAATACAATAGAAATAATGATTAATGATGTACTTGGGTAGTATAGCTAGAAAGCAGCTTATGCAGGGACATCTCAACTATTGGACCCAACTGAAACATCAAATCAAGGGTATAGGGATAATTTTGGAGACTTTAATGATTTTCTCAAAGATGGAAGTGAAACACTATGTGAAGGGACCAAGTACACAAAGCTAGAGTGTAATGCCTCGTATTTTCTTAGCGTAATATAAGTCTAAATACATGTGTATTTGTGTATAAAATTTTTGAAACACTCATTATTTTCAGTTTAGAGCCTGTCATTGCATAGGAAATTGAATTAGCTTTCCAACGATATCAAATTTACCCAAATCCGATAACCAGGTAAGAAGTTATGGTGATTTTAAGTTTTAATCATTAAACACCGTCATTTTGACCCTTAGCATATCACGAAACTAGTATAAATGATAATTGTCAAAAACTAGTAGGACTCAACGATGTTGGCGCGTCGTGCCATTGACTTAGTTCAGAATTTTCAATTTCCAGTCATCCCACGCGATACCACCACCACACGGTGAGATCCTAGGTCACAAATAAGCTGGTAATACGATTGTACCATATCACGCCACTGTGCATTTTCCTAGTTGTCGAATTCTAGTGACATGGCGTGATACCGCTGTGTCGCGCCAGTTGTGTTTTTTGGAAAAATTCAATGAAAACTAAAAGTGTCGCCCAGGGTTAAAAGAGTCCTTTCTCATTATTTTAATCTGCCCAGGTGTGATATTTAAGACCTATAAACATTATAAGTTCATTATTCACTCAATTTTCCCCTAAAATTCAAGAGCTTCCTCTCAAAAACACAAATCGTAGCTCTTAAATTCAAGGTCAACCCTCAAGAATTCACTAACAACTTCAAGAAATTCATCAGTTAAAATATGTTAGATGTTCATCCATGGATGCCTTTCATCCATGGAGTCCAAGTATCCTATTTAAATTACAAAATTGTGAACTTTTCAAGTTAATTGATTTTAAATTCTGATTTCACACATGAATCTCCATGTACTATTGATTTTATACCATGATTCAATGAAGTTATTGTTGTTATTCAATCCTTCATGTTTTAATATTGTTATTTATTGAATTAAAAAATAATTTAATACTATTATGTCGAATTCATACTATTTCTATAAATTTCATGACATTCCTATGATTATTTTAAACCATGAACTACAAGTGTTGATAAAATGACTACGAGATTGATTGATTTAATAAAAGCCTTCATGCTTTGTTCTGCAAGCTTTAGTGTCATTTTACCATTGTTGTTTTTGAGTCCTAGGGGTATTGAATACCTGAAAGCCATAATTGTTTAGGTAGTCTAGTCTCAATACATTACAGAGTCTTCAGAACATACTATGACCATTATCAGAATACCAGTCACTTAAACTTAGAACAGTCTAGTATTTCATTGTCTTTTAGTTGGGAGTAGGATTTAGCACCGAGTGAGTGTAGCGATGGGGGATCCCCCATCAGATAGGCAGAGTCATTAGTAGAATTCCCTATACTCCAACACTAGATAGCTAGCTTAGGATATAAGAAGTCACCCGTCAGATTAGACTTGACTATCTCGCAGGGGCCACTCATTAGTTCAGGCTTGACACCTTTAGTCCGTTACACATTATATCAGTTTAGTGGATCCATACAACCAGTGTTAGTACCCATGGCATGGTATTAACACCCTTTCAACTGTGGTTATAGGTTGGACCCCGATTAGCCCAAATTAGAATATATCGATTAGATGATACCTCCCACAGTCTCAAATACAGTTTTAGTTACAGTCCCAGTTTAGTTATTCAGTCTTAGTGTTATTTGACCAAAGCATATAGATTTTAGTTATTTCAGTATTTCAGTTTACAGATTTTACTCTATTTATGGTATATGCTTGGTAATGCATCCTCAGTATCTACAGATTTTCACATATTTTCAGTATTTTATAAATTTTCATTCATACTCAATAGTTACAGATTTCTATATATTCCAAGTACCTACAGATTTCATGCTCTCTATTCAGTACTCTATCCTTTACATGCATATTCAGTTAACTATTAGTTCTGTTCATGAAACCATGCATATCATCCTACCTTATTTAGGATACCGGTACATTCAAAGTACTGATTGCATACCTTTTCCTTTACGCTATGATGTATTATATCATAGATTCTGACGCTCAATTACCTGCACACAATTAGACTTACCAGATCCTTAGCAGTATTAGTGGTGAGTCCTCATACTTCGAGAATAGGCTTACTTTATTTTATGTCTCAGTTTAGTAGTTAGTTGGCGTTAGTTAGGGCCTATCCCATAAACTCAGCATCATTCAGTTTTAGAGGCTTATCAGACATTAGAGTCAATTATTCAGTATTCAGCTATTACAGTTAATCATCTAGTTTATCATAATTTTATCAAATTCAGTAAGTTATTTTTGTAGACTTATATTTTAGTTTTTAATTTAGTTATTAAAACCTTATGGCATGCCAGTATTCTTCCACATTTATGATTATGTTATCCAATGCTCATAGAAGGTACCAGCTCATGGGTTAGTTTATGGTTCCTCAAGACTGTAAGCACTGTGTATGCCTAGGGTGTGCTCTCGGGGTTTTACAAACTTGGTATCAAAGCCTAAGGTTTTAAAGTGTCCTAGAAAGTTTGAAAGCTGTGTCAAGTAGAGTCTTGTGAATGGGTATGTAGCTCACCACACTTATGGAAGAGAGGCTATAAGAAATTTAGGAAAAAGTTTCCCTTCTTTCAGTATTCATGTTGTGCAACTGAGCATGATCTCAAGTTAAACCCCCTATCTAATCCATTTCTTTCTTCCACTTACAGAACATGCCTTCTAAGAAAAAGAGAAGAAGAATAAGGAACCAGCCATTCCTACAGCCCATCCAGGTAGATCCTCTAGACGAGCATGTCTCTCACACAGAATTCAGAGCTACGTTCACTACTCTAGCAAACTCTGTAGCAGCATAGAATGAATGACTAATTGCTGTTTTAGCCAACCCAGTGGCCAATACTGCTGTAACCAAAATTCAAGATTTCACCTGAATGAATCCTCCTTCTTTCATGGGATCCAAGTCTAAAGAGGATCCATAGGAATTATGAGATATGGTTTAAAAGTTCACGAATGCTATGGGGGTGACATCTAGTCAGAGTGCTGAGTTGGGAGCATACCAGTTGCAAGATATAGCCCATACTTGGTTTAAGTAGTGGAAGGTTGATAGGGATGTAGATGCAGGGCCTGTAGAATGAAAAGAGTTTTCCACTGCTTTCTTAGACAAATTCTTCTTAATAGAGTTGAGAAAGGCCAAGGAGTTAGAATTTATTAACTTGAGGTAGGGAAGCATGACCGTGAGGGAGTATTCCCTCAAGTTTACTCAGTTAGCTAGATATGTTCCTCACGTGGTAGCTGGTAACAGGTCCAAAATGAGTAATTTTATATCTGGCATATCTGATAGTATGGTTAAAGAATGCAGGACTGCAATGCTGATTAGTGAGATGGACTTGTCTAGGCTGATGGTTCATGCTCAACAGATAGAGGATCAAAAGATTAAGTAGAGGGAGAGAGGAAATAAAAGAGCTAGGATGGGTAGTTTTAACTTCAATCAGCCAAAGTTAGAGGGTGGTAACCATTCTTAGTTTCATCAAAGGTCTTCAGCCCCATCACCCTCTTTAAATAGTTTTGCCATACCCAAGTTCATAAATAGCAATAAGTATAGAGCATCAGGATCTATGTCCCAAGTCAGTGTTAGTAGTGCTTCAACAAATCCTCTATGTCAGAAATGTGGCAGACACCATCAGGGTGAGTGTAGAGCGAGTAGTAATATGTGCTTCAGGTATGGAAAGCTAGGCCATCAGATTTGGGAGTTTTGGGTAGTTGCTAAAAAAGGTAGGGATGTGCGCCAACAGGGCTAGTCTCATCAGTTGTCAGTTCCATCCAGTCGCCCAACTCAGCAAGGTGGTGTTTCCAGTGCTACCGGTGGTCAGCATCCGAATAGATTATATGCTCTTTAGTCCCGCCAAGATTAGTAAAATTCTCCTGACGCAGTTACTGGTATGTTGCAGGTCTTTCACTTACATGGTTATGTTTTACTAGACCTTGGAGCTTCTTTTCCTTTTGCAACTCCGTATATAGCCAACAATTTTAGAGTCAATCCCAAAACTCTGGAAAATCCCTTTTCAATGTCTACCCCAATTGGTGTTTCCATCATAGCCAGATAGGTATACAGGAACTGTCCTGTCACAATATCTCAGAAAGTTACTTCAGTTGATCTCATGGAGTGAGAGCTGACGAATTTTGACGTCATTCTCAGCATGGATTGGCTCGTCTCATGCTATGCCTTAGTTGATTGTAGAAACAAAATAGTCCATTTTTAGTTCCCAAAGGAACCAATCCTTGAATGGAGGGGTAGTACCATAGCTCTTAGGGGTCAGTTGATTTCGTACCTTAGAGCGATAAGAATGAAGTCCAAGGGGTGTATTCATCATCTTGTTTGAGTCAAATACTCAAATTTAGAGACTTCAACCCTTGAGTCAATTTTAGTAGTGAGGAAATTTCCAAATATGCTCTCTAAAGATCTTCCCGGAGTTCCTCCTGAAAGGGAAATTGACTTCGGAATAGACTTTCTCCCAGACACTCAACCCATATCCATTCTGCCTTATAGAATAGCTCCAGCATATCTCAAAGAGTTAAAAAAAATGGTTAAAGGATCTCCTAGATAAGGGATTCATCAGAGCCAGCCTTTCCCTATGAGGCACACCTATTCTATTTATGCGTAAGAAAGACGGTTCTCTCAGAATATACATAAACTACCATCAGTTGAACAAAGTCATAGTCAAGAATACATATCCACTTCCTGGAATTGATGACTTGTTTGATCAACTTCAGGGAGACAGCTATTTTTCAAAGATAGACCTCAGATCAGGCTATCATCAGCTCAGAGTAAGAGAATGTGACATTCCAAAAATAGCTTTTCAAACTCAATATGGTCACTTTGAATTTCTAGTTATGTCCTTTGGTCTCACGAATGCCCCAGCAGCCTTCATAGACTTGATGAAATGAGTGGTCAAGCAGTACGTGGACATGTTTGTCATAGTCTTTATTGATGACATTCTTGTTTACTCTTATAGCAAAATTGATCGTGCAGACTATCTCAGAATAGTGTTACAAACTCTTAGAGCTCACCAGTTATTCGCTAAATTCAGTAAGTGTGAATTCTGGCTAAGATTAATAGCTTTCCTTAGCCACATTATTTCTGGTGATGGCATTAGATTTGATCCTCAAAAGATTGAGGTAGTAAAAAAATGGCCTCGACCTATCTCTCTAGTAAACATGAGGAGTTTCTTGGGTTTAGCATGCTATTACCATTAGTTTGTTGAAGGATTTCTTCTGTTGCATCCCCCATGGCTAGATTGACTCAGAAGAAAGTTTAGTTTCAGTGGTTAGATTCCTATGAGAAGAGTTTTTAGGAGTTGATGACTCGACTCACCTCAGCCCCAGTTCTTACCTTGCTAGATGGTTCAGATTGGTTTGTTATGTACTTTGATGCATCCAGAGTAGGTTTAGGTTGTATCATCATGCAGAGAGGTAAGGTTATAGCCTATTCCTCAAGACAACTTAAGCCTCATAAGAAGAATTACCCTACTCATGATCTGGAGCTAGCAGTTATAGTATTTGCCTTAAAAATTTGGAGGCACTACTTATATGGGGTGCACATAGACGTGTTCACTAACCATAAGAGGCTACAGTATGTGTTCTCTTAGAAAAATTTGAATCTGCATCAGAGAAGGTGGTTAGAATTGTTAAAAGATTATAACATGAGTGTTTTGTATCATCTGGGCAAGGACAATATAGTCGTTGATGCTCTCAGTAGAATGTCTATAGATAGTGTTGATCATGTTGAAGATAGTGAGAAGAAGTTAACTCAGGGAGTTCATCAGCTTTTTTGATTAGTTATCTGCTTAGTCAACTCAGTAGAGGGTATTGTGTGGGTGCAGAGTAGTGCTAAGTCATCTCTAGTTTTTGAGGTAAAGGAAAAGTAGGATAGAGATCCCAATCTAGTTAAGTTGAAAGTATCCATCAAAGATTAGAAAGTGAAGGTTTTCTTCCAGGGGGGAGATGGTGTTTTGCATTGTTAGGGTAGACTGTGTGTGCCTAATGTAGAAAATTTAAGGCAACAAATTTTTGCAAAAGCGAATGGTGTGCATTACTCTATTCAACCAGGGGCCACTAAGATGTACCATGATTTGTGGGAGATCTATTGGTGGAGTGGGATGAAGAGGGATATTGTAGAGTTTGTAGTTAAATACTCTATATATCAGCAAGTTAAGATTAAGCACTAGAAGCCTAGTGGGTCCATATCAGTGTTTAGTATACCCATATGGAAATGGGAAGAAGTGAACATGGATTTTATGACCGGTTTGCCTCGTACCCATCATCATCATGATTCTATTTGGTTTATCATAGACAGGATAACCAAATCAACTTATTTCTTGCCAGTCCATCCTCTTATTCAGGTGAGGACAATGCCAAACTCTATCTCATATAGTTGGTTAGGTTGCACAGTGTTTTCTTATCTATCCTTTCAGATAAAGGTACCCAGTTTACCTCTCACTTCTGGAAAGCATTCCAACAGGGTCTTGGTACCTTAGTCTACCTTAATACAGCTTTTCACCCTTAGACATATGGTCAAGCAGAATGGACCATTCAGACTCTAGAAGATATGTTGAGAGCATGCGTAGTTGATTTTAAAGGTAGTTGGGATTACCACTTGCCTTTGATTGAATTTAAATATAATAACAATTATCATTCCAGTATCCAAATGGATCCATTTAAAGCTTTCTATGGTAGGAGTTGTAGATCTCTAATTGGTTGGTTTAAAATGGGTGAGGCCACAGTAATAGGGCCTGACTTAGTGTTTGATGCGTTAAAGAAGGTTCAGTTGGTCAGAGAAAGGCTTAGGGCTGCCTAGAGCCAACAAAAATCATTTACAGATATGAGGATAAAGGATCTCAAGTTTGAGGATGGTGATTTTGTGTACTTGAAAATATCTCCCATGAAGGGAGTGAAGAGATTCAACAAGAAAGGGAAACTCAGTCCCCGATATGTTGGTCCTATCAGAATTCTCAATCGTGTTGGAAAGGTAGCTTACGAGCTTGAGTTGACTTCAGATTTAGCCTCAGTACACCCAGTGTTCCATGTCTCACTGTTGAAAAAGTGTATTGGTGAACCAGTTTTAGTTGTTCCCTTAGAAAGTTTAGATATTCAGAACAGTCTTTTCTTTGATAAAGTTCCAGTTGAAATTCTTGATCATCAAGTTCGTAGACTAAGGAACAAAAATGTTCCATTGGTTAAAGTTCTTTGGCAGAATCAGTCTGTTGAGGGAGACACTTAGGAAGTAGAAGAAGATATACGGACCAAGTACCCTCATCTTTTCTCCGTAAATCTAGATTTATTTTAAGTTACTAATCTTTTTAAAGATTTCTCTCTATCCTGTATAGTTTTAATTAGACATCATGTTCATGTTATTCGTGCATTCATGAGTCAGTTCAGTCATGCATTCCATGCATCAGATATGCATGTTCAGTGTGTAAGCTCAGTCCATCAGTTTTCCCTCAACTTAACCAGTCTCATTCGAGGACAAATTATTCCAAGGGGGAGATATTATTATACCCTGCATTTCCTTAGGGTAATCTAAGTCTTAATACATGAGTATTTGTATATAAAATTTTTGAAACACTCATTATTTTTTAGTTTAGAGCCTGCCATTGCATAAGAAATTGAATTAGCTTTCCAACGGTATCAAATTCGCCCAAATTCGATAACCGGATAAGAAGTTATGCCAATTTTAAGTTTCAGTCATTAAACATCGTCGTTTTGACCCTTAGCGCGTCGCGGAGCTAGTCTAAATGAAAATTTTCAAAAACCATTGGGTCTCCGTGATGTTGGTGCGTCGCACTATAGGCTCAGTTCAGAATTATCAATTTCCAGTGATCCCACGTGATACGTCCGCATCGCGGTGAGATTCTAGGTCGCAAATAAGGTGGCAACGCAATTGCACCACATCGCGCCACTATGTACTTTTTCCAGTTGGCTAATTCTAGTGACACGGTGCAATAGCGCCGCATCGCGCTACTGGTGTTTTTCGGAAAAATTTGACAAAAATTAAAAGTGTCCCCTAAGGTTAGAACAGTCCTTTCCTATTATTTTAATCACTCAGGTGTGATATTTAAGCCCTAGAAATGTTTTAAGTTCATTATTCATTCAATTTTCCCCCAAAATTCAAGAGCTTCCTCTCTAAAATACAAACCCTATCTCTCAAATTCAAGGCAACCCTCAAGAATTCACCAAGAACTTCGAGAAATTCATCAGTTAAGGTATGTTAGATATTCATCCATGGAATCCTTTCATCCATGGAGTCCAAGTATCCTATTTAAATTACAAAATTATGATCTTTTCAAGTTAATTGATTTTAAATTGTGATTCACCCATGAATCTCCATGTACTATTGATTTTATACCTTGATTCAATTAAGTTATTGTTGTTATTCAATCCTTCGTATTTTATTATTGTAATTTATTAAATTAAATCATGATTTAATACTATTATGTCGAATTCATGCTATTTCTATAAATTCTATGACATTCCTATTATTGTTTTAAACCATGAACTACAAGTGTTTGATAAAATGCCTACAAGAGTGATTGATTTATTAAAAGCCTTCATGCTTTTTCCCTCAAGCTTTAGTGTCATTTTACCATTGTTGTTTTTTAATCCTGGGGGTATTGAATACTCGAAAGCCATAGTTGTTTATGTAGTCTAGTCTCAGTACATTACAGAATAGTCTTCAGAACATACTATGAGCATTATATGAATAGTTAGATACCAGTCAATTAATTCAAAATAGTCTAGTATTTCAGTGTCTTTCAGTTGGGTGTAGGATTTAGCACCGAGCGAGTGTAGGGATCGCGGCTTTCCCGTCAGATAGGTAGAGACGTTAGTAGTAGTTCCTATACTCCAGAACTACGTAGCCAGCATAGGATATGAGAAGTCACCCGTCAGATTAGGCTTGACTATCTCGCACAGTCACCCGTCAGTTCAGGCTTGACACCTTTAGTCCTTTGGACATTATATCAATTTAGTGGATCCACACAACCAGTGTTAGTGCCCATGCGATGGTATTAACACCCTTCTAACTGGGGTTATAGGTTAGACCCTGATTAGCCCAAATTGGGGAATGTCTGCTAAATGATACCTCCCACAGTCATAGATACAGTTTCAGATACAGTCCCAGTTCAGTTATTTAGTCTTAGTGTTGTTTGACCAAAGCATACAGATTTTAGTTATTTTTGTATTTCAGTTTACAGATTTTACTCAGTATCTACCATTTTTATGTATCATCAGTATTTATAGATCTCCATACATACTTAGTATTTACAGATTTCCACGTATTCCCAGTACCTACAAATGTTATGCTCTCTATTTAGTACTCCATGGTTTACATGCATATTCAGTTAACTATTAGTTCTATTCATGAAACTATGCATATTAGCCTACCTCATTTAGCATACTAGTACATTCAAAGTACTGATCACATACCTTTTCTTTAGCGCTATGATGTATTATATCATAGGTCCTAACACTTAGTTCTCGGCTCGCGATTAGACATACTAGATCCTCAGTAGTAGTAGTGGTGTGTCCTCATACTTCGAGGATAGGCTTACTTTATTTCATGTCTCAGTTTAGTTGTTAGTTGGAGTTAGTTCTGTCTTGTCCTATCAACTCACACTCATTCAGTTTTAGAGGCTTATCAGACATTAGAGTCAGTTATTCAGTGTTTAGATATTACAGTTAGTTATCTAGTTTATCATTATTTTATTAAATTCAGTCAGTTATTTCAATAGACTCATATTTTAGTTTTGAATTCAGTTATTAAATTCTTATGGCATGTCGGTATTTTTCCGTATTTATGATTATGTTATCTAGTGCTTATAGAAGGTACCAGCTCATAGGTTAGCTTGTGGTCCCTCAGGACTGTAAGTATTGTGTGATGCCCAGGGTATGCTCTCGCGGAGTTATATAGAGTTTCTAATAAAATTTTATCATATAGAGGTCTATTCTTGATTAAGTGACAAGGCAATGACCATGATACTAGATTTGTTAAGAGATGCATTTGAAGATACAAAGATACCTCCTTCTTTGTACGAGGCCAAAAAAATAATCACTACACTTGGTCTTGATTACACCAAGATACCAGCATGTCCAAATAATTGTACACTATTCTAGGAAGGTGATTTAGAAATGGAAGCGTGTAAGCATTGTGGCACATCTAAATGGAATTCCAACAAAAAAAAATAAGAAACCTGCAAAAGTTCTATATTAATTTCCATTGAAACCAAGTGCAAGACTGTGGAACATATGAGATGGCATGCCTTAGGTAGTAACCCAGATGGGTTGATGAGGCATCCAAGGGATGGTTAGGCATGGAATACATTTGATAGGACTAACTTTGGATTTGCTTCCTATCCTTGAAATTTTCATTTATGCCTTGCTACTGATGATTTTAATCCTTTTGGAACAATGAGTTCTACCTATAGTATTTGGACAATCTTCTTTATTCCATATAATCTCCATCCTAGGATCTGCAAGAAGCATACTTCATTCATATTATCAATGATTATTCCAGGAAAGCAGACGTCGAGAAATAATACAGATGTGTACTTACAACCACTTGTGAAGGAATTGCGAGAGTTATGGTATGATGGCGTTGAAATGTTTGACTCATCGTTGAATAAAACATTTACAATGCATGCAACTCTTATGTGGACAATTAGTGACTTTCCTGGATTAGGTATCCTATCTGGCTGGAACACTCATACCGAATTTGCGTGTCTAACTTGCAACTTTGACACAGAACCTTGCCATCTTCATTATAGTAAAAAGTGGTGTTTTATGGGTCATCGACTTTTTTGGGAAGAAATCATAAATTTAGATTCAATAGAGTACAATTTAATGGAAGCACCAAGGAGTGGAATCCTCCATTAAAATTACCAGGATCTAACATTTTGAGAAAAATCTCTGAAGAAAAAGGAGCAGAGTTTGGTGGTAGAAGGAAAAGATCTCTACGAGCAACTAAACAATGGAACAAGAGAAGTATATTGTTTGAACTTCCTGATTTTGAATATAACTTGTTATGCAATAATCCATATTTTATGCATGAGGAAAAGAACATATGTGACAATGTCATATATACACTTCTCCATAATAAATCAAAATCAAAAGATAATGCTAATGCTAGAAAGGATCTTAGGGAAACGGGCATAAGGCCTGATCTTTGCCTGAAGGATGATGGATCATATAATATTGCTATTTTTACAGTTGTGACTGCTAATAAAAATAAGGTTGACACTAAAAAGTTATTTCTTACAACATTGAAGAATATTAAAGTACCAGATGGCTACTCAAGTAACATTTCCAAATGCATTGATATGGTACAAAGAAAATTTGGATTGAATACTCATGACTGCCATATTATCTTCGAGCAATTTCTACCATTGGCAATTCATAATGTGTTGCCAGACCATGTAGTTATAATTTTGGTTGAATTTTGCACATTTTTCAGAGCTCTTTCTAGAAGGACATTGAACCTTTCGGAGTTTGATATTCTCCAAGAGCGCATTATAAGAACAATTTTCCACCTAGAGATTCTATTTCCTCCAACATTCTTTACAGTGATGGTTCATTTATCTGTTCATCTAGTAGAGGAAGCAAAACTTGGAGGTCTAGTGCATTGCCAAAATATGTGTCCTATAGAGAGGTAAAAATTAACATTTCTAGTTTAAAGATATCTATTTTTTTGAAATATTAAAATTTCTAATTTAAATATGTTTATATCCAGGTCATTACATATAGTGTGTAAACTTGTGATTGCCTCTAATTTTTCTAGGGAATTAGGTCATTTTAAGTTATTTGTACGAAATAAAGCACAACCAGAGGCTTCTATAGCTAAGGGTTATTTAGCTGAAGAGTCTCTTACCTTTTGTTTGTGGTATATTGAGGATATTGAGACAAGATTCAATAGACCTAGGTGTATCTGTGATGACACAAATGACATTGAGCCTTCTAGAATGTCTACTCTCTTCCCTCAATTAGGTAAACCTGTGTCAGCTGTGAAAAATTACAATTTAACTCCTATGTAGAAACTATAAGCTTGTCGATATATGATTCTAAATTGTGCAATAGTCATGCCATTTGTGGACTGAGAAACTCTTAAAACTATATGTTCTATGTTATTGCAATATTTGAAGTAGGCTAGTTATGCTCTTTAGTATGAAATTAATTATTTCATATAGAGAATTTAGACAACACATAAGGAGGAGTTCAAGAGAAAGAAGACCTTCACCTACAGAGATAGAGAGAAAAGTTAATAAAGAGTTTAATGATTGGTTCCATAAGCGGGTGAGTAAGTAATAATTAGTTGTTATTTTTATTAGATTGGAATGACCAAATCTGACTAAGTCAATTTTATTTTAATTTAGATTATGAATCTAGAAAAAATAGATAAAATGACTATTGATCTAAAGTTTTTAGTATGAGGTCCATGTACAAATGCAAGAAGGTTTACTACATATAAAATCAATGGGTCTAAATTTTGAACTTTTGCTGAAGAAGAAGGATTGAAAATGCATAATAGTAGATTTTTCTTTACCTCCAAAACATTATGTGTTGCAAGTAGTGTTGATGGAAATTTAAGGCTAGCATAATTACCATATTATGGGAAGTTAGAAGATATTATTGAGATTAATTATATTGGATATTTTTAGATTGTTCTTTTCAAATGTAAAGGGTTGATACTGCTCGAGATAGAGGGTATCAAAATGATCGTTGGAACCTTAATTGTGTTAATTTTATAGATTGATTCATACTAGTGAACGTGAAGAACATGAACCTTACATTGAAGCATCTCAAGCACAAATGGTGTATTATATGGATAATATTATCAATAAAATGTGGAGTGTTTCTATGCATTTAAAGCCAAGAGATTTGTACGATATGGTAGAGGTAATAGAAGAAGAAGTATATGAGAATGAACTATACCAAACGCAAGAACTTGAATAGTTTTTTGTTGATGTTGATGATTATGTACATCTAGCTACATATCACATAATTGATGATATAGTAGAGTCAAATGTTGCTACTAACCAACCAGCGGATAAAACGTCTGACTGATTTTTACGACATATGTTAATAATTGTTGTTCTTTTCAAAGTATGTTATGGTAATTAGTTGTTTGGGTAATTAATGTGATCATTGAACTTATTTGGAGTGAATTTATTTATATTTACCATATGATAAGGATTTGATTTGACTAATTCAGTTCATGTTAAAATAATCTTTGTCCCCATCCCCCCCCCCCCCTTGAGGATTTTAATTTGTTCAGTTTTTTAATTAGACTTCTCAACGTTGATATATTTTCTGGAATTGGATAGATATGCTCAATTACATAGAAAAAAGGATGAACTTTAATTGGATAAAGATTTTCTTTTTTGAATTTCAGAGGACTTAATTATGGATGGAATTGTGTGTAGTTCTTACTATGGATAAATTGTGAGTTAAGCCAAGCCTAGTTAATTATGGTTCTTGACTATCTGCTCAAAGCAACCATGAATGAACATAGAGAAAGATCATATTCATATTATTTTCTATATTTGTTTTGAATGTTCCTTAACTGTGAAAATCCTTATTGAAAATATACTGAAAGTCTTTCCTTTTCGAGCGATGTTTGAAAGATGGGTTATTCAATAATTGGATGGTTGTTTGTAATAATGATTTCAGGTTTATACGCAAGATTGTTTTTTATCTTGGGAAGAAAAGAAAGACAAAAAATTAAAGAACAATACGTGAAACCATCAATATACTAGATTTCTGCTATTTATTCTTTATCTGTATTGCAGTGAAATTGGTGATAAAGTACCTTCTTACTCAATCCTAAAAAAAGAAGATAGAATTATTTGGTTATGATATAACTTGTCAAGTGTTGATTGTGACTTCACATTGGATGATCTAAAAATTATCAGTTTTAACCGGCTACAGACAATCGATAAGGAGCACAAGATTAGTATTTTTCATTCATACTCATTTGTTCATCTTATTAGTCAATGTACTATTTGTGTTATTTCAAAAGACATATGTTAGTATTTATTATAATTGTGGTTGATCAAGGTATTATCAGTTTGATGTTTAAGGTGGTGGAATCGGCTTCTAGTGTATGAATACATCATTAAGCTTATGTGATTCTACTTTAAGAGTATTTATAGAAGATCTTTTTAGCCAAACATAAATATCCTTTTCTTCTGATTTGGGGCTCATTAGTTGTCTCATAGTTGGGATTTGATTTGGTTTTGGGTCATTCTATGCTTTGTGTTGGTTTAGTTGTGAATATGGTTTTGATGATAACTAATCGTTGTTTTATAGTTGGAAAGTCTTCCATTAATCGTTGTTGGCGTTTGGTCAACTAATAACAATTTGCAGCTGGAGGCAACCACACAATTCTGTAAATTGCTTTCTATCGGTATATGTTGGCATGGTACAGCTTCTGTTCTGTTAATTTTTTTCAACTTGCTTGTCACTTACACCCAAATTTTGGTTAACAAAAAGGAATACTCCTATAGAGAAAGTTTTTTAATTTGGTGTTGTAGCTCGGTTTGTTGAATTTCTAATAAGGGAAGATTTTCCACATCCCTAGGTAGAGTGTGATGTTTCTTTAATCTTTTATGCTTTATTTTTGTAGTTGTAGTTTCATTTACGATTTATTTACATTTTATGATTTTGCATTTATAGTTTGAATTTTCATGAGCGCTCACAAACATCGTATTTGGAACCTCGGAGAGTACTAGAGTGGTGATTGACCATGGTGCTATGCTAATTTTAGTAAAGCTTTTGGGTTCTCCAAGCGATGATGTTTCTTATCGAATGATCATAATTCATTGTAACCTTTAGATTAGTTACATCAACTCAACTATTCTAAAAAGCATAAGAATTAAACAAAGAAAATCCACTCCAGTTTCAACGATAACCAGCATTTTCTGTAATTTGCTCCTTCTTTTCCCACACAATTCTTCTAAGTATAAAGTTGTTCTATCCAATGTCTATCTATACACCTAGGCTTCTTACTAAGTACATACAAAATTCTCACTTTGCTTTTCATTTGTATTTTTTTTACCAACACCTGCATCCTCGGTACTTTCTGGTTCCAGAGTGCATCATTCTTGGCACTCCAAATGTGATAAACAATGCAGCCAAAATGGCCCTAATGAGCCCCCTGCTAATTCTCCCTTTTTTTCTCTCCTAGCAAATCTTTTCCATAGTCCCTCCAAGTTAGTATGTTAGCTACCTATTTATAGCCATTCTAAAATCTCTTGCAGGAATTTGCTTGAATAAGTACACTAAAAAAAGATTCTCCATGGTTTCGGGATAGCTGTCACATAGCAATAAGGTTGTATTAATTCTCTTGAATCTGGTTTAACACATTAATGGTTCCATCACTTTCCATAGTTATTGAAAATGTTCATTTTTCCTGAAACTAATTTGTGACTGCAGGATGTCGAGGAACTGTAATATATCTGAAGATTCCTTCTTACATAGCTAATATGCCTCAATTGAAAATTCTGTAAGTTTGCCGCCTACCTTTAGTCCTATTTGTTTTCTTTCTATTTGATATCTTTTTCTTTATCTTTTCCATACACGATTGTTTTAACAAAATCATTATATACGAGCCTTCTCTTTTATTATCTCACAAATTCTTAGTGTTTAGACTAGGAAATAGAAGAAAGGTTATTAAAATTAAGTCTTAATCAAATGTTAACATCCTTATAGTTCATAGATGAATACCATATATAGGAGAACTTCTTTCCAAGAGGAAAAGGGAAAACAAAAAACTTAAGAAAAAGAATGAAGATGCAGAAATTCTACTTGAGATGATACTACATTTCTATAGTAAATCTAACATTAGTGACCCTTTAATTGCATAGGTTTATGCATAGTTTCTACTATGCATATGCTTTTAGGGGTTGATAGTCTTCGTTCAGTCTACGAGATTAAAAGAATTTATTTGGCTCACTTGACATTTAAATATGGCTTTGTTAGCATTTAAACTCCATCTCATTGGGCATTTCAACCTAGCCAAAATTCTTTCACTACATTTATCTTATAAAGATTCTTCATTATATAGATCTTTAGATCTCAAGTTGGTAAAGTATTGTTTCTAGATTGGTTATGTTTTTCCTTTGCGGTAGAGATCTAAGCTTCAACAGACTTGAAGAGCAGATCCCAAATCTAGAGAACCTTGACAGACTAGAGGTCTTGTAAGTGACAAACTTGTCATATTCTAATATCTTCTTTTAGCTTGCCTAGGCATATTATGATCATAAATTCTCAAGAGAGCCAACTTCTTCTCCTCTATTAATACACACACAATAAAATATAAACCCGAGACCTAGATGCAAATATGTTGAGTCTTCAAACACATTTATTACAAATAAATTTTAGTTTATGAAATATCATAGGTTATTCAGAGATGGATTTATTTATTTTGAAGTTTTTTGTTCATATTAATATCAGTTGAATTAAAGAAATTTCTTTGCAGGGTACCTAATAAGAAATCAACTTACTAGGCCAATTCAAGATTGGATTAGGAATAGAAATTCCAAATAGTAAGTTTATCACTTTGGATATGCATGTTTTTTCTTATAATTTATTCGTGCCAATAAGAATGCTAGATTCTCTTTATCTTAAAAACTTAAGATTCTATAGGCATATAACTTTTTATGTAGGCATTTTCTTGAATAACTAAACTTAGAAAAGAGATGCTCTTTGGTTTCGGGATAGCTATCACATAGCAATCAATTTGTATTTTGGCATAATCCTATACAAGCTAGCTTTACTCTTGATGTGTTAGCATTTTGTTAGCACATTTAAGACTTTTAACTCAGAATAATTGTAAGTTCTTAAGTAAATATCATTATTTTTTATGATATTTCGGTGATATTGCAGTGAAAGGTAAGATGCAAGAGAACATAGAACAATAAGGACAAAAAGAGGTGAATATGGAACAAATAGCCAAGAAATTGCAAAAGAACAGTTGACAACTTTTGTGATAAGTTGTCAATTTGGTGATAAGTTGTCAGGTCCATCGTTAGCTGGAGGCAGTGTGATGAAGTTGGAGCAGAAGTGTGACGACATCCCATGATATGTCATCACAAATTTGATAACTATCAAGAGCATCATCAGCCTTAGACAGAGAATGGACTTCAGCTAAAATCCGTGATGACATTGGTGATAAATCATCAAAGTTCTGATAAGCCATTAAGTTTCATCGTCAAGCCTAAACTAGAGAATGTCAAAGTTAAAGAGGATCTGATAACATTCCTGATAAGGCATTAGAACCCTGATAAGGCATCACGCATGTCGTCGTCTATTCTGAGAAAAAGCTGTAACATGTGATTTTGTTTCCATAATTAGCCTAAGTATTTAAGGATAAGTCTAGGTTTTCCTTAAGAGGTTGAGTCATCTAACGGAGGAATTTTAGAAAATTTAATTCCAAATTTTCTTTAAGTTATAGCTATAAATAGTAGCTTTTAGGGTTTCAAAATAAGAGGGGAGAAATCTTAGAGATATTAAACTTCACAAACTTTAGTATTTCTCTCTCTAATTTTAGATAAACCGTTACCATTATCTTGTGAGAGATTACTATTGCTTTTTGCGGAGTTATTTAGTGATTGAATCGAAGAAACAATTATTGATTTTCATTGCTCTGTAAGTTTATCTTTCAAATCATGAATACAATTATGTGTCTCATTCGTTACAGCATGAGTGACTAAACTCCATTAACCTGAGTTATGGGATCTAGGGTTAGGTCTTGATAAGGTGCTGAGTGTTCAAGATTCAAAAGGTGGTAGGATTTCTTAGTAATTCTGAGGTTTTAATTAATGTCTATTGGTTGTAAACAGTAGACACACCTTCTTTGATTTGATTGAGAAAGAAATCAAATATAGTAGAAAGTGAATTATCAACAGGGACTCGAAAATACTTTGTTTAATAATCAGTGTTGTACCAAGGTTGGTTAACCTGAGGTAAAATTTGGGTAGTAAATAGAAATTCACTAAGTTCAAGAGTATTAGGGAATTAAAATGCTTAAGTAGGTCGAGATACATTTAAGTATAACATCGAGAAAGATAGCTTATTATCCTACCCACCATGAGAATCTTGAACCACTTTTAGCATCTGTCATGTACCGGAAGCCCTAGTGAACATAATTCTGGTTATTTCATAAACTCTTGATTTTCAAACACTGAAACTAGAGTGACCAACAATTATTTGCTAATCATTAAAAACTCCCCACTTTATCTTTTCGCATCGTTCGTTTGAATTCAACTTGTAGCTATAGTTTCAAATTGATTTAATCACCACTCACATTATTCCCTGTGGATTCGACCCCGACTCCAAAGTTGGGTAAATATATTGATGATGACCGCCTTGCACTAAATTGAGGTGTAAGTTGAGCGTTATCAAAAATGGCGCCGTTGTCGAGGAGCAATTTGGCATATTGAGTTTGTTTGGAATTTTAGCCTACTTGCTTGAATTCAGACTTATAAATATTTGTTTTTAGCTTTCTTTTATTTCTGATATTAGGTAGATTTTTATTTAGTTTTCTTATTACTATGGCGGCTTGAAATGAACATGAGCTTGGTGGTTGAAAATCGTATCTTAATTATCCATGTTCATAGTGTGATAGACCTCACTTTTGGCAAGATTATAGATATGCTCCCCAGGGAGAGATGTGTGCACCATCTTCATCCTACTGGGAGTGTGATTGTTCTTTATGTGGTGGTCAAGATGGACATTGGAGTAATATCCCAAATGCCTCCTCCCCCCGGTATGCTAACCCAAATTCTAGTTCTTCTTATGATTTTAATAGGTATTATGGTCAAGAACAGGAAGAACGAAGCACCAGAAAGAATGGCATTAAAGCTATGCTTCAACTAATATTAGAGTATATGGATACAACGAATGATATCATACATGATATACATCAAGACATAAGGGTAAATAACGAGGAAAGAAGAATAATAGAGGATATGGATATAGAGGTCAAGCATTCAAAGAACTTTTCCACATTATGTTTAGATGATATCTTGTCTGTGGAATCATTTAACATAATGGACGAGTGTGAAGATGAGGAGTAAGAATCTGATGTTGATGATAAGCTTGATGTTGAGCAACCCCCGGTGATTTCCCAACCAACTGAACTATTTATGAAAAAAGATGCCAAAAACGAGGAGATAGTACTAGAGTCAAAAGAAGAAATCAAGTACAATCCTTGTGAAGGTGCTAGTCCATTTTGGGGTAGAAATACTAATAGGGATGCTACTCCTAAATTGAGATTTAGTCCTCATTCAAACCACTTTTCAATATTATGCTTGGTGGATGTGATGAAAGTCGAATCACCCAAGAAAATAATGAATTTTGAAAATGAGGAGAAAGATTTTTTCATTTTGGAGTTTGTCCTTCCAAAAGGGTATAGTACAACCCCAATCTTGAAGGCCAAGAAGCTTAAAGATCAATGTCTATTTAGTGGCTATTTAAGATTCTCACCATTGCCAAATGACCCCACACAAAAGTTCGATGCTAAATTGGGCAACCAGTTCAAGTCTTCGAAGTAGCGTGATAGAAACATTCCTCATCATGCCCTCATATTTTCCCAACACACCCCGAAGATGTATTGATCAAAAGTTGGGTTGACATTTTAAATCCTCCAAGTGGAGACATAAATAATTATCAACAAGGTATCTTGATGAAGTCTGAGTAGTCAAGATAACTGAGTCATGCTGTGACACAAAATTAGGTGTTTCTTGGGAGGCAACCCAAGGTATTTTGTTATTTGTATTCGTATTATGTGATTGACATCAGATCTTCGCGCCCGTGGTACCACAGGTATATTTCTACTCTCTTGTTTTGGTTTGATGCATTGGGGACATTGCATGATTTTAAGTTAAGGGTGGGTCTACTTGTGGGTGATGATCTCCTCCGTGGATTTTTATTGTCGTGCCTCTTTTCCCCAGAGTCTTGTTCTTAGTAGGGCCGGCATGTTTAGACGTATTATGTTTTGTTTTGTGATGTATTGTGGTTAACTAGGAGAAATACAAGTAATGAGGCAGTTAATATGTTTTGTGATTTTTGAGCACCTCTGCAAGTGTCTATTTGTAATTCTGTGTGAATTGCATTCATTTGTGACCACAGTGCATCTTTTGGTAGCATTAGTTCTGGCAACTTGATAATCAGTGCTAAACAATTGCACGAACCGGATAAGTAGTGATGTGTGATATATTTGTATGCCATGTGTATGTGAGGTCTTACTCAGTTCCCTTTGTGTGTGAATCCAGAACTTGCCCGATTAGTCTTACCTTAGTTGTAGGATAAGGGTTAGGAAAGGATCATAGGCCATTTTTTATTGTAACCCATTTTTAGCCTAAATGACTTTCCCAATGTGAATAATATCCCTTGATCCCTTATTTGAGCCTATATGCCTGTTTCTTTTTGTGAAACCTCTCACCTTCCTGTTTACATCATAATGAACCTGTTTTGGCCCTGGTCCTCCTTGGATACTGTGCACCTTGACTTAGGCAAGTATCCTAATTTGAGGGTGGCTATCATAGGGGTGTGTGATGCAAAATAAGTATGAAGAGAGGTAGAATAAGAAAAAAGAATAAAGCTAGGTGTGGTGCAAAAAGAATAGGAAAAGAAAAAGTTGTGTAAAAGATGAGAAAAAGATAATTTGGTTTTTGAAAAGATAGCACCCACCTTGAGCAAGTGTGATCAATAAAAGATAGGAAGAGAAAAAGGTTAAGAAGTGAAACCCCAAGAGGTTAGCGTAGTGTCAAGGAGGCGTAGTCACTTTAAATACCCTTGAATATCATACCAGCCCCTAGCCTACATTACAAGCCAAGAAAAAGACCTATAGTGATCCTAGATGACCTGTCTAAAAACCTTGGTACTAACTATAAGGGCAAGCCTATAGAATTTGAAGTAAATTTAGTGGAACTTCATTCTGAGAGTGAGTCTCGTGATTATCCTTATGTGTATATATGTGATTTCTGATATCAGATAAAAAGGGATTTATTTCCTGTAAGGGTACACAGGTTAGGTTGCTAGTTGCTAACTTGTTTGGATAGTGTTATCTTGGTACATGCATGGTTGCTATTGCTGAATTTATGTCATATCTTGATTTTTGTATGTTGCATTGTTGTTTTTCAATAGTATACCCAGTTGAGTTTGAATTAATTGACCTAAAAGAAGGTGAAGTTGTGTTGAGAAGATATAGAAAATTGACTGCCGAATGTACGTTGTATTCTCTTAGTTATATTTTGGTTGCTTGAGTACAAGCAATTGTTTTAAGTTGAGGGTGTTGATGTGCTAGCATTTTGTTTGCACATTTAAGACTTTTAACTCAGAATAATTGTAAGTTCTTAACTAACTATCATTGTTTTGATGATATTTCTGTGATATTGCAGTGAAAGGCAAGATGTAAGATAACCTAAGAAAATAAGGACAAAAAGAGGTGAATATGGAACAAATAGCCAACAAATTTCAGAAGAGCAGTTGACGACTTTTATGATAAGTCATAAACTTATTGATAAGTTATCAGGTCCATCGTCAGGTAGGAGCAGTGTGATGAAGTTGGAGCAGAAGTGTGATGACATCCCATGATATGTCGTCACAAATTTGATAAGCTATTAAGAGCATCGTCAGTCTTAGACAGAGAATGGACTTCAACTGGAATCCGTGACGACATTGGTGATAAATTATCAAAGTTCTGATAAGCCGTCAAGTTTCGTCGTCAAACCTAAAGCAGAGAATGTCAAAATTGAAAAGGATCTAACAACATTCCTGATAAGGCGTCACGCATGTCGTCGTCTATTCTGAGAAAAAGCTGTAACCTGTGTTTTTGTTTCCATAATTAGCCTAAGTATTTAAGGACAAGTCTAGGTTTTCCTTAAGAGTTTGAGTCATCTAAGGGATGAATTTTGGAAATTTTAATTCCGAATTTCCTTTAAGTTAAAGCTATAAATAACAGCTTTTAGGGTTTCAAAAGAGGAGGGGAGAAATTTTAGACATATTGAACTTCAGGAACTTTAGTATTTCTCTCTCTAGTTTTGGATACACTATCAACATTAACTTGTGAGAGATTACTATTGCTTTTTGCGGAGTTATTTAGTGATTGAATCGAACAAACAATTATTGATTTTTATTGCTGTATAAGTTTATCTTTCAAATTAGGAATTCAATTATGTGTTTCGTTCGTTACATCATGAGTGGCTAAACTCCACTAACTTGAGTTATGGGATCTAGGGTTAGGTCTTGATAAGGTGCTAAGTGTTCAAGATTCAAAAGGTGGTAGTATTTCTTTATAATTCTGAGGTTTTAATTAACGTCTACTGGTTGCAAACAGTAGACACGCCTTTTTTGATTTGATTGAGAAAGAAATCAAATATAGTAGGAAGTGAATTATCAATAGGGACTCGGAAATACTTTGTTTAATAATCAGCACTGTAACAAGGTTGGTTAATCTGAGGTAAAATCTGGGTAGTAAATAGAAATTCACTAAGTCCGAGAGGATTAGGGAATTAAAATGCTTAAGTTGGTCGAGAGACATTTAAGAATAACATCGATAAAGATAGCTTGTTATTCTACCCATCCTGGGAATCTTGAATCACTTTTAGCATCTGTCATGTACCGGAAGCCCTAGTGAACATAGTTCTGGTTATTTCATAAACTCTTGATTTACAAGCACTGAAACTAGAGTGACCAACAATTATTTGCTAATCATTAAAAGAACCCCACTTTACCTTTTTGCATTATTATTTTGAATTCAACTTGATGCTATAGTTTCAAATTGATTTAATCGCCACTCACATTGTTCCCTGTGGATTCATCCCAGCCTCCAAAGTTGGGTAAATATATTGACGACGAATGCCTTGCAGTAAATTGAGGTGTAAGTTAAGCGTTATCAACTCTCATGAGTAATCTTCCATGCATTGCAATCCAGGAGATAAAACTATGTTTTGGGATATTTGTTGTGTTCCATATCACTCTCCACCATTATTTTTGTGGTCCTTCTTCAAGTGTCCATTTAGAGCCACTACTAATAGTATACTGCCTATTTGATTTGAGCCATTTGTTGCCCATGTAACGAGGCATAAATTTTTCTTTAACAGTGCAAAACATCTTCTAATACCAACAACTATTATTGGGTGGGGAGTATTGCCACCAGTCAGCTCTCTTTAGGTACACATGATTAATACATTTGACCCATAATTTGTCATCTTTGTTAGCTATGTTCCATACATATTCCGCCACGACAGCCTCATTCCAAATCATACAGCCAGTAACCCCAAGTCCCTCTTCTTTTTTGGATTTGCATACAACATCCCATGTTATTAAAGGGGTATTTGATGTGTTAACTTGACCACTCCATATAAAGTTTTGGCACACTACTATTATGTTTTTTAAGACTCTCTTTGGCATAAAAAAATAGACAACCAGTATGTATGCATATGCGAAAGTATGTGACTGTTTGCTATTTAGTTCTTTGAATATTACTTCAACTTAATTTATTGTATTTCACTTTATTTTTATTTATTTTTTATTTTTGATGGGGTATTGATGATATTTGGGCTAGTTTGCATGCATCTTCAATATAATCCACTGTGCATTGCGTCCTGCCTAAAAGTACAGGCTGTTAAGTTAATCTTGTCCACCGAGGTTAGAATAAGTGGGCTTATACCAAGTGTTATAGCTGGTATTTGCACTGGATATCTAGGTTGTTACTTACTCTCACATGTCAACTACTATACACCCTGTTGGAGATCTCTATTAGAAAATTACTTTCCAAAATTTAGGTTAAAGTTTGTGTTACATATGTTTATGATTATTTGTGTTGGTTAGCCTCAGATCTGAAATTTGATTTGTGTTTTGAAGTAGGGCAGTATGAGTATGAATATGTATATTGGGTTCACTAGGATTTGCAAGGGTCTTGTTATTGTGCTTGTTGGCGATCACATTGTTGTTCAGATTCTTTCTTCTACTCTTTCCTATCTCACTCTCATCCCTACCAAGTACTCTTTCAGACTCCTATTTCTTTGATTGTTATTACATTTAGCTTGATTTTAGGTTGGATCACTGCATTTTATAATTTGAATTACAACTTTAAATCCTAGTTCAAATTGGTTTTTCCTTAAGATTGTGTTGGCTTTAAGGTAGTAAATCTGTAAATGCTTGAATTGCATCTCAACTTAATCGATTATGTGCTGATCTATTTAATATATTTTCAAGCTGATGCTTGTTTCTTTCACTGAAATAGTCCTTATTAGAAGACAAAAAATTATTTCCAATTGCTAGATAAAGACTTGCTTGATGAGTTGTGAAATTTTTGAGAATCTGACATGGGTGTAACATCAAAAGTGAAGAGTCTGCTCAACTTAGTTCAAGTCTTACATTGTCCAATAAAGATTTTGTGTTTGTAGGGAGAGTGGAATACTAGATAGCCATAATCATAAAGCTCATGTGAGGATATATGTTAAGTTATTCTTACCCCTTTTTGTTTGTCTCCTTTGTGTCAGGTTTGGCACTGGAGTTGTAGCTCATAGTTCAAATGCTTTAATAAAAGTCGAGGAGCAGAAGAGGAAAGCTAGTTCTGAGAGGTATGCGTTCTATTTATTTGGGCTCTTGTCAGCTGGGTTAGTTTACTTGTTTATGAGTTTGATGATAGTTTTTGGCTGTGTCAGGTTTTGGATTAACCTAATATTGTAGACTGGGACTAATTATTCATTTAATTTATTCATTTATATTGTAAGTTTCAAATAGAAAGTAAGCAACAAATATATTGTAGCGGAGTTAAACTACCACTAATTATTTTTTTAAGTATTAATCTCATATTGTAGTGGTTGAAAACCCCTACAACATTTTTTAAGAAAATAACTAGTATTTTATTATGGGATTTATAGATCACCACAGTATTTTTTTGACATTGTGATCATATTACGGGGGTTTTAAAATGTCATACCCTGAACTTTCTTTAAGTCAAATCTAGTCTCCAGAAGAGTTAGTGATGACTTCCTAGATGATTGATATTCAAACCAGATATAATTTACCCAATTTTAAATTTTTATCATGTGAAAAATTGAATTAGCTTTCCAACAATACCAATTTCGTCCAAATTCGATATCGGAGTAGAAAGTTATGGACATTTTACTGAGAGTTGTCAGAACCATCCAGGTGGGACGAGAAGGTTGATGGACCATCGAGCTAGCGACGGACCATCACCTAAACCATCGCAGCTAAGGCAGTAAGTCAATCTTCTCACTAAGGTGCGATGGAAAGGTTGACAGACCGTCGAGCTAGCGACGGACCATCGCCCAAGTCGTCGCTACTAATGCAGTGAGTCCCTATTCTGGCCCAAGTGCGATGGACCGTTGAGCCAGCGACAGACCATCACCCAAGATGTCGCTACTAAGGCAGTGAGTCCATATTCTGGCCTATGTACGATGGTCAGAATGGTGGACCATCGAGCCAGCGATGAGCCATCGTACGAACCATCGCAGAGCCCGTTCAGTATTTTAAAAGGATATTTGGGTCTTTTTACACCTGTTTTAATCCCTAATTATAAAAGACAATAGCTCATAACTTCATTATTCATTCACAACATCCAATTAGGGTTTTTCTCAAAGATCAATCCCCAAGAACAAGAAATCCTAGGTGTTTAATTCCAAGTCAAGAATTCAAGCTTTCCTCCACAAATCTTTAAGAAATCATCCACCCAAGTATGTCAAGTATTCATTCATGAATTCCTTTCGTCCATGAAGCCGAAGAATCCAATTTTAAATTATAAATTATGATGTTTATGTTGTGGATTGATTACGATAATGTTGATGTTGTGTATGATACCCAAGTTGGAATCTTTAAATGTGTTTTCATTAAGTTATGCTAGCATGTGGATTAAAATCTACTAAATTATGTTGATTTATGTAACCATGATTAATTAATTTAATGTCCAATCCTAAGCTTATAGTTATGCATGCAAGGTGTTTGATAAAATGCCTAAGAGATTAGGAAACATGCCTTATGACTTATGACCAAAATTATGAACCTATGTTTCACCCTTAAGTTCAAATGACTCCTATGTTATTATTATGTTTTGTGATGGATTGATGTAATATTCATGAGATTAGGCTTATGAAATTATGACATGTTTAGATGGACTTCTATTCATGTTTGAGCTTATGGCATGCAATTACTTCATAAATATCCCCAATGATTGTACTATGAATTGTTGACTATGGTCATGTGTCAAGTCTTGTCAGTTTTATGCTATTGAGTCGTGGAGGCACTTGTACCCGACAATTTAGTTGTGTTCCTAGATCCAGTGTTATATTTTTAAGATACTCTCAGTCAAGCCATGTGTAGTAAAATTTAGTCAGTCTCATGACTCAGGAAAACTCAGTAATCTCAGTAATCTTAGTAATCTCAGTAATCTCAGTCAGTTATTAGATCTCAGTGATACTCCGTCAGCTAACGAAACTTAATAAACTCAGTCTAGTTAGTTCAGTATAATTAATTCAGTATCTAATTAGATGGGAGTAGGATTCAGCACCAAGTAAACCTAAAGATGAGGGCACACACCGACCGTTGAGGGTGTGACCCTTAGAAGAAATTCTTTCATTCCATAACTATGTAGCCAGCATAGATGGAGACATCAACACTGACAGTTGAGGGTTGGTGGGGTGGATTAACACTTCCAATTGAGGGTCCCACCATTCTCCTTTGGGGATACTCCAAATGAGGGTCACTCACAGCTTGTCCTTACCAGTGGCGCAGTATTGACACCCTTCTAATTAGGGTTACAGATTAGACCCCAACTCTGTACAGAAAAGGGGAATGTCGGTTAGATAACTAGTTCCCACAGTTACAGTCTCAATTTCAGTCTCAGTAATAGAACTCAGATAGTTCTACAGAATTCAGGACTGTCAGATACAGTCACCAAGTTCAGTATGAAACTCATCTAGTTCGATCAGAAATGGGACTGGCAGATACTATTATTCAGATAATAATAAAATAGTTATAAAAAACCTATGGTATCAGTATTCATATTTAGTGATGTTTTAATCTCAGATATAGTTCACGTATTCATGTATGTATTCTCACATTCATGTTATTCAGCCAGCTAGTATTGTTCATGCATATAAACCCTTGCATTTAGCCTACCTCACTTGCATACCAGTACATTCAATCGTACTAACATATTTGCGCTATGGTGCTTTATGATATAGGTTCAGAAGCACGAGCTCCAGCGCATCAGTAGCATTTCAATCTCAGCAGTCAGAGTTAGCAGTGAGTCCTCATCCTTCGAGGACATGATCATTAGTTTATTATGTCATTACGTAGCGTATTTCAGTAGTTGGAGTTAGTTGGAGACATGTTCCATCAACTCCTTATTCAGACAGTTCAGTTTTAGAGGCTTTCAGATTATAGTATGTTCAGACAGTTTATTTTAGTTCATGTTTTGGTATTGATATATATTACTCTCAGATAGTATGTTTAATTCGTTTTGAACCTTGTGGCATGTTCTAGTCTATTATTTTGCATTTTACATGATGTTATACAGTATACAAGTACAGATATCAGTCATGGGTTAGCTTGTGATCCTTCGAGGTCATGAGCACTATGTAGCATTCCGGGTACCAGATTCGGAGCATTATAAAAAACTCCCGTAATAATTTTTTGAAATATAAATATCATATTGTGAGGGTTCTAAGCTGCCACTTATTAACTTAAAAAATTCTGCAAATTCAAAATTCATTTTGTGGCAGACATTAGGGAGGTTTTGGAAAACCACCACAATATTGCTTGTGGCAAGGCTTATTGTGGCACTTTCCGAAATCGCCGCAATTCTTTTTGTTGAAGTCAAAAACCATCACAAATTGACAAAAAAGACATCATAATTTACCAATTTTTCGTAGTCAAATGAATGTATTTGTAACACCCCGTATTCAAGTATGTGTATTGTCGTATTCAAGTACGTGTATTGGTCTTATTTATATGGAATTAATTTTTTTATTTTATTTATACCAAAATTTGCCCGTCGATGGATCCATGCGAAGGTTATTGAATAAGATTTCCAACGATATAAAGATTTCCAAAAACGAATAGGTTTTGGATATAATCGAGCATGTTCGAAACTATAAAACGGTGGTCGGGATATTTGGGAATAGTAAATGTGCAGGAAAATTTCCTGCACACAAACTACTGAGGCCAGCCAAATTTTTGGGTGAACTTCAAATGATCATAACTCCCTTAATATAATTAACTAGGAGATCTGCGACCTATGAAAAGAAATATCTTTGAGTCTTCTTTCCAATGCAATTGGTTTCATCCAAATCCAACGTCTGAGTAAGGTGTTATACTCGTTTTACTTCAGCCTATCAAAACAGATTTGTAGGGTCAATTTCAAACAACTATAACTCCTTGTACAGGACAACTGGGTGGCCTACTTTATATGAAATGAAATCCCTTTGAATTATCCTTCCAACGATACAAATTTCACCTAAATCCGATATCGGAGCAAAGTGTTATGGTCGATCTACTTTAGCTTATCAAAACAGTCCACCAAAGGACAGATTTGACATTATTTAAATTTTAAAGGCATTTTGGTCATTTCCTATTATATTTTGGACGGGAATATGTGTATATATACATGTATATGAGTTCAAAAACTCATTTTCATCATCAATCATTGAGAAAGAACAAACCCTAGCAAAATTTGACCTTTAAATTACTTTTGATTCAACCATAGAAATTCCAAAGTAATCCGATAACTGCGTTTGTCATCTCGAGAGCTTCGAACGGCACCTATTATTTGTGCAAACAGGATTGCATAATCAAGAGGTGAATTCTAAGGTATGAATATTGTTTGCCTTTGTTCTTTTCCATATGTATATGTGTGATAGAGGATTATATGTGTTGGTTGTTATTGAAAGGTGATGAAAATAGGGTTATGGACTATTTTGCATGGTTTGGTTATATTGAATTATGGAAGGTAGATATGGTAATTGAGTTATGGAAGGTGGATATGGTAATTGAGTTATGGAAGGTGGATATGGTAATATACTATTGAATTGATGATTATTTATGTCTATGGCTCAATTTGGTTTAATGGATTGGTTGGAAGGATAAATGAATCCAAACTTGATATTGGAGGATGTTGTATAAATATGCGTGGCATTTGAATGTAATTGGTGTATAAGAGGGTTAAAGTGACACCCTTTATGGTGTAATTAAGGCTTACTACTTAACCACTAGTTTGGTGAATTGAAATAATTGAATTGTGACATTTGGTCGCTAATACTAGATTGCTATATATGTTCATTATAGATAAGTAATTCGAAATGACGGAAAGTCCATTTGGGACTAGTATTGAAGGTTGAAAGTCAGGTATGTAAAGCATACTCTATACCATATCTTTGGCATGAAAGTGAACAATTGTTCTATTAAGAAAGTTTCCAAAGTTATTCAGTAACATGTGATCCATAATGGTTTTGTATGATGTCCGATGTTACCAATGAACTTGTTTCCACCCTACAAGATGTCAATACATTCCAATATTTACGTGTTTTCCAAATCTTACATGTTTATTGCACTAACGAATGTCAGAAGGTATCCGGCTTCTCAAATAAGATCCATGTGCTATTAATGACTCTAAAATGTTTCATTGATATACCAATAAGTTCCTACTTCATTTTTATGGCATTGATGACTCCAAAATACTTCATTGATGTGCCAATGAGTTCTTACTTCATTGTTATTGCATTGATGGTCTATTTATATGTCTCTTATTGATGTATCATTGTTTCAAAGTATCAAAAATGCGGTGGCGACCGAAATAACAATCTCAAATATTAATTGAACTAAGTGATGGGAGTTCTCTCTTATCGGGAGGTATCCCAGGGGCATAAGCCTATCATGGGTCGATCCCTATTTATGTGTTTATAGGTGGTATCCCAGGGGTATAAGCCTATCATGGGTCGATCCCAGTTGATATGTACTGGAGGCACCCTAATGGTCACAGTACAATATAGTAATGATTACAAAGATAACAAGAACGAAGGTAAAGTGATTGAATAAATACAATGTACAAGTTGTCACAAGTTCTAGTAAGTGCGGTCCACTCCTATTACGATTTATTCACTTGATTCTGATTTCTATTGAGCTCCTATATCATATGTGATTATCTATAGCTTTACATACTCAGTACATATTTCGTACTGACGCCCCCCTTGGGGGACCTGTATTTCATGCTGCAGGCACAGGTACCTCAGCTCATACACCGCACAAGTAGGAGCTAGGATATCCAGCTGCTTTTGGTGAGCTCCAGTTTGCTTTGGAGCTTTCCGTGTCATATCCAGTCACTTTTGGTATTGTATAGAAGTTAGTTATATGGCGGGGTATGTCCCGACCTTAGTTAAACTCTATGTATTGTCTAGAGGCTTTGTAGACCTAATATACAGTCAAGGTGGTGTTTTGTTAATAGACGTGATGGCTCCAATGGCCAAGTATTGTATATACATATATATGTGTGCTCGAGCTTATATAGGTGATTATTTCCTTTTATTGCGACATGATGCTATCCGAATTTTGGGTTGTCATAGAGGTATGCATAGGAAGTATAAGGTTATGAGCTGGTTCTCCTGGACCTCCTCGGTTACGGGTGCCAGTCCACCCCAATAGGATTTGAGGCATGACAAAAGTGGTATTAAAGAAGTTCGTCCTAGTGAGTCTACAAAGCCGTGTCTACGTAGAGCTTTGTTTATCGGTGTGTCGTGCACCACATCTATAATAAACAGGAGGCTATGGACATTTAGGAATTATTTCTTTTCTTCATGTCTTAGATCGTGCGATAGAGCCTATATTGTATATAAAGTCATAGTTGACCACTAAATCCATTTGTTTCTCTTATTATAGTAATGATGACGGTTACCAGAAGCAAGAATACCGATAAGCAAGTAGATATGGCTGTTGGAGAGGGGACTAGTAGTCACCCACTATACCAGCTAATCAAAGTGAGGCTCTAGCTGAGCATGCATCAGAAACTTTCTCCTCTCCCGAAGAAATAAGGGAGAGGAGAACTATATCCCCAGAGCCACCTATTAATGTTGTTGATCAAGATCTTAGAAATGCAGTGCAACTTTTGACTCGTATAGTTGCTGGGCAAGCTCTAGGGCAATCCATTCCTACTACGGGTCCTAGTGGTACAGATAGGGCGGCTAGCCTTCGAACACAGGATTTTCTTAAGATGGATCCTCCCACTTTTACTGGATCAGACCTTAACGAGGACCCATAGGACTTTATTGATCAAATTCAAAGGGCCTTAGATGTTATGCATGTAACGGGTAGAGAGATAGTGGAGTTAGACGCGTATAGATTTAAAGGGGAGTCTATATATTGGTACGAGGACTGGAAATGATCTAGGAGTATTGATGCACCCCCAGCTACTTGGAAAGAGTTCAAAGTGGTATTTCTTGATCATTATCTTCCATTCGAGATTCGTCAGGCCCGTGAAAATCAGTTTTTAAATCTTCGTCAGGGGAATATGAGCGTGAGGGAGTACAGTCTCCGATTTAATTCCTTGTCGAGATATGCTCCTAATATTGTAGCTACTATGGATGACAGAGTTCATCAATATGTGGATAGGCTAGATCTATATCTAGTTAGAGATTATACTATTTTTGCTTTGAACAAAGATATGGACATAGCGAGGATCCAAGCTTTTGCACAAAAAATAGAAGATCAAAGGCAGAGGAGAAGAACACAGGAATTAGAAAGAGGATATTCCAAGAGGGCCAGATCTACAGGGCAGTTCATGGCATCCCAAGGAGGGTTCAGACCACAGTTTTCTGCTAGACCACCTAGGCCATTATCCTCTTACTCTACAGCTAGTACCCCACCACAGTTCCAAGGGTCCAGAGGAAATCAATTTGGGCACAGAAGTGAGAGTCAGAGTTTGCGGACAGTGGGGTACCAAGGGCAAGGGAATATGAGCCAATCGAGACCTCCTCGAGAGCCATGCAATAAATGTGGAATGTATCATTTGGGCGCATGTCGGTTGGGGACCAATGTTTGCTTTTGGTTCGGTATGTCGGGGCATATAATGAGAGAATGGCCACAAAGGGGTATAGGGGGTATGGCATGACCTACGGGGTCATTTGTTGCATCATCATCATTGATGACTTATTCAGGAAGGGGTGCACAACCAATGGGTCATGTTATAGGTGATAGAGGATCCACGAGTTCTAGCAAGGCTCAAAATCGTACGTATGCTCTAGCAGATCGACAGAATTTAGAGGCTTCCCCAGATGTGGTTACGGGTACGTTGTCTATCTTTTCATTTGATGTATATGCCTTAATTGATCCCGGTTCTACATTATCTTATGTTACTCCATTGGTTTCTGGAAAGTTTGAAAGAATACCCGAACTGTTAGTTAAGCTATTTGAAGTGTCCACACCGATTGGGGAATTTATTATAGCTAGAAGGGTTTATCGAAACTGCATAGTAACTATTTGTGGTCGTGATATGATGGCTGATCTTATGGAGTTAGAAATGGTAGATTTTGATGTTATAATAGGTATGGACTGGTTGGCGTCTTGTTATGCCGTAATTGATTGCTGCACGAAAAAGGTATATTTTCATTTTCCAAATGAATCAATCCTTGAATGGAAAGGTGAAATTGGCGCGCCAAGAGGTAGATTTATTTCTTATTTTAAGGCAAGAAGAATGATTTCCAAGGGATACATATATCATTTAGTTAGAGTAAGGGATACAGAAGTGGAGCCACCAACTCTTCATGTTGTTCTGGTGGTAAATGAATTTTGTGATGTATATCCTGAAGATCTTCCAGGTTTGCCTCCTGAATGAGAAGTAGAGTTTGGTATTGATGTAATACCAGGCACCCAAACAATCTCCATTCCTCCGTATAGAATGGCCCGAACAAAATTACGAGAATTGAAAGAGCAATTGAAAGATTTACTTGAGAAGGGATTCATAAGGCCTAGTATGTCCCCCTGGGAGCACCAGTGTTATTTGTGCGCAAAAAGGATGGCTCGTTGAGGATGTGTATTGATTATCGGTAATTGAATAAGGTGACTATTAAGAATAAATATCCTCTCCCAAGAATTGATGATTTATTTGATCAGTTACAGGGCGCCAAGTGCTTTTCTAAGATTGATTTGAGGTCAGGTTACTACCAAGTGAGGGTCAAAGAGAAAGATATACCCAAGACAGCTTTCCGAACACGGTATGGTCATTATGAGTTTCTATTTATGTCATTTGGCCTAACAAATGCACCTGCAGCTTTTATGGATTTGATGAATAGGGTGTTCAAGCATTCCTGGATGTATTTGTGATAGTTTTTATAGATGATATTCTAGTTTATTCTAGATCAGAAGAGGACCATGCCAATCACTTACGACAGGCATTGCAGACTCTTCGTGATTGTAAGTTTTATGCAAAGTTCTCTAAATGTGATTTTTGGTTAAAGTCGGTGGCCTTTTTGGGTTATATTGTATCTAGTGAAGGGATAAAGGTTGATGCTTAAAAGATAGAAGCTGTGAAGAACTGGCCAAGGCCTATAACGCCTACGGAGATTCGTAGTTTTCTCGAGTTAGCCGGTTATTATAGAAGGTTTATTAAAGGATTTTCTTCCATTTCAGCACCCTTAACCAAGCTAACCCATAAAGCATCTAAATTCCAATGGAATGATGCCTGTGAGAAAAGTTTTCAAGATTTAAAGAACAAGTTGATTTCTACACCCGTGTTGGTACTTCCAGAAGGCACCGAAGGGTATACAGTGTATTTTGATGCTTCCAGAATTAGTTTAGGATATGTATTGATGCAGCATGGTAAGGTAATAGCATATGTTTCTAAACAATTGCGGCCACATGAGAAAAATTATCCTACACACGATCTTGAGCTGGCAGCAGTTATTTTTGCTTTAAAGATATGGCGCCACTACTTATATGGGGTTCATGTTGATATATATACTAACCATAAGAGCTTGCAATATATTTTTAATCAGAAGGATCTAAATTTAAGGCAGTGGAGATGGCTTGAACTATTAAAGGACTACAATGTTGATATCTTGTACCATCCAGAGAAAGCAAATATGGTAGCTGATGTATTAAGTTGTAAGGCTATGATGGCGCCTATATAAAGGCAAGGGATGATTAAAGATCTTCACCAGTTAGCTAGTTTGGGAGTTCGCCTTCTTGAAACTCCGGATAAAGAGCTTATCATACATAATGCTATGTAATCTTCATTAGTAGCTGAAGTGGAAGAGAAGCAATATGCAGATCCTATTTTATTATAGCTTAAGGAGAATGTTCAGAGTGGTGCAACCAAGGCATTTGAGCTTACACGAGAAGGAGTACTTCAGTGCCAAAACCGATTGTGTGTGCCGGATGTAGACGGGCTAAGAAAGAAGATTATGATAGAGGCACATTATTCAAGGTATTCCATTCATCCAGGATCAACCAAAATGTATCAAGATTTGAAAGATATGTATTGGTGGAATGACATGAAGAAGAGCATTGACAATTTGGACATTCAGCTACAAATTCTGCAATGCTCTTCTT